>NC_086321.1:150145633-150462398 GCF_036172605.1 Pelobates fuscus
GGAGATAACCTTGGGAAGCCGTGTACCCATCAGTTAAGTTTTTCTCTTGTGTTCTATCACTTGTTCACGGGTGTCCGTGTGTTTGTCATCCTCCTAAGGCACCTGCAATGGACGATAGACCTCCTCTCTTGCCTAGGTTTCCTCCTCAACTGGGAGAAGTCCTGCCTGACTCCTTCCAGATGCATAGAGTTCCTCGGTTTCACTGTGGACTAAGGAGCAGAGTTGCTGAGCCTTCCGAAGTCCAAGATTCGGACCATCTGCAAAGAGTTGCGTCAGACGCCGTCACGCCCGCAGATCACGCTACACCATCTGGCACAGATCACTGTCCTGCTGGCATCCTCAATACAAGCGATGTTTCTCCATTCCCCTCTCCATTATTGTTCCCTCCAAAGGCTGAAGATAGGTCATCTTCGCGACGACGCTTCCTATGCTGACATGGTTTCTCTGGACAATGAGACATGGGACGAATTGAATTGATAGATCCACAACCTATCTGCTTGGAATGACAAGGCCATCTTCGGTTCCCAACCAGAGTTCACCATGGATTCATACGCAAATCTCCACAGCTGGGGTGCCCACTGCAACGGCGTGACCACAGGTGGACGTTGGTCGGAGGATGAGGCCAGTCTCCAAATCAACGCTCTGGAGCTCCTGGCTGGTTTCTTTGCAATTCGGAGCTTCACATATGGGACTGCCAGCGCATGCATCCGCCCGCGCATGGACAACGCCTTGGCGGTTCGATAAGTCAATCACATGGGCGGCACCCAATCGGCAGCTCTGGCTTGCCTAGGGGAGGACTTTTGGGCATATTGCTTGGTCAGGGACTTGGTGGTATAGGCAGAATACTTTCCAGGTCTCCACAACACTCACGCGAACTGGAGTTCACGATAACTTTCTGACAGCAGCGACTGGAGATTGGACATTGGGGTGTTCTCTGCTATCTCGTCTCTCTGGGGACCTTTTGCCATTGACCTTTTTGCGTCACGACTCCACACCCAATTGCCACGGTTCAACAGCTGGTGCCGGCTGCGGAAGCAGTGGACATTTTCCTGCAGGACTGGAGCGGCTCCCTCCACTAGCCATGATCCCTTGGATCCTTCTCCAGGTTCGCCGCCAGCAGGCCAATTTGATCCTGCCTGCTCTGTTTTAGGGGACTCTGCTGCTGCAGTTTGCTGTGTATTTTCCCAGGCTGTTGCTGTCTTGACTGGACCCTCTTCTAGATCAGACAGGTCTGCGGCATCCACTACTGCTGGATGGATCCCTCCTGCTTCTAGCGTGGCGGATTTCCGAGGTCCCTGGGATGTCCGGGGGGGGGGTTCGGAAGCAACTAGAGCCTCCTGGTGGATGCATGGGCTCCCAGAACTTGACGGTCATATTGGACAGCTTGAAGAGCTTGGGCTGGCGCATGGATCCCGTTTCAGCACCTGTGACTGCAATCCTTCAATTCCTTACCTCATTATTCGAGGCTGGCTGTGCGTATCGCATGATTAATTTGTACAGGTCGGCCATTTCTTCAGCTCATAAAAGGTTTTGACGGTTGCCCCGTGGGCAAACATTCCATGGTATGCCAGTTGCTTCGGGGATCCTGACTGTCACGCCTACCTAGACCTCGTTACTCCTCCACTTGGTATGTCTCCTGCATGTTAACTCTCTTCGGTTCCTGGCCTCCTAACACAGACCTATCCTTACGGCAATTATCGGCCAGGTTGGTCTCTCTTTTCTGCCTCATTTCTTGCAAGAGGGTTTCGGAAGTTCACGCACTGGACTACAATGCACGGTCTTTCACTCCTGACGGGGTGACCTTTAACATCTCCAGGCGTACTAAGATGGCTATTCGGTCAGTATCGTATACGGCTTTAGCAGCTTCACGCCCGGTTGCTTGTTTGTGCGAGTATGAACTTCAGACTAGTGCGCATCGCTCTATATCGTCACCGTAACCTTTTCTCTCACTACGACATCCGTTTTCGCCAGTGTCCAGCAGTACCTTGACCCGCTGGGTGAAGTGGTGATGTTGTGGCTTCAGGTGCACGTCTGAAAGACTTGATGAGAACAGCAGACTGGTCGCGGGAATCCACATTTTGCAAATTTTATTTTCGGACGGTCCCTCACATTTTTTGGGCGGTCATTGGTTAACTTTAAGCTTGCAATATAAGCCTCCGTGTCTTGACAAAAAAATTACATGATTTTGCTATTTCATGATGAAAAGTCATGATTTTATGAAAGTCACAGAGGCGAGTATTGTCCCACCCTTCTGAGTTTGTTTAACTTGTTTATCCCTCCCTGCTGATTTTCTCTCATATAGGGATTGCAGGAGACGGTAGGTGTTATGTTGTATGCATTGTATTTATTTTGTGTTTATGTTCAAGTGTGCACTGGTTCGATTTTTCATGTTTATGCACTGTGGGTTTTGCACTGTTTGTAATACGGCCTGATATATGGGGAGTTCATGTTTATTGGCATTTGCAGTTTGGTTTTAGTACGGATTTAACCGTTGGGCTCCTGTTCTTTGTGTCTTCACAGCTTGATTCGGTGTTGCTCGATGGTCCTCACTTCTTCCCAGTGTGTTTCGCTTAAGATGGTTGGATTCTGTTACCGTCTTGAAGATTGTTTCCGGTTGAGAAGTTCCATGGACTGGCATTCACTGGATTTTGTTACCGTGTTTTCCAGATGTTGGGATTTTCCGTTGGTTCCTGTTTTATATCTCTCCTCATGATGTGTCCCATCTCCAAAGAAAGAGGAAGGTTTAGAGGTGCTTGCTGTTATACTGGGACCTGGATGGGGATTGGCTGGTGTCTCACTGTATATGTTCTATTTTTTTCTATTTGTATTCTTTGCTGCGATCGGTTGACAGTAAAGAAAGAGTTAAGCAATACTCGCCTCCGTGTCTTATATAAAATCATGGCTTTTCATCATGAAATAGCAAAATCATGTAATTAGCAAGTTCATCTGACAATAGTCATAAGTAGTTTAGACAAAAATTAATATAAGGCATGCACAGAGATTGGATTTTAAAAAAAAAAAGTAATTATATGGGGGGGCAGGCGGGGAGTGCTTCTGCAGTTCACTGTAGTGTTATAACTGATAAGCGAATACTTAGAAGAAGAAAAAAAACATATGTCCATGTCCAAAATCCTTCAATGTATGCTTCTCAACGATCCTGAATCTGGAAGGTCAGTTATGATTGAGGACCCCTGATGTACTACTTTTGCATATACCAGAAAAATATTATAGTAAAGCACATTTAAGACTTCATTAAATGTGTTTGCTCTGAGTAAGGCTAATGCAAGACCATACTTGCCATGCCGGAGTTCTACTGCAGATCTCTGTGCAACCCTTGGTTGGCTGGCATGCACACCTGGTGAATGTTTCCATTCCAGCAGTGCTTATCCCCATTGATGCGCATTGCATTGCCATCACATCCCGACTTCACTTCGGCCCTCTCATATCTTGGTCTAGTACGGTATTAGGAAATAGGCCAATGCTCACACATACCATTCTCCAAGTAAAGTCAACAGTGAAGCCAGCAGCCACGGCATCATGACATTATTTTCTGAAGTTCCTCACACTGCTTATTATATCTGCATAGATTTACAATTGCGGCAGACCAAACCTATTTTTCTCCCGGGGGGAAAGAGGGAAAACACCTGTAGGATCTGCTTTTCTATATCGAAACCTACAATCTGGCTATGCATGGATAGTAGGCATCACTGGCTCTCTGGATGAAAGAAGCTCAAAAAAAATAGATTTTTTTCATGTTATCTGTTAAACAAATAGTTTAACAAATAGTAATTGCCTATACCTCTAAATAAATAAATATATAACATGTATTTCTTAAAAAGATAAACAGTCAATGAGAGGCATTGAATGGGGAAAGAATTTATTTTTATGAAACTAGAGCAATTCTAAATAACGGAGTACAATCAAGTGTATAAGCAAAAGTTGTGTTTTGATTAGAATTGGTGAAAAAAACAGAAAGCTAGATTCTTAAAAATAAATCACAGATGTAAGCATGTTACGGAAGCCTAATATCCTTGTTATAACCCTGGGTATAGAAAATGCAGACTATTACTAAATAATTTGGATTTGGTTTGTCTTCTTTATTACACATCCATGTGACTGAATATTCTCTGTCATTGATGAAAGAGATGTATGCGGTCTTCTACGAGACACCTCAGAGATTATATCAGTAAACATTTTATCTGAATAAATATTTTAAGCGTTTTGCCTCCCCTATTTTAACTCATAGTGTTTTCTTCCTATCAGCCACTATCTTTTTGCTCTGTAAAAGTGAACATTTGATTGCTCGAAGCACAATAGCTGGATATGACCTAATGCACAGTTGTGAGAAGATTTATGGTGTATCCCATGGTATCACAGGATCTTCTGTGGGCTGTTTTGCATTTAGAGACAATCCTGCTTTAAAGGGATCTAGTGTTCAGTGAAAGTAGGTGCCAGATTTTCTGGTATTTTTACATGTACTTATTTTTTTTTTAAATGCCATATCTTTTCCTTACATGCTGTAAGCATTCTTAGAACAAAAAAAATAAAAATAAAAATAAATGTGTTCTTGTCACAATTGTCCTTTAAGGATGATTGTGCATGGATAAATCAACAGCAGTTTTTAGTAACAAATTGTAACCGCATTTCCTTTAACTAAAGACATGAAAAAATGTTTATGCACCATCACATAGCATTAAACCTGCCTACAGGTATATTGTAACCCCTGCATATTGTATATGTTCAGAATACAGCATCTGTTGTGTAAAGATTACCGACTATGTACATTAAATAAGACTGTTCACGGACTACATACTCTTTAGCCTCATCTCCCCATCTCTCATATCTCTAAGACTCTCCACCACTTTTCAGTTTTGTTTAGATTTTTTCAGGCTGTATAATTAACTTCACGAAAAGTGAATGTCTTTTTTACATCCCCCAACTCAATTACCAAAAGTTCAGAAAACACTTTCATGCCAGTCTTTCTTGCAGTACTTGGGCATCCAGCTTATATCAAGCACAAGTACTCCCTCACTGTCAATGCATTCCGATACATACTAGATATCATTGGCTATATGTTTGTTCCTTTCCCTCTCCATCTCTATAATATATATATATATATATATAAAATAGAGATATCCCCCTGCACTCACGCTTAAAGACAGTCCAATGCCGGGCGCACCACCAGAGCTCCAAATAATGTAGAAAAATAGAAGGGAAGGCTGCTCTCCGGACTTTAAAACATCAAACTTTTATTTAGAAATGGTTAAAAACGACCAACGTTTCGGTCCCCGCTCGGGACCTTCCTCAGGGTCAAAAAATAGAACAGCAGAACAATACAGTACAGTGCAACAGTGACCAATATATACCCAAATAATCAATTAGTTACTCACTCAGGTGTGTTTCCGTGCGTTCCCGCCATCACCCTGTGCTCTTCCGGGTATGCGCGTGCATACATGCGCGTCACGCCCCTTCAATTACGTGTCTACGTATTGGTTTACCCGTCACCCTGGAAACCATATCAACAAAACGGCCCGTTTGTGAAAACCGGACTGTGATCCACAGGATGAAGGATTCCGCAAATATACTTACAAAGAAAGTGCATCTAAGTGCTTCTAATTAAAACGATCTATTGCCAGTGAAAGAGGTTGTGCAAATAAATATCCATATAATTTATATTGATAACAAAAATAATGTGCATTAACCCCATGAGGGGTATGTGGGTAATTATATATACACAAAGTGTATAATGAATAGAGTAGTGGAAACGCTACTGTTTTCCTAGTAAAGTGCTAGTGACAAATATAAAGTGCTAATGACTATACACAAAACTGTGCAAGTAATGTAAACAAAGTGCAATACCCATGCATAGAGTAGCTTAAAGTGTTAAACAACTGTATATAACAGTGCATTACAATGACTCCAACATAAAACTACAACTAATAATAATACCCATTGCTTTCTATCACTAATTAAAAATTTTGCAATTAAAAATTCCTAGCCAGCTGTAAACCTTCATATAAACGAATGATAAGTATTGTTTTCATTTAACCCCATAGGAGCCACTGTATTCAATTGATGGATCCAAAAAGTCTCTTTTTTTGAAGGAGCATATTTCCTCTATCTCCACCTCTACGGGGGGGAGGAATGTGGTCTATACCCACAAACTTCAGTGATGCCAGTGGGTGCTTTTTTTCCAAAAAGTGCCGTGCAACCGGTTTATCTGATTGTCCATCCCTATAGGCTAACCTGATACTCGACCTGATACTGATGTCCTCTGATCCTTTCGCATAACTGTGTCTCCGTCTTGCCCACATAGTGGAGGCCGCATGGGCATACCAGTTTGTATACAACAAACTGGGTTTTACAAGTAATGGTATGCTTAATGTCATAAGTCCTGTTCATATGTGGGTGGTTGAATCTCTTAGCTGGAATCATATGCCCACATGTCACACACCCAAGGCACCGCACACTCCCTCGTATGTTATGTTTAACTGCACCTGAGTAGCTCTCCACTGGATCTGTACGAACCAGTATATCCTTGAGGCTTCTGTTCTTTTTGTAACAAATGAGTGGCCTCTCCTTAAAGATTTTTGGCAGGGTGTCGTCCGCTGATCGTTTTAATTAGAAGCACTTAGATGCACTTTCTTTGTAAGTATATTTGCGGAATCCTTCATCCTGTGGATCACAGTCCGGTTTTCACAAACGGGCCGTTTTGTTGATATGGTTTCCAGGGTGACGGGTAAACCAATACGTAGACACGTAATTGAAGGGGCGTGACGCGCATGTATGCGCGCGCATACCCGGAAGAGCACAGGGTGATGGCGGGAACGCACGGAAACACACCTGAGTGAGTAACTAATTGATTATTTGGGTATATATTGGTCACTGTTGCACTGTACTGTATTGTATTGTTCTGCTGTTCTATTTTTTGACCCTGAGGAAGGTCCCGAGCGGGGACCGAAACGTTGGTCGTTTTTAACCATTTCTAAATAAAAGTTTGATGTTTTAAAGTCCGGAGAGCAGCCTTCCCTTCTATTTTTCTACATTATTTGGAGCTCTGGTGGTGCGCCCGGCATTGGACTGTCTTTAAGCGTGAGTGCAGGGGATATCTCTATTTTCTATTATTTCCAAGGGAGTGTGGGGCTCTACCTCTCTGCCCTTTGTGCACCAGCATTGTGTGCTATTCATATTGCACTTTAAACAAAAATTGGAGCACGTTTAGCTCTCATACAGTCTGCACACAGTACCATCCTTTTTGGTCTATTGTCTGAGATGGATGAATTTTTAATGCTAGCTGGAAACCAGAATATGAATGCTGAAACCTTACAATTTACGCCGGAGGAGGCGGCCCAGATTTTATGGGAACAGACTAGCCAGGAATTACCCAATCAAAATACCACGAGGGATGTCTACTTTAAGCTATTACGTCTGCACAAGAAAAGCGTGGACTTAGATCTACATGGCTTGTTTTTATCAGACTACTTCAAAGCCAAGATGATTCCACGCGGTTTCAGGCTATTGAGCATACCCTCTATTGGGAGACACAAAGTGACAGTCTGTAGGGATTGGACCCATGTATTGAATAAAGCCTCTTTTGACCTGATACTCATTACCATCAAGGATGTAAAGAGTGACCTAGTGGAAGTGAAACAATAGATTCTTGCTATGGAGACTGAATTAGCGGTGATGTTGGCGTCTGCGGAGGGCTTAAAGCTACAACAACAACTTAAGATTGAGCTGCTGAAATACAAGAATTAATTGGTAAGATTCAAGAAACAGAAGTTTGAGATGGTTCAGCAGGATTATAAGGACCATCGGGTCTATCGGTGGCTCTCAGGCGACCGTCCACCTAGACCCAGACGCTTCCGTAAAAGGATTGTTTGTCCAAAGATTACAACAATCGATGTAACTTCTGGAGAATCAATGTCAGAGACCGATACGCCCAGTGCAGCATCACCTTTTTTAGACCAGGCCGATCCTGGCACGGTCACCAGGAGCAGGGTCAGAGGCAAAGACCTTACAGGAATAGGAGAGGACGTAAGGGCAGAGGTAGCAACAAGGGGAAAGCCTCCCCTCCGCAAGTAACCCCAGTATTCAACCTCTCCCACAGACAGCTCAGCAACCAAGAAATCAGTATCCTTAGCAAAGGACTTACATTTGTTCCTACTAGCCATGCTAACTCTTTTAAATGGAGTACCGAGCTGTTTACCATGGGCAGGAACATGAGACTTAAAGAATTTTTCCACACCATCAACAAAGATGAAGCACACCACATGCCCACAAAATCTGAGAGATTTAGAATAAAATCTACATTTGATCCTCAATCCACCAGAGCATCCATTAAGACCTTCCTGATGACTACATCTAAGATGGCACAGGAGGCCTTTTCGTATCCAAGGGGGAAGTTACACAATATCTCTAAACATGAACGGTCTATGCTTAAGAACCTTGCGCAGGACCACTCTATCATCATCCGCCAGGCGGATAAGGGAGGGGGCATAGTCGTTATGAATTATGTGGACTATGCTGAGGATTTGAAACAACAACTCCAAGATGTGAACACATACTGCCCCCTCGCAAGTGATCCCACTCTGGGGATTAAAAGGAAAATTGAAGATGTATTAGAGATGGGCCTTAGGGCTGACTTTATCAGTCTGGAGCTATACAGATTTTTGAACAAACCATTCCCTCGCACTCCAGTCATATATAGTATCCCCAAGATACACAAAGATTCTAACAAACCCCCGGGACGGCCCATTGTCTCGGCAATTGACGGCATACTGGAACCAATAGCCCAATGGCTCGACTTCATTTTTAAGGGGCCAGTTGAACAGCTTTACACTTGTATCAAAGACACACAAACGTTACTGGATAGAATTAGGAAGTTGGACCTCAACAACACAGCTCCAATTTTTATAACGATGGACGTGAAAAGTCTATATACGGCGATCCCCCACACAGGGGGCATTGAAGCTATGAGGCAAGTACTACATGGATCTTCCACCTATCAAGGACCGCCCATTGAATTTGTGTTGGAGTTATTGTCACTCATCCTTTACAACAACTACTTTCGTTTTGAGGACCAGTGGTACCTACAGGTGGCTGGTACATCGATGGGATCGGCGATGGCTCCCATGTACGCCAACGCGTACATGTACGTTTATGAAACCACCCATATCTTGATTCCATACCAGCATTCAATCATTGGATACTATCGTTATATCGACGACCTGCTGATCATTTGGCGTGGCACACATGAGGAAGCGGTTACCATGGTTGATGAATTGAATTCTCTCCCGCTACCTATACAGTTCACAGCGAACATCAATGGAGATCGAGTCCAATTTTTGGACCTTGAAATTTCGTATGGCAGTAATGGCATACAACATACATTATTCTCCAAACCCACGGACCGTAACACTCTGTTACATGCTAGGAGTGCTCATCCTACTGCCCTGATAAAATCAATCCCGAAAGCCCAATTCCAGAGAGTGATCCGCAACAATTCAGATAAAGACAAGGCTGAGATACAACTTGGGGTTATGACCCAAAAGTTTTTGGAAAGAGGATATGATGCTCATGTGTTGGACGATGCACTGTTGAAAGCTCGCTTGGCTCCGGTGCTCCCAAGTAAGAAACGTGAACAGAGACTGGTCTTCCCTATGACCTTCCACAATTCATCTAGCCAAATATCAGCCATTGTCAAAGACAACTGGAAAATGATTTCAGCGGACGACACCCTGCCAAAAATCTTTAAGGAGAGGCCACTCATTTGTTACAAAAAGAACAGAAGCCTCAAGGATATACTGGTTCGTACAGATCCAGTGGAGAGCTACTCAGGTGCAGTTAAACATAACATACGAGGGAGTGTGCGGTGCCTTGGGTGTGTGACATGTGGGCATATGATTCCAGCTAAGAGATTCAACCACCCACATATGAACAGGACTTATGACATTAAGCATACCATTACTTGTAAAACCCAGTTTGTTGTATACAAACTGGTATGCCCATGCAGCCTCCACTATGTGGGCAAGACGGAGACACAGTTATGCGAAAGGATCAGAGGACATCGGTCGAGTATCAGGTTAGCCTATAGGGATGGACAATCAGATAAACCGGTTGCACGGCACTTTTTGGAAAAAAAAGCACCCACTGGCATCACTGAAGTTTGTGGGTATAGACCACATTCCTCCCCCCCGTAGAGGTGGAGATAGAGGAAAGATGCTCCTTCAAAAAGAGACTTTTTGGATCCATCAATTGAATACAGTGGCTCCTATGGGGTTAAATGAAAACAATACTTATCATTCGTTTATATGAAGGTTTACAGCTGGCTAGGAATTTTTAATTGCAAAATTTTTAATTAGTGATAGAAAGCAATGGGTATTATTATTAGTTGTAGTTTTATGTTGGAGTCATTGTAATGCACTGTTATATACAGTTGTTTAACACTTTAAGCTACTCTATGCATGGGTATTGCACTTTGTTTACATTACTTGCACAGTTTTGTGTATAGTCATTAGCACTTTATATTTGTCACTAGCACTTTACTAGGAAAACAGTAGCGTTTCCACTACTCTATTCATTATACACTTTGTGTATATATAATTACCCACATACCCCTCATGGGGTTAATGCACATTATTTTTGTTATCAATATAAATTATATGGATATTTATTTGCACATCCTCTTTCACTGGCAATAGATCGTTTTAATTAGAAGCACTTAGATGCACTTTCTTTGTAAGTATATTTGCGGAATCCTTCATCCTGTGGATCACAGTCCGGTTTTCACAAACGGGCCGTTTTGTTGATATGGTTTCCAGGGTGACGGGTAAACCAATACGTAGACACGTAATTGAAGGGGCGTGACGCGCATGTATGCGCGCGCATACCCGGAAGAGCACAGGGTGATGGTGGGAACGCACGGAAACACACCTGAGTGAGTAACTAATTGATTATTTGGGTATATATTGGTCACTGTTGCACTGTACTGTATTGTTCTGCGGTTCTATTTTTTGACCCTGAGGAAGGTCCCGAGCGGGGACCGAAACATTGGTTGTTTTTAACCATTTCTAAATAAAAGTTTGATGTTTTAAAGTCCGGAGAGCAGCCTTCCCATATATATATATATATATACATACATATACATACATATACATACATATACATACATATACATACATATACATACATATACATACATATACATACATATACATACATATACATACATATACATACATATACATACATATACATACATACACATACATACACATACATACACATACATACACATACATACACACACATACACACACATACACACACATACACACACATACACACACATACACACACATACACACACATACACACACATACACACACATACACACACATACATACACATACATACACATACATACACATACATACACATACATACACATACATACACATACATACACATACATACACATACATATACATACATATACATACATACACATACATACACATACACATACATACACATACATACATACACATACATACACATACATACACATACATACACATACATACACATACATACACATACATACACACACATACACACACATACACACACATACATATACATACATATACATACACACACACACACACTACAAATAAATGATTTGGTTTTCAAGACACAATCTCAACAAACTCTCCTACCCAGTGACTCTAATGACCACTACATTCGGTTATCTCTACTTTGACGCAGGGCAATCCAGGAGTTATCTTTACAGGGCAAATGGGAGACATGGAGGGGCTGGTGAATGAGACACAAGGAGCGTCTCAAATGAGACAGAAACAAGTGAGGTGCAGCCTTCAACATGTGCCAGACCATTGAGGGTGGACCCATTCAACATGTCATTGAGAAAGGAAGAGGACTGATGACGATTTCATAAAGATTTCAATATGGTATGTATTCCTTTAATGTTCCTACAACATACTTGTATTTGCTATTCTTTCATTTTGTATTTGTGCTTAATAATTTAGGTTTTCAATGGTAAAATGTATTGGTCAGGAACGGAACCGATGTTTATTACATTGCAGTCTGTGGGAAATTAGTCCTCACTTTATGAACTAGTCTTCAGAACCAATTAGGTCGTAAAGTCGGGAACTACCTGTACTTCTCTTGTTGGTGCCAGCAGAACTTGAGTAGGGTACAGGTCAAGATATCCTCTTTTACATAGAGTGCCACAATATCCTCCCCTACAGAAATCACTTAATATTTGCAAATGTCACATTTCTGCAAGTCCCTCCTTTACGCTCACCAAGTGTCTTCTTTAACCTCCTTTGAATGGTTAAACTCTAGCTCACTATGGCAGGGTTGATTGCACACATATACTCTGTAGTTATCTACATATTGTGTTATACCCAAATCAATTCGAGCATTACGGAAATGGAGTACACTAACGCCCAACCTGAATGAAATGTCATTATGGAGAATTCTCTTAGCATCACCACATGTAACTAAACTAAATAAAGCTAACACGCTCTACTTATGTTGGTATCTATATAATATTGTTAACAAAAAAACAAAAAAAAGTTAAAAAAAAATACTCTTCTGCTTTCTCTGGTGTTTTCTACAGTACTCATATCTCAGGGAAATTACTTCAACAAATGTTGCAATAATGCTCTTGTAATCTTGTAGATATTTGGCACAGTGCCCTTGATACTATTCATACATCCATACACATTAAAGGGACACTATAGTCACCAGAACAACTACATCTTATTGTATTTGTTCTGGTGAGAATATTCATTCCCTTTAGGCGTTTTGCAATAAACACGTTTTTTAAGAGAAAGGGGCTAGGGATACCTCCACTGGCCACTCCTCAGATGGCTACTAGTGGTGCTTCCTGGAGACTTACATTCAGTGTCTACACCCTCTGCATGGAGACACTAAACTCTGCATGGAGACACTAAACTAAACAAAGGCGTAACTAGAAACCACCGGGCCCAGGTGCGAAAAAACTGCACTGGGCCAGGTGTCTTATCCCTCCCCGTTCCTCCATGTATCTCTCCCTCCCCGTTCCTCCATGTATCTCTCCCTCCCCGTTCCTCCATGTATCTCTCCCTCCCCGTTCCTCCATGTATCTCTCCCTCCCCGTTCCTCCATGTATCTCTCCCTCCCCGTTCCTCCATGTATCTCTCCCTCCCCATGTGTCTCCCCCACACCCATACATTTGTGACAGACATGCACAGACAATTTAGTTTTCTGAGGCCCACCCAGCATCCCTACCTTTTGGAGAGCTGGTGTGGGTCCTCTTTCTGGGGTCCAGTGTGGGGCTGTGCTGCCAGGGCTGGAATTAAGTCATATTCCGGCTCTCGGCATCAAAGAGGGCACGCAAGGGAGAAGAGAGGAACTCCCAGATCAGCCTCCCTCGCCGCCCACACTGCTGCGGCCTGCCTCCTCTTCTCCCATCTCTTTGCAGCATATATCGGCAGAATAGGAACCTGCCATCCAGGTAAGCAGGTGCCTACTCTGCCTTACTGCATAGGAGCCGATCAGGGGTGCACTAAGGTGGCCAGATGGCAACCTCCAGGGCCCGCTGTCAGATGGCTCCTGTCGACGAATTCACCTTCTGCGGCTCATGGTCACAGGGGTCAGTAGGCGGACAGGCCCAGTCGCAGCTGCGACCCCTGTGACTGTGTAAGTTCCAATGCATCTATATGAGGAGATGCTGATTGGCCAGGGCTGTGTTTGGCTTGTGCAGGCTCTGCTCCTGATTTGCCTCCTTGACAGTCTCAGCCAATCCAATGCCTTCCTATGGGAAATCATTGTGATAAGGCCAGATCATAACTTCTGATTATGTCAGTCAAGCAGACAGATCAGGGGCAGATAGCAGCAGCAGAATGGAATAAATGGAAGATTTTACTATATTTAGGATGATTTAGGGGAGGCCAGATGGTGTTTTTTAACACTAAAGGGTCAGGAATACATGTTCCTGACCCTATAGTGTTCCATTAACATTACAAATTTGCTTTGAATTCTTACTTTAATGAAAAACCCTGACAGTTTCTGATTGGTAGCAACTATCACATTCTCTTTGCTGCAGACAGCTATATGCCCCCTAATACAGCAAATTGAGTTTCCTAACATGAAAGCTACTGGACTGGCTTACACATGCTGTTAATTAAGCTTGGTGAAAGGGTCAGTCTAGTGATTTCCATAGATTTTACATAGTCTGTACCTTGACAAGAATTAAAGTGCTCCTGGCAGCTAGTGCCACATTTCCCTTATTGATGCTAAACAAAATTGTTTCAATAACTACAATGCTAAGAGACACAAAACTAAACTTTGAAAATAACCTGGAAACAAAGGAAAGTAAGGTTTGCCATTTAAGTATCTCTGCCTTAGTTTTAGGTAAATTGCAAGCATTCCACAAGGGATTGAAATCAAATTAATCCCACTTACAGCAGCGCATACTACATTCTTTAGACAGCAAGCAATGGAATAATAAAAAAAATAAAAAAAAAAGCCTCCTTGGCTGAGATCAATCTTCATGATCTCTGCTAATCCAAAGCTTTTTACATATTAAAAAAAAAATAATGCTGCTTTTTTTTTTTTTTTTTTTTTTTTTTTTACATCTAATACAAATAAAAAAATAAAAACTTTTAATATAATGTTTCTTTATTCTCTATATTTAACAAACATGTGTTGGTGGGGTGTAAAAAATAAAAAAAACCTTAATTGTTAGACTTATATTTATACAGCAACTAGACAACTCCATCTTGGCTCTCTGTCAATCAACGTTATAATCTCTGCCCTTTACCCCCCCTTGCAGTCAACATGGAGAAATAAAACACAGAAAAGGAGAAATGAAATTATGTTTGTAATTCTCTTCCTCGTCTACAAAGGAAGGCCTGGTTGTGCCTGGACTAAACAGGGCTCTAATGTTACTTGCTCGATCATTAAAGGGACACTATAGTCACCAGGACCACTACAGCTTAATGTAGTGGTCCTGGTGTCTAGATCATGTCCCTGCAGGCTCAGCAATGTAAACACCGCCTTTTTCAGAGAAAACAATAGGTGCTTGCTTAAGCACTGCTGTTGAGCATGGAGACGCTGAACACCCCCCCCCCCCCCCCCCCGTAGAGATGCATTTATCATGAAAACTGTACGCTGATGACACCCAGTTATATCTCTCCTCCCCGGACCTCTCCCCTGCCGTCCTGCAACGTGTCACTGCTTGCCTTTCTTCCATCTCTGACTGGATGTCCTCCCGCTTTCTGAAACTCAATCTCTAAAACTGAGCTCCTTGTCTTTCCTCCTAATACTGATCCTCCTCTTTCGCTCTCGCTTCAAGTTTGTGCTACCCACAACAGTCCATCCTTGCAAGCGCGCTGTCTTGGCGTCACACTTGATTCTGGCCTCACCTTTGAGCCTCACATCCAGCATGTTGCCAAATCCTGTAGATTCCATCTTAAAAACATAGCCCGCATCCGCCCTTTTCATGCACCAGATACTACCAAGAAGCTTGTCCATGCTCTAGTAATTTCCTGCATGGATTATTGGAACCCTCTCCTGATTGGTCTTCCCAAAAGTCGTACTGCACCGCTACAGTCCGTAATGAACGCTGCTGCCAGACTAATTTTCCTCTCTAGTCGTTTCTCGCACACCTCACCCCTCTGTCAGTCCTTACATTTGACTTCCTGTACTAATTCACACCTATAAAGCACTGAACAACTCTAGCCCCTCTTATATCTCCTCACAGATCCATAGGTATGTATGTCCCTTCTCGGTCTCTCCGCTCTGCCCGTGACAACCTCCTGTCCGTTGTTCGCACCCGTACGGCCAACTCACGCTTGCAGGACTTCTCGCGGGCGGCTCCCTTCCTATGGAATAGCCTGCCTACCTCCATCAGACTCTCCCCTAGTCTTGCATCTTTTAAGAAGTGCCTTAAAACCCATCTCTTTAGGAAAGCTTATGGCCTCCCAGAGTAACCTCTACCTCTCTTGCTCTCTCCTAAAGGGCAACCCCACCTTATTTGACTGCAAATTCCTGTCCTAATGTGTTTTACACCCCACCTCCTATAGAATGTAAGCTGAATTGAGCAGGGTCCTCTTCAACCTATTGTTCCTGTAAGTTCTTTGTAATTGTCCTATTTATAGTTAAATCCCCCTCTAATAATATTGTAAAGCGCTACGGAATCTGTTAGCGCTATATAAATGGCAATAATAATAATAATAATAATTGATTCAATGAAATTGGGTCATAGTAACAACCCCTGGATGTTGAGCTAAGGTAACATCTCAAGGACGTACTTGAAAACCAGAGTAACCTAAATGTACCTTTCCTGGTTAAATAAATACTTTATTATTTCTATGAGGAGATACTGATTGGAGCAGAGTAGCGCCCTGTCGCGCATGCGAAATAGCATCCCAATGCTTTCCTATGGAAAAGCATTGGATTGGCTGAGATAATCAAGAGGTGGAGATGGAGGTAGGACCAGCCACGTGAAAATGGGTGCTTTGGTGGAGAAAAGGTAACTAAAATCACTCCAAAGAGAGATTTAATGAAAAAAATGGTTAAATGGAAAAAAAAAAAAAACACTTGCAAAAACTGTAGCTGTTTCAAGCCCTCCCCTTCCAACCTAGCCCAGACTTGCTGTAGCTGTCCAATTACAGACTTTCCAGTGCAGTTCAATGAGACATCTTTACAAGGCAGATGCTCTACAGTTCCACATTTCTAGTTTTTTTTTTTAATTCTTTATTTTTGTATTGACAAAAATATACAGACAATTGTCAGGTAACAATGATCGGAATACAACGTAATTTTCATAACGCATTTCATATCTGTCTTACGGTTGCTTTATGATGGTCAATACTATTTTTTTTTTTTTTTATCAAGAACGTGAAAAGGAAAGATGGAAAAAAATGGAAAATCCTTTGCACTTTGCCCTGAAATACTTCCCAAAATATTACATTACCTTTAAAAACTATATTAATTACTACAAAAGACTGTCATAGGAGTAAACAGTAACCAAGAAGATGGAGAGTACAGTTTAAAGCTGCTCTGTTACAGAGGAAGTCTTTGAATAATTTGCAAAGACCCCTGACAGTGACTGCTCGCTAGCAGTGCGGAAGCCGAGGGGTGCATGGGGAGAACAATTATACTTACCTGAACCTGTCCCTCCCAGCCAACGTCATCTTTAAGTTCTGCTGCCAGGAGCCGATGTCAGCATTGCACAACACTGAGCTTTTTTTTTTTCCCTCTTTGCTGTCACTTATGCCTTGTTTCCACTGAGCGGTATGGTTCGGGTCGGTGCTAGGGATCGACCAATATTGAGTTTTTAGAGCAGCTACCGATAATCTGTGAACTTTCAGGCCGATAGCCGATAACTTACCGATATTCTGTACATTTACCATTTTGAAAAAATAAACTATTTCTACACAAATCTACTGTTAACTGAACATGTATATTATTATATTTTTTGCAAATCTTTTTTCTATTAATGTAAATGCACAAAATATACATGCCAGTCAGATTTTTTTATGTTTTTAAGAATATATATGTGTGTAGTGGATGCAGTGAGAATATTTGATTAGTGGATGCAGTGTGTGTTTGTGTAGTGTGTATATAATGAATGCAGAGTGTATGTGTTTGTGTAGTGCGTAGAGTGAATGCAGTGTGTGTAGTGTGCGCAAAGTGAATGCAGAGGGTGTGTGTGTAGTGTGTATATAGTTAATGCAGTGTATGTATATAATGAATGCAGAGTATTTGCGTGTGTTTGTGTAGTGTGTGTATAGTGAATGCAGTGTGTTTATATAATGCAGTGTGTGTATTTGTTTAGGTATGTAATGTGTGTAAAGGGGGGGGGCGCATTTTAATTTAAATATTTACATGTTTGTTTTGTTTTTTTAGTCCCCCATCCCTGCTTCTTACTTGGCCAGAGAGGGGGGGGATATGGCATCCCTGGTGGTCCCGTGGCATGGACCGTGCAGTGGGGGCCCACAGCAAGCTCTTACTTATCTTCCCAGCAGCTCCCTTCAGCTCCCCGGTCTAAATCTCACGGCCTGCGTGCCGTGCGGAGCGTTGCCATGGTAACCCGGGGCAACGCTCTGACGGCCGCGGGACTCGTGAGATTTAGACAGGGTGCTGAAGGGAGCTGCTGAGAAGGTAAGTAAGAGCTTGCTGCGGGCCCCCCATCACCACCGTGCTTGTCATGGGCCCGGCGGTCCTGGTCTGCAATATCGATATTGCCGAAAAACCCGTATATCGGCCGATAATATCGGCCAGACCGATAATCGGTCGATCCCTAGTCGGTGCAGATTGGAAGGGTGAGAATAGTCCAGCCTATTCAGGTGAGCATTTCCACTGAGAGTCAGACTGCCAGGGGGCATGCAGGGTTTAGACCAAATGCCTAGCGTGTCATTTGTCGTGAGCATTGACGTTTTCCTGTCTGCCAATCAATGGATTGTATAGTGTGACTCCAGTAGCTCTGCCCTAACCATACCATTTCCTATAGACCTACATCTGAAGGGGGCTCAGGAATTATGCGGTTTGGTTCGGTTGTATGGGCCACTTTCATAATGGAAACAGTTAAAATAACATACCAGACTGTACCAACCCGAACCATACCGCTCAGTGGAAAAGGAGCAGAAAGAACAATTTAGTGAATAAACATATAATGGTTTATTTATCAAACAATGAATTGCAAAGTTTAGACAACAAAAGAGTCATACTATGATTATGAAAGAAATGTAATAAATCAGCTATTTGCCTAAATGTTTGCATTGTATTCGCCACAAATATACTTTAGTTAATATCCCTCACACAGTCACAAACAAAAAACTATCCGGGTTTTTCATAAATGAGCTGACTGACCCACGGACCCCAGGTATGTGGTCAAACCAGTTTTAAATGGTTTGACTACTTACCTTGGGAGGACACCAGTGGGCTGTAATGGATGAGTTGCTTGCAGTGTTTCTTTAGATTTTAAAGTCAGTTAGAATTCCCACTTACATTAAAGGGCTAAAACAGCTGACCTGCAAATATATCTGATTTTTACCTAAAATGTGCTATTCCTTGTTGAATTCACACCTTATTAAAGGGTAGTAATAGTTAACATTTTGGCAATCAGGGTGTCCTGGATAAAATTCTCATGATGCTCTTCCAGCCACTCATCTTGCTGTACATAATCAATCATATAGTTCCACCATGTTTACCTGGACACAAATCACTTGTACATATTGATGGGCTGCACAAGAAAAGTGCTGCCCTTTACTGTGCAGAATTCCAAAGCTTCAAGAGGGAAATAAAGCATGAATCAGTGGGAAACAAACCAGCAGCACAAGAACCCCACTGACTGCATGGCACTGCACCCCGTCACCATGTACAGCCTGTAACCATGCAGGAGTGACATACAGTAAACAATGGGGATTCTGGTAACTCTAAAAACAAAGGATGTCAAACATGAACTATTTCTGCACACAGCAATTCCTGGTCCCTGTAAGTAACTCATAGTAACCAGGCAGCCAGCCAACCAGGCAGTAACCCCCAGTGACAGGTAAACACTGCCCCTCACTGACAGTGTGGTGACAGTCCCCCCCCCGAGCGATCCCCGCACACTGCGCCCCCGGGCCTGCAGGCTCACCTTCTCCAGGGCCGCCGGTCTCTGCACGGACAGTGAGCGGGCCAGGGACAGCACGGTGTTAAAATAAAACCCCCGGGAGCCGCAGCCACCCCCTTTGGCCGCCATGTTTCACCCGGTGGAGCCGTCAAATGACGTCACCAAATCCGATCATCGCACCCTGTCACATGACCGCCTCCCTCAGATGTGACGTGGGACACAACATGGCGGCTCGCACTGTTGCCTTGGAAACCGGAAATTCGTCAAAATCGATTTCAGGATTCCGAAACATTAACTACAAATGAGAGTGGGAAGCGGTAAGCGAGATATTGCTAGAAACTCACAAAACAAACGTTTCTTCTTGGGTTTTTATAAGATCGATTCCAACATAAGTTGGGCGGAAGAAGGGGCGTGATTGGGTTGATGACGTCAGAGTGAGGGCGGAAGTGACAGTCACCGTGTCAGATGAGTGGTGAAAGCGGTTGTGGAGAATAGAGAACGACATGCTGTGTTCTTATTAGATTTCTCATTCGGTATGTATGTCCAAATCATGTTGGCTTGTGATTTAAATATGTGTTTAGTCTTATTGTTAATGTGATATGAATACTGTAGAACCGAAACGTTGGCAAAGTGTGTTTTCACTGTGTTCTTTGATCTGCTTCATATTTGCTGTGTTCCCCTTATTTGTGTGGGTAACTTAACATTTTGGGATTTTTTTTTTTGTTATGTGAAATATATACAGGTTTAATCACTAAAGTGAGAATTAAAAGTGAATTTCAAATTTAAGGTCAAAATAAAGGGATTGTAATCATTCTCTAAGTCAGTTATGCTTCCCATTCACCTACTCTGGCCTTAGATTTCACCTTGAATTCACGTTAAATATTCACTTTGGTGAATAACTTTGACATTGTTTTCTTGTGCCTAATATGGTTGCCCTATTTTTAAACCTTTTTTACTGATTCACAGGAATGGTTACTAAAGTGTACGCACTGGAAACGAAAATTCAAAGTGGCCATTACATTTTTTGATCAAAAATTGATGTGCTATTTCATTGTTTCAATTACGTTTATTTCCCTTTGCCGATAAATTTAGTGGCATACTGGCAATGACAACACTTGTTACAATGTACAAATCATTTGTATTGTGTTACAGCTTAGAACAGTAGGGTAGGACATAGCTTTCATCATGTCAAGAAGCTTCAATCCCTTTGATGAAGATGAGGATACTGACTTCAAGCCAGTGAAGTGGAACAATGCAGTGGACACAGAAGAAAGTGAAACAGATGGTGTGTATGACAAACAAAGAGCTTTAAAACAAGAAGTGATGAGAAGAACACAGGCTACCGTAGAAAGTAGTAATAGATCGGTGTCCCTCCTCCATGAATCTGAGCAGATTGGATTGGAAACTGCAGAGGTAAGATGAAAATATGTAAATGTTCTCATTGCAAAAAGCTGGTGCATTTAATTGGTGATTACTTCTAAACTGATTGGTTATTTACCCAGGACATACTTGAAAACGAGAGAAATCTCAATGTATCTTTCCTGGTAAAATATTTTATAAATAAATAAATAAATAAATTTACTCCAGAATGAATATTTGACTGGAATTTATTGGACTAGTTGTCTTTTCCCAAAGAATAGTTTCACTGTTAACTTAAAGGAACACTATAGCTTTAGGAATAGCTATAGTGCCTCTGTTCTTAGTTATGTAGGTCCACCTCCCCTTTCGGTAAATAAAGGGTAAAAAACCCTTTTTCAGCTTACTTTATTTTCAGAGCCCACACTCCCTCGGCTCTGGATAGATGTCTTCCTCCTGCAATGTCTCCATGACGGTTGAACCTAATGTACATAAAAGCGTGCCTATAGGAAAGCATTAAATCCTTATGCAAAGTATGAGCATGTCCAACATCATTTCATGGAGTTAGACTCTGTTACGCAGCAGGAAGCACCTCTTGTGGCCTACTGGAAGACAGACACTAGAGGTGCACTTAACCCTGCTCTGAAACTGCAATGTTTTACATTTCAGGATTAAACAGGGGCACTGCAGTAAGACCACTTCAGTGAAGATGAAGTGCTTTGGGTGCCTTTTGTGTCCCTTTAATATGACTGAACTATGAAATGATACTAGACATACCATGGCAGCTATTAGTTTCTATATAGCCCTAGTCACTGTTTTCTAAACCAGGGAATGTGTATCAATCGATAGGGATAGGGATCTGAACTGTGATCAGCACATGTCCAGTCCACGGCTTGGATCTCTCTCCTGGGTGCAGAGAATGTTCAGTTCAAGCTGTGTTCGCAATGTGCTCACAAACATTGAACACAAATTATATAGTCAGCCAAAAATGATAGACAGATCTGAGGGACAAGGGTGCTTTATGCACATTCAAAATGCTGCGCTGCGCCAATCAGCATCTTCTTATAGAAGTGCATTGACTCAATGCATCTCTATGGGAAACGTTCAGCACCCCCATGCAGAGCGTGGAGACACTGAACATGGGCAGCGCTGACCCAGGAAACACCTCTAGTGACTGCCACTGTAGGTGTCCTTAATCAGTAATGTAAACACTGCCTATTCTCTGAAAAGGCTGTGTTCATATAAAAAAAAAATGCAGGGACAGGGTATAGACACCATAACAACTACATTCAGCTGTACTTGTTCTGGTGACTATATTGTCTCTATTTAAAGGTAAAACATTGACGTTTTCCAGAAACGGTAATGTTTACCCTGAGGGTTTAAACAATCATCCAGGGACTGTTACAGTGATGGCCACTAGAGGGGCTTCCACTGCACTAACCGAGTAAAACAAAGTCACATGACAGAGAAGTCCCCCATAAAAAAAAATGAATTCAGTGCTTTTCTATGGGGAAGCTTGGATACATACCATGGTTACTGAGCCTGCGCATCAGGTCACCATCGCTCCTTTATGCGGGCGGAAACAATGCAAGCAGCACTGGAAGAAGGTGAGTTAAAGGAAAGAATAAGATGGTAACTCTGGAGAATTGACAACAGTTGCAAATGTAAGACCAAAATGGGTGAACTGGACAACTTACAAGGGAATTGTTCTGTTTATTATTAAAATAGATTGAGGATCATTGTGTTTTGTTTTTTGTCCAAATATGCTGCTGTCTGTCCTCCTGCATGGCGAGTCTTTACAACTCTGTCAGTGTCATATTTGAAGTTCCTTTGCCGTGGGTCATGAGTAAATGCCGACACTGAACTTTACAAAAAATAACTAGAGTAGAGGAAAGCAATCTTCATTTAAGTCATACATTTTCTAATGTAGTTCTCCTGTCCAACGTTTGTTATTCCTGCTTTGTTTCTTCAGGAGCTGGTTCGACAGGGAGAAGTTTTGAAGCGCTCAGAAAAGATGGTTGATAAAATGGAGCAAGACATGAAGACCAGCCAGAGGCATATTAATAGCATAAAGAGCATGTTCAGTGGCTTTACAAACTACTTTAGAGCCAAACCTGTGGAGACTCCACCCCAGAATGAATCTTATGATTATAAAGCCAGCAACAAGTAAACAAATTTTACATTTTATTGTGGGGTGCTCATACAATGCGTGCCATATAGGATTTGTCTTTTTTTTTTTTTTAAACATCAGATAATGGTATTTGATTCACAACATTTTTATAATATGTTTTAATATCAGACACCTTATCATCATTTGTTAAAACAAATATTTTATAATTTCGTACTTTTTTAATATTTATATTTAAACGTGATGACGTAGCTACAGTCTACCTCAAATAGACTTCTATTCACTCTAATCTCATACATTCTTGAGCGCTATCGGGGGGGAGAGGGGATCTGCCTTCTAGGCCACCCCTGAAACGTCCGTAACAGTCGCCCAGGGGTTCCATATTCTATAGTATTCCTCTATTTTTCCCATATTGACATACACTGCTTTTTCCAAAGTTTTTTGAAAATTTATCTGTGCTTGTATCTCCGACCACGATGGGATTATACTAGTTTTCCATCGCCTAGCTAAACAGATTTTTGATGCCATTATAATCTGTATCGTCAGTCTATGGGAGTAGATATTACTGTCTGGTAAATCTAAATGAAATAGAAATGTGTAAGAGGTTAATCGGATGTTCATTCCATAGATTCCACCTATTACCAATTCCAATTTATTTTTCACTAGTTGAAGCTTTGGGCAGTCCCACCATATATGTAAATGTGTGCCCGTAAACAGATTACATCACCAACAAATATCACTAGAACCTGTTTGAAATTTTAAAAGTTTTACTGGTACCATGTACCACCGATGTAGAATCTTAATGTAATTCTCATAAATAATAATATTATGTATTTTTTTTTTTTGTTAATTTAAATGCTTTTTCCCAATCTTCTTCAGTGAAAACTATTTTTATTTCTTGTTCCCAACTACTGATTTTATTTAATTTATTCCTAGGAGTATAATCAAATAATATTCTATTTATTTTTGAAATTAACTTATCTTTCCCCTTAATCGATACAATTTTGTCAAAGAGATCTTCTTCAATACACTTAGTTTTCAGGGTGTTTCTTATTTTTTGGTAAGCCAAGAACTCAGATTTTTTTTTTATTTTTTATTATTTTTGCAGTGCAATATAGAATGACATATAGGCCCGAGGTGCCCCAAAGGCAGTCCTCTGGCTGAGCTGTACTGTATATTTGACATGCACAATTTTTCAATATAGAGAACAGGAGGAAAACAGCAGTTACATCCCTCTATGCCACATTTAGGAAGAGACATTCCACGAAAGAGTTAAGCATAGAGTGGAGCAACAGATAAACGTTAGACTAGCCAAGCTTTAGGTATATGTTTTACAACAGGCTATGAAACTGGCAGTGTCAGCATATTGATAAAGTAGGTTTGACAAATTAGTGATTCAAAGCTAGGTTACGGTATCGCTGGGTGCAGATATAATGCAGCTATGCATGGTATGGCTCAAAAAGGAAAGTACAAGACTCAGATGCAGAGTATAACTATTAGGCATGTGCTTCAGTATAAAGTATAAAGAGTTCACTCTGGTTTGGAGGGCTCAGTGCGTGGTCGTATGCTCGCTTAGAATCACAGTTCCAGCAGTGGCCCCAAGCCCTGCCATGCCGCGATGTCGTCAGCCAATACCCTCTGTGGGGTAGTCGCGTGTGCCTTCCAGCAGGTCACGGTAAGCCGTTGTCGTGGTCTCCCTGCGCTTTCTGCACCTTTCACCCGTGCGGGCTTCTGCGTACCGTGGCGTCTGGGCTGCTAGGTGTTTGGTTTGTTGTTTCGCCCCGTGTTGGCTGAAGTGAGCATCCAGGCGCCGCAGGCTGTGTTGGGGATGCTTGGTGCATAGGGTCGGCGTTCGCTTGTAATAGCCACCATCATCCGCCATCTTTGGTGTACCTTGCTGCCTCATGGTGATCGGAGGTAATGTTGGCCGGCTGCCTGTGGCACCCAGCGAGGACCGGGATAACCCCCGCCGGTCCAGAGGGGGGGGGTTAGAGGTGAGTACGGTAAGGTTTCCATCTGCAAGGTTACCAACCAGGCTCGGTCGCAGCTAGGCCTCAAGCTGGAATCGTGGGGAACCCGGTGAGTTGCGGGTACAAGTTTGGTATCAAACCATTTTCCTGGGTCTCCCCCACTCTGTAGTCACCTTCCCAGTGGTGTGCGTGCGATGATTTCGGGTATATCCCCCGTTTTAGTGGCTGGCTTGCAGGAGCTATTGTGCAGCACATCCACTCTGCTAGGAAGCTAGGCTCCACCCCTCCAAGAACTCAGATTTTAAAGGGGTATTTAATTCATATATTTCTTGAAAATACTTTATGTTTTTATCTATATAAAAAGTCTCCCATGACTTTATATCCTTCCTGTTTCCATTTACTCAAATTTATATCAATTAGATATCCCTTCAGTACCTCTATTGGAGCGGATACTGAAATATTATTTTCCATTTTATATCTTTTTTTTTTTTTTAGGTAATTCATATAATTATATAGTTCTATCAAGATATTATTTTGTACTTTTAATTTCTTAAAAGCTATCATTTATTTTTTGTATGTTACCTTCTGTTTGTTCTCTTTTTCTAAGAGTGCTAAAGAAAAATATAAATCCTGTAATGGTTTACCCAGCTTTCTCTTTTGTCGAATCCCCATTTTGATTAGAACTCCTCTTATATGATATTTAAATGTACAATATAAAGTACCTATATTTACCTCCCCATTATCATTATTTTCAATAAATTCGTCTATTTTGATTTGCAAGAATTTAAGATTCTCTTCTGATTTCAATATGGCTTAGTCTAATCTCCATTGAGGTATATTTGCTCCTTTATTTTCCTCATTTATCTCCAGGGTTATTGGGGCATGATCTGACCAGGTGATAACTTCTATCTTAGAATTTACAAACATTCCTAAATTATAGGCATCTGTAATAAATAAATCAATTCTTGAATAGACCTTATGAACCTTAGAAAAAAAAGAATCATCTCTTTCTCTAGGATGTTGAACCCTTCATATATCATAATAATTAAGTTCAGACAAAAGAGCTTGAAACTTTTTAATTTTCTTCCTTTCCCCTTGGTCCCCTTGGTTGTTTATCTGTTTTTTAGTTCTATCTATTTTATCATCTGGGGTCACATTCATGTCTCCCGCTATTAATAATCTCCCTTTTTGTAATTTGAGAATATTTGAGAAAACCTTCCTAAACATTTTTGGGGAGTATACATTTTGGGCATAGATATTTACTAGTGTGTACAATATGTCATTAATCTTACAAATAATTATGATATATCTGCCTTCGGTATCCTTTTGTTCTAATATCAGATCAAATTTTAATCGTGCAGCTATCAATATGGCAACCCCTCTCTTCTTTTTTTTTTTTATCTTGTCTGGATTCGAAAACAAGTGGAAATTTTGCATATCTCCATCTTTGTTTATCTCCCTCCTTCCAATGTGTCTCTTGTGTAAAACATATCTATATTTCCATTTATTAATGAATTATACAAGCAGCCCCTTTTCTGAGGTGAATTTAATCCCTGGGAGTTTATTGAAAGCACCTTAATCGTCATAATTGACGATGGGTGCTATATTCTTATCAGAGGTGACCCAGGCCATTACCTCTCTCCCAAACCGACAGCGCTCTTCCTTCATCCCAAACATACATTCTAAAACTTTCAAACCATTTGAATCCATGCCTAGTCTATGCTAAGCAATTCCCTAGCAAAAAATAAGGATTCAAAAACAAAATAGAAAGAAAAAAATTACTCAGCTAGGTTATAGTTGCTGGCACGATGAGGAGCTAAGAGCGAGTGAGAAAACCATAGTATATCCCCAAGTATTCCTGATTCAAAAAGGGATTCTCCACGAGTGATGCAGCCCATTATATGCCGGAGTATTCTTTTAAGACATCTTCATCTCCCCCCCCCCCCCCCTCTTTCTTTTTATTTTTTTTATTTTTTTATTCTATTCAAGAAATGGATTTATCTCTGTTGTACTTATATCAGTGAATCTTTACAATCTTCTCTGTTCCTCTCTCCTCTCTTGTTCTTTATCTATTATTTGTAGACTTCTCCGTTTTCATGTCCTCCTTTATTAAATTAATCAGGATTCCGTTTCTTATCATTCGTTATTATTCTCTCTCACATCTGGAAAAAAAAATTACATTTTTTTTGTATCCCCAATTGTTTGTGCTTTATATATGTGTTAGCATATTTACAACATTCTATTGTGAATATTCCTATATCTTGATATCTTCTTTATCCTCCCATCTCATTCTTCAATATCTTCATTCTTATATACTTATTAATGTGTCAGTCATGTATTCAAACTTGTATAAATATTTTCTCTAAGCAATCATTTATGTTGTGGTTTATATCGACAAAGTGTGTATGTTATCAGTTCTTATACATATAAATTACTCATATATATATATATATATATATATATTTTTTTTTTTTTAATTATTATTATATCCCATATATAAATTACGGAAAAATTATTTCCCAGAGTAAGGTCCCATTTTGTGCTTCTCCTCTATTGGTTTATTGGCCAATCAAGTTCTCGATGTATTAAGTTGTAAACTTGATGGGAAGCGCCCAACTATATGGGATATTATACTTTGTCAGTGCAATAGACATATCCCTATATCTTTAATCCTTCTTACAAAGCGGTTTTGGACATAAAGGTGTTCTATTTATCTATCTGTCCAAATACTATAGAGGTAAAAAGATGACTCGTCATCTATGGATATTACTCATCTTAATTCCTTGCAAGGAGGTATATTTTTTTAGTAAGGAGAGACTGTATATATTATTTGATTTCATTTTCTCTGTTTCTAAAGTAATCTCTTTTGAACCCATTTTTCCGTGGTTAGAGGGGGTTCATGAAAGGTCTCCTTCGAACCAGCTAATACTGACGGTACTGCATTGATTTGATGCTTTTTAGGACTTAGAGAAAATAATAATGATGTTATAGTCTTAAAGCCTCCTTTAACAGTCCCACTTGTTCCAAAAATATTGACTTATTCAGCTGCAGGTACTGGCTTATCCTCTGATAGCCCGCTCTGAGCGAGTATTCGTCTTTCCATACTACTGCCAATACCAATCTCTCCCCTGGTTCTAAGTATCCCTCTCCCACTTTTTTTATTTTTTTGTTATCTTCTTTTCTTGATCTTCCATCTCTGATCATCTTCTCTCTTATTCTTCATCCATTACTTGTAATCTTCTCCAAATTCTGATCCTCCTTCAGAGTTCCGTATATTTTCATTCCTTGGTTTTTCTTTATTAAGTCTGGATTTATTTTTAGATTTCCAGTTCGTCCTATATATTGGTCTTTAATTATAATTTACGGAACAATTACAGAAAAATTAATTCCCAATTTGTCTAACTCCTCTGTTGGGTCCTTAGCCACAATTGTTTTCTCCTTATATGAAATAAGAAGCTTGGTGGGAAACCCCCATCTATATGGGATATTGTGATTTCTCAGTGTAGTGGTCATATCCCTAAATCGTTTACGGTTATTCCTGGTAGCTTGTGACAAGTCCGGAAAGATTACTATATCCATATATTTTCCTTCTTGAAGTTTTTTATATCGGACCTTTCTCATCAGGGAGTCTTTAAGTGCGCAGTTCAGGAATCGTACTATGACATCCCTTGGTTCTGTTATTTTTAAATAAGGAGGTTTATGAATCCTATGTATTCGCTCAAATGGTGCTTCTCCAATCTCTTTGTTCCTTCCGAGGAGGAATAGTTATTTTTGGTGAGAACAGGGTATTTGTATTAGTTGTTTTGGTTTTCTCTGTTTCCAGAGTTTTCTCTTCTCTTTTTTTGTACCCATTTTTCCCAGTTAAAAGTGTATTCAGGAGTGTTTTTTTGTTTGTTTTTGTTTTTTTTAAGTTATTTTTTTTTTTTATTTATACTACCAAAGTGATGAACCAAAGGAGAGAAAGATACTTCTAAGGGCTTTTGTTCTAGTTAATGCTGATGCAAATAGTACATAAGCAGTACTGAGAAATTACATCTTAAAATATTCTATCAGCGTTTCGGTTGACCAGTACCTAAATTATATGTTGTTTAAGATCCTTATGCTCTCATTAAACTCATTTGCTGATTGATCCAGTTTTTTCTGGGTCTATTAAGGGCAGCTTTGTACTAGTTAATGCAGACAGTTCTGAATATTAAACGGGTACTGTTTAGGGCATAGTATTACTACCGTGCTACAGTTAATGGCATGTAATGGCAGTACAGTATACTTGCGACCTCCTTTGCCAGCCCCGGTTATTCTTTGTATTACTGCCTGTTCGTGGGCTGGTACTGCTTATACTGGTGGTACTGCCCGAACTTCTGGTGGCCAGCCGGTGATCTGCTCTATACAGCTAGTCGGCGTTCCATGCTACTGCCATTGCCGACCTCTCCACTGTTCCGAAGTCTCCGTCTCGCTCTCCTGTACTCCTCCTCGCGCGCCCGCAACGTCACTCCGTTGGCTACGTCATCCTATGCTGTATAGGATTTGTCTTAATTTTACATATGTCTTAATAAATTTATGCTAAAGGAAACCACAACAATCCCATCATCATGAGAATATTTTCCTTAAAGGGACAGTAAAGCAGGTGTTTACTTCCTCTAAGTTTGCAGATAGACTTCTATAAAGGTTGGCAGATATTTGGCTTTCAGAATGATGGCATACTTCCCAACTTTGGTAGGTATGAAACCAGGGTGGGGTTGGAGGGCCAAGTGATATGACCTGCATCACTGGCATTGTCCAAAGGGGCAGGCCCTTCCAGATAAGGGACAAGCCTATCCAAAAAGGGGGCAAGTAATGGCGGGTCATGCCAAGAGCAAAGCACTCCAAGTTTGGCTCTAGTACTCTTAAAAATGTTACTCCAACCAAAAAACAGTGTTTTCATAAAACACTGCTTTAGTTAGATTCACCCTTGCTGTGGTAATCAGACCCACAACCCTCAAACCGAAAAAAAAAAAAAACTATGAACATAAAACTTACCTGTTTTCCAGCAGCCTGATATCGCACCCCCATGCCAGAGGGAGTGGGTGGGCAAGCTGAAGGGAGGACATGGGTAGCATGGGGGAAGGGCATGCCACCATTGGCTATCTGGTGTCAGCATGCTGTGGTCAGACACCAACCTTGCATGGGATTTGCGTTCGGAACCTAGAACTCTTGTTCATGGCCCCAATGACACCTCTGGCTGCAAAGGGTTAAACTCTGCATGTGCACTGTTTCATTGCAAAATGCTGAACATATAGGCTCCAGATACCATGACTACTTAAAATTAGTGAAGTTGTCAAGTAGCTTGGAGTAACCCTGTAGCGTAGCCTGAGCATTTCTAATGAGGCATAGAAAAGTTGGACACCAGGGAACAAACCCTCCCGAGGATAGCTGGGAAGTCTGTGATTGGTAACCTGTAAGTTAAGAGTAATGCACTGTGAGAAAAGGGTTGGTAAGCTATTCCGTGAATCTATATTTCAAATATTCATGTTATCCTCTCCCCAACTGGGTATGTTGTATGATAATGTGATGTCATTTATCTCTGGTCAGACTGAAAGAAGCTATGGATAACAGCAAGGAACAGGAAGATACATTTCAATCTACTCACCCTCTTCGGCTTAGGAAAGAAGCAAACGGTAAAGCAAAAATGAACTAATAATAGTTGTGATCACATGTTGTAACAATGTTTTAATGTTCGTATTTATGGTATAGCAGGCAATGGTGACAACACATTTGCATACTCAAATGAGAAAAGGCAGTGTTTACATTACTGCCAGTAACACCTCTAGTGGCAGTCACTTAGACAGCCACTAGAAGTGCTTCTTGTGTTATTGCTTCACAATGTGCAGCACTGACGTCTCAGCGTCTCAATGCACCTTCTAAACCCAGTTGCAACACGTTCACTAGTTTTTTCAGCTGCTTTTATAATCCTCACAAAAACCAAGAAACCAATATTAAGAATTTGCACAATGGAGTTTTAGGTCAACCTTCACACAGTAAGTACACATGTCACAGCTGAATAAACACGTGGACTCCCACTTCATTTAAATTGTTTCCTGCTTAAAGAAGCAGTTAAAGTATCAGTGCAATTTAAGTGCATTAGATAGGTTCATGCATGGTTTTTCTCCCTAGTCAAATCTCTTTAGTGTTGTCTGGCTGCTTTCTGTAGCATAACTCTACCCCTTATCCAAGCCGCCTAAAATGCATTCCTGAGTGGAAGTACTACGTGTAGCTCATTCAATGAGAGATCAGCGTGAGCTAAGATGCAGACTTGACTCTGCAACCCAGCCATTTTATTTCCTCTTGTCATCTATATTATACTTAATAAGTATCATTAGAGGTGTCAATCAGGAGACATGAATTGGCTGTGGGATGGAGTCATGTCAGTAACTCTCCTCACACTAATCTTTCATTCGATATACATGCACTGCATACTTTAACTCAGGAAGGAAGATGTTTGGTAAAAAGGAGTATCATGGCTCTGATCCCAAAGCAGAAGGCAAACCTACTGATAACCCTTTCCACTGAGAGAGAGTGTGTGTGTGTGTGTGTGTGTGTGTGTTTATATATATATATATATATATATATATATATATATATATATATATATAATTGCTTGCACTCACAGTCTTTAAGTTAAAACTCCATGCTTTACTGAAGAAATCGTGAAACATTTTGGATTCTGTCCCCATTCATGACTTTCCTCAGGATCATACAAAAACCTTTGGATCCACAACTTTTAAAGATTTCTTCAATAAAGCATGGCGTTTTCACTTAAAGACCGTGAGTGCAAGCTATTTGTTTATATACTGGAGCCTTGGCTGATCGCACCTGGCAATATAACTAAATTTGAGACAGAGTGCAAGGAACTTTTAAAGATTATGAATATAAAAATCCTCTTAAAAACTACACAAATGAAATAGAACGGCTCATATGCAATTCTGCTATAACTTTTTAAAAATGTATTTACCGTGTATATACTAGAGTATAAGCCGACCTGAATATAAGCCGAGGCCCCTAATTTTACCCCAAAAAACTGGGAAAACTTATTGACTCGAGTATAAGACTAGGGTGGGAAATGCAGCAGCTACTGGTAAATTTCTAAATAAAATTAGATCCTAAAAAAATTATATTAATGGAATATTTATTTACAGTGTGTGTATATAATGAATGCAGTGTGTGTGTGTGTTGCAGAGCCTTGGTGGGGGGTGGGCAATTTTATTTATTTTTTTTAAAAATTATTTTAATTTTTTTTATTATTATTTTATTTTATTTTATTATTATTTATTGTTTATTTTTTTATTTATTATTTAATTTTTTTTCGTCCCCCCCTCCCTGCTTGATACATGGCAGGGAGGGGGGCTCTCACTCCCTGGTGGTCCAGTGGATGGGCACTGTGTAGGAGGGGGCTGGCAGAGCTGTAACTTACCTATCCTGTAGCTCCTGTCAGCTCCCCTGTCAGCTCACAGTGTAAGTCTCGCGGCCGCACTATGACCCCGCGGCTCTCGCGAGACTTACAGAGCTGACAGAGGTGCTGAACGGACCGGCGCGGAGGAGGAGGGAGCTGACAGGAGCTGCAGGAGAGGTAAGTAAACACTCTGCAGCCCCCAGTCTGTATTATGGCAATGTAAGTTGCCATAACACAGACAATTGACTCGAGTATAAGCCGAGTTGGGGTTTTTCAGCACAAAAAATGTGCTGAAGAACTCGGCTTATACTCGAGTATATACAGTAAACTTTCTTTATGTGTGTTTCACCTCATTTCCCCTCTTATAATAATGTTAGATGTGTAGGAATGAAATAGAAATTATTAGATGGATTTAAGTGGCATTTATTGTCTCCTTGTTTATTAAACTCCTAGACATTAACACTAACGCAAGTGCATCTGGCTCTGGATATCAGCCTAAGAACAAGGTTCTCCAGGACTACCATCAGAAAATCGACAATAATTTAGGTGCGTAAAAAGGATTCTCCATTGCCCAAATACAAAATAAAACACTCTGTAGTAGATATAGCCCCGATCATAGGAGTATATTTTTAAAAAAACAGCTTGCAAAAGCTGTAGCTCTATTTTCTGCTGCCATTACAACGCTCTTCTTCTTCACCAGCACAGACCTTCTTTGCCTGTCCAATCACAGACTATAAGTACAGTATCCATGCTATTCTATTATGTGTTTAACCTCATATTATTAGTACTAGTAGTAGTAATATACTGTTTAAGCCAAGAACAAATTCAGCAGAACTTTATAATAGGTGAACAAGACATACAAATAATTGTGTTATACAGGAACTTTTGCGAGCCAGGTCTTTTCACTAACTGCCTAGTTTGCTGCTTTATGTTTGGTCACTTTCATTGAGCTCAGTTCTCTTCAATTTGGCTCAGTGGTTTACTTTTTAGTTACTACCAACTACCTTGAAACTGCATTGCACCAAATTGGTCTCTGCTATTTTCAAATGGTTCTCTTTGCAACAATGAGATTAATTTGAAAACCGCTACATATGAATTGCAAACAAACTGCATCTGAATTTCCCTGCTATAAATAAAAAAAATATTAAAAGGGGGTTAAAGGGGTTGAGAGTAGTCATGGGCAGGAGGTTACAGAAGCGGCTCACCTGACCTGTATCAAGGTAATCGGATCAAACCAATGAAGTTATATCAGTGGCAATTAGTTTGTTCAGTAGATTAGCAAATTTATATAGAGGTTTTGATGATTTAATACACAACCCAAAGGCAATCAAATGCAAGTGCAAATACACTTGAAATAACAGAGTGTACGTTTTATCAATATAACATAGAAAATGTTAACTTTAATAAGCTGAATTTTGAGAAACAACCGCTGGTCTACTGCCATTTAGTGCTAGGTAAATAGATCTCACGGTTTAAGAATCTAAATAAGGAAAAATCATAATTTCTGACTGCCAATTTTAATAAATTACATAGTACATAGTTACATAGCTGAAAAGAGACTTGCGTCCATCAAGTTCAGCCTTCTTCACATGTGCTTTTGCTGTTGATCCAAAAGAAGACAAAAAACCCAGTCTGAAGCGCTTCCAATTTTGCAACAAACTAGGAAAAAATTCCTTCTTGACCCCAAAATAGCAGTCAGATGTCTCCTGGATCAAGCAGCTATTACCCCACTAATTAGAAATTATATCCCTGTGTGTTGTGTTTTTGCAAGTATTTATCCAATTTCAGTTTGAACATCTGTATAGACTCTTCAGGCAAAGAATTCCATATTCTTATTGCTCTTACTGTAAAAAAAAAACCTTTTCTTTGCCTTAGATGAAATCTCCTTTCTTCAAGCCTAAATGTGTGACCTTGTGTCCTATGTATAGCCCTGTTGATGAATAGATTTCCAGATAATGGTTTGTACTGGCCCCGAATATATTTGTATAATGTTATCATATCCCCTCTCAGGCGCCGTTTTTCCAAACTAAAGAGATTTAAATTTGTTAACCTTTCTTCATAACTAAAATGCTCCATTCCTTTTATCAATTTTGTAGCTTGTCTCTGCACTTTTTCTAGTGCCATGATATCTTTCTTTAGAACAGGTGCTCAAAATTGCACAGCATATTCAAGGTGTGGTCTTACCAGCGATTTATAAAGAGGCAAAATTATATTTTCATCTCGAGAATTTATGCCCCTATTTATACATGACAAAACCTTACTGGCCTTAGCAACGGCAGATTGACATTGCATATTGCTACCTAATTTATTGTCTATAATCCTTCTTGTGTGTGGTTATCCCTAGTTCATTACCATTTAGGGTGTAAATTGCTTGTGCATTCTTAACCCCGAAGTGCATAACTTTGCATTTTTCTATGTTAAATTTCATCTGCCATTTTAGTGCCCAGTCCCCCAATCTATCCAAATCCCTCTGCAGCAAGGCAATATCCTGCTCACATTTTATTACTTTACAAAGTTTTGTGTCATCTGCAAACACTGATACATGGCTTTCAATGCCTATTTCAAGATCATTTATAAATATGTTAAATAGAAGCGGTCACAAAACAGAACCCTGAGGGACACCACTTGCGACTTTTGTCCAGCTTGAAAATTTATCATTTATGACAACTCGTCATAAATGATAAATTTTCAAGCTGGACAAAAGTCTATCCTTAAGCCAATGTTCTACCCAAGAACAAGAATATTCATCTAGACCAATTTCTTTTAGTTTGAAGACTAACCTATTGTGAGGAACCGTATCAAATGCCTTGGCAAAATCCAAGTAGATCACATCCACTGCAACACCCTGATCTATATTACTACTTACTTCTTCGTAGAATGCAATTAGGTTAGTTTGACATGACCTATGTTTCATAAAACCATGCTGATTATTGTTAATAACACAGTTCTTCCCAATGAATTCCTGAATATTATCCCTTAATAGCCATTCAAATAATTTCCCAGTTACAGAAGTTAAGCTCACAGGTCTATAATTTCCAGGCAAGGATTTTGAACCCTTTTTAAATATAGGAACAACATCTGCCTTCCTCCAATCCTCCGGTACGATACCTGAAACAAAAGAATCTTGAAAAATTAAATACAGAGGTTCACTTATTTCCCCACTTAGCTCCTTAAGTACCCCTGGGTGGATACCGTCAGGCCCCGGAGCTTTATTTACATTCATTTTCTTTAATAGCTGTAGCACCTTGTCTCGAGTTATCCAATCACAAGTTATCTGCAAGTTTGTTGCAGCAATCATTTGCATATCTCTTGCCATAGGATCCTCATTAATAAATACTGAAGAAAAAAAGTTATTTAAAATTTCTGCCTTTTCCTGGTCTTCATTGACTAACAGACCCATCTCTGTTTTCAGTGTACCTACACTTTCATTTTTGTTTTTTTTTTAGAATTGATGTACTTTTTGGGGTTGGTTTTGCATTCTTTGGCTATCAATTTCTCATTGTATAGTTTAGCCACTTTAATTGCCTTTTTGCAAGTATTATTGGCTTCCTTATATCTTATATAGGATGCCTCTGATTTGTCCGATTTAAATGCTTTAAAAGCCCTTTTCTTATTTTTAATCTCTTGTTTTACTTCTCTACTAAGCCACATTGGTTTTAATTTGTTTCTTTTATATTTATTACCCAATGGTACATACTGTGAAATGTACCTTTCTAATATTTGTTTGAATAGTTTCCATTTATCCTCAGTGTTTTTATCTCTAAGGAGATTATGCCAGTCGATATGTTGTAGAGCTGCCCTAATCTTATTAAAATTGGCTATTTTAAAATTATACGTTTTAATATACCCCACATGCTTTTGCTTTTTTGAGTTTATTTCAAAAGTGACCATATTGTGATCACTATTTCCCAAACGCTCCCCTACTTGAATGTTGGTTAAAAGATTAACATTGTTTGTTATAACGAGATCCAGACAAGCATACTTTCTAGTTGGTGCTTGTACCAGTTGTGACATAAAGGTATCATTTAACACATTCAAAAACTGGATTCCCTTTGCTGAAGTACTAGTCCCTCTATCCCAATTTATGTCCGGGTAATTAAAATCTCCGATAATTAACGTGTTACCCCGATTTGCAGCTTTACCAATTTGCTCTAACAGCAGTTCTTCCTCATTAATATTTACATTTAATGGTTTATAACATATCCCAACCAATAATGTATTTCCCTTTGTTTGCCCCAAGCAGATATCTACCCCTAAAGCTTCCACATTTTCCTCGTCACACTCCACATGCCTAAGATTTGACTTTAACTCATGGTTGACATACAAACATACCCCACCACCCTTCTTGTTTTTCCTATCCTTCCTAAATAACGTGTACCCATTTAAGTTAACTGCCCAGCCATGTGTCTCATCCCACCATGTTTCTGTTATATCGTATTGTTTAGTGTATGCTATTGCCTCTAGTTCCTCCATTTTGTTATATAGGCTCCTTGCATTAGTAAGCATACATTTAATATTACCATGAGTCATTTGTACTTTTCGTGAATTATCAATATTACATACCTCCTCTGTTCTGAGCTAAAGCCCATCTCATTTCTATCCTATCTCCATTTTCTAGATTGCTTTGACCCTCCCCCCCACTACTAGTTTAAAATCTCCTCCAACCTTCTAGCCATCCTATCCCCCAGCACAGCAGATCCTCTTCCGTTTAGGTGCAATCCATCACGACTATACAGGTTGTACCCAAGCGCAAAATCGGCCCAGTGCCCTAAAAGCCCAAAACCCTCTTTCCTGCACCAAGACTTCAGCCACGCATTGACCTCGCCAATCTCCCGCTGCCTTTCTGCTGTAGCGCGCGGCACAGGTAATATTTCTGAAAATATTACCTTGGAGGTCCTTTTCTTTAGCTTACTTCCTAGATCCCTGAACTCACTCTTTAGGACCTTCCATTTTCCTCTGACTTTGTCATTGGTACCAATATGGACCATGACAGCTGCATCATCCCCAGCCCCTCCCAATAATCCCTCCACTCTGTCGGCAACATGCCGGACCCGAGCACCCGGGAGACAGCAAACTGTCCGGTTGAGTCGATCAGAGTGGCAGATTACCCTATCACCACAACCTGTCTAGACTTCCTTACCCTCTCAACCCCACCTGTACTAGAGAGGCTGTTACCACGGCTGTTAGAAGGAACAGCTTCCTGCAGTACAGCTACTCCTGAACTGATTTGCTTTAGTCACGGTTTGCCAATTTTAGCCATAGTTTTGCCATTAAACTTAATTCAGAGTTTAGTAAATTACCCTATGAGTGACCTTATTTCTAAGTAAGGTCCTGTGTTTTTAGATAAAGGTTGATGCTCATTTTTCATAGCCCGCTGGATTTTTACCTTATAAGACATCCTCTTCATTGCTCATCTAATAAATGTATTTTATCAAGAAATATTATAAACATGGAGTGAGGCAAAAGCTGTGACAGATACCTAAGCAATGTCTACTCAATGTGTCATGTAAAGTACTTAAATGGTTCTTGTATGCCCGATTTCCTACAGATGATATGTCCCTAGGCTTGGGTCGCCTTAAGAATCTTGCGCTTGGGCTACAGACTGAAATTGATGAGCAGGATGATGTGATAGGACGTCTAACTGGGAAGGTGGATAATCTGGACTTAAACATAAAGACTACAGATGAGAAGATAAAGAGAGAATTGTGAAGGATTGTTGGGAGGTTCCTGAGCAGCTAAATCCATGCACTTCGACTCCAGTTTTAATTTCTTTCCAATTTTTTATTTTTATTTTTACACCGTCCACTTGATGCAGTTTTTATACCTCAAAATCAAACACTCATAACCAGAAAACAATGTTGCTATTACCAATCCATTATGATAGTCAGGTTGCATTATATCATACGATAGTATTAGAGAATCACTTAAAGGAACACTATAGTCACCTAAATTACTTTAGCTAAATAAAGCAGTTTTAGTGTATAGATCATTCCCCTGCAATTTCACTGCTCAATTAACTGTCATTTAGGAGTTAAATCACTTTGTTTCTGTTTATGCAGCCCTAGCCACACCTCTCCTGGCTATTATTGACAGAGCCTGCATGAAAAACAAACTGGTTTTACTTTCAAACAGATGTAATTTACCTTAAATAATTGTATCTCAATCTCTAAATTGAACTTTAATCACATACAGGAGGCTCTTGCAGTGTCTAGCAAGCTATTAACATAGCAGGGGATAAGAAAATCTTAATTACACAGAACTTGCAATAAAGAAAGCCTAAATAGGGCTCTCTTTACAGGAAGTGTTTATGGAAGGCTGTGCAAGTCACATGCAGGGAGGTGTGACTAGGGTTCATAAACAAAGGGATTTAACTCCTAAATGGCAGAGGATTGAGCAGTGAGGCTGCAGGGGCATGTTCTATACACCAAAACTGCTTCATTAAGCTAAAGTTGTTCAGGTGACTATAGTGTCCCTTCAATGCTTTGCAGTATTATGGATAATTTAGTAATGGATTTCAGTATATTTAAATTTTGTTGTGATTTAGCATATTTCATAGAATTTTACTTGGCTGATCTAACTACCTGCTCATTAGTCTACTCTAACGCTTCCTGTTAATATGTATACCGTGTCCTTACCTGTGACCAGAATATAATATTCTCTGTTTGTACTTGTTTAAACTGACAAGTAATCGGCATTTGTGAGTGCGTGCATACAGAATGTGGACCTACTTTACAACAAGCTGTGAATGTTTTGTTTGTTTAGAATAAGTTTTATTAAAACGATTTGAGAAGCATTTTACAGTTTTCATGCCCTGGACACTCTATCTGGAATTTACACCAAGATTTTGATTAACTAAACATAAGATGGTGCAATGACATTTAGTTGCAAAACCCAGTCAGAGTAACTAAACGGCCCAACTAAAGGTTTTAATGCAAATTTGATCTTTTTGCCTTGGTTATGCAACCCACAGCTTATTACTTAATAATAAATACACAACTAAAAGTGAATTTTACTTGTGATTTATAATTCCATTCCTAATTAAATTAAATAAAATATGTGACTAATCCTTTTTCCCCTCAGTATGACCATTCTGTTCTGCAGTTCCCTCTGGATATTTAATGTGTATTATGTAATGTGTGACTCACTGTGTCCCTAGATGTTACAGATAAATTTTGTGCCATGTATACTTTTGTGAAGATAAAAAAAAAAAAAAAAAAAACGGAGTATAAAGGTGCAATTATATAATCAAACTGCAAATTATCTTTTAGTTAGGTGTTTGGTTTTTGGGTTCTTTTTTGTGTTTGATTTTTTTAAAAATAGGAATAAAATTACTCTGAGAAATTGAGACCACCACCCTTTATATGTAATCCCCTACTACTTGGGAGGTAACGCAGTGCTACCATGGCTTATAATCAGGAAAGGGAAATAATAATAATGAGTATTAATACATTTTCCTGTTTCCTGACCTTGGCAGCACTACTGAAGGGCCAATGCCCAATAAAGAGAACATAAAAATCTGCTGAAAATGTATTGAATTTACACTACAAAATTATGAAGCAGAAAGAACTACAACACCAGCTCTTCATACTCTTACATCCATTCGGTAATGTTGAATCAACATATGCTGGTAGGACCAGGCGGCAGCACTACAGATCTAGTTTGCAACAAAGCTCTGGTAGAGAATGCTTTTAAATCCATCAGAACTGTAGCTTGGTTTCCCTAATAAGCCTTGGTGATTGCTAAGACTGTCTATCTGAAAATGGGTCTCACCAAAGCTCTCTCCCCACTACACTGACTTCCTGAAAGAATTAATAATTGCAAAGATTTCCTTCAAGAACAGGTCCTGATCAGGTATACTGAGAACCCAAACCAAACATACACCGAAAAGTAGAAAATCTCCTCTGTGGATAGCCTTTATGTCTCAATTCTGATAAAAAAAAAGAATTAAGTGCACACTGGTTACTTACGTACTTTAGCTGATTGATTCACTGATTCATTGATGCAGAGTCTGGTTTTAATCCATAAAGGGCATAAATCACCTAACATTCCTAAATTGTTTGGAATAACGTGCTTTAAAACATCAGGTATGATGTTGTATCTATCAGGTAGTGTAAGGGTTATGCCCGCTTCACAGTGACAGACCAAACTCCCCGTTTAACGCACCGCAAACAACCGCAAACAGTCCATTTGCACATGTTTTAGTGCAAACTAGTCTAACTACTAATATAGTTGAAACATGCTACTTTTATTCATGCCAGACTAACAAACATGCCAGGGCCAATCATAGTAAACCACTTCTATATACAGAGTAAACATGGCTCCCCTCTATATACAGTGTAAACATGGCTGCTCTCTATATACAGAGTAACATGGCTGCTCTCTATATACAGAGTAACATGGCTGCTCTCTATATACAGAGTAACATGGCTGCTCTCTATATACAGAGTAACATGGCTCCTCTCTATATACAGAGTAACATGGCTCCCTCTATATACAGTGTAAACATGGCTCCTCTCTATATACAGAGTAACATGGCTTCCCTCTATATACCGTTATATACAGAATAACATGGCTCCCTCTATATACAGAGTAACATGGCTTCCCTCTATATACCGTGTAAACATGGCTCCCCCTATATACAGAGTAACATGGTTCCCTCTATATACAGAGTAACATGGCTTCCCTCTATATACCGTGTAAACATGGCTCCCTCTATATACAGTGTAAACATGACTCCTCTCTATATACAGAGTAACATGGCTTCCCTCTATATACCGTTATATACAGAATAACATGGCTCCCTCTATATACAGAGTAACATGGCTTCCCTCTATATACCGTGTAAACATGGCTCCCTCTATATACAGAATAACATGGCTCCCTCTATATACAGAGTAACATGGCTTCCCTCTATATACCGTGTAAACATGGCTCCCTCTATATACCGTGTAAACATGGCTCCCTCTATATACAGAATAACATGGCTCCCTCTATATACAGAGTAGCATGGCTCCCCTCTATATACAGTGTAAACATGACTCCTCTCTATATACAGAGTAACATGGCTCCCTCTATATACAGTGTAAACATGGCTCCTCTCTATATACAGAGTAACATGGCTCCCCTCTATATACAGAGTAACATGGCTCCCTCTATATACAGAGTAACATGGCTTCCCTCTATATACCGTGTAAACATGACTCCCTCTATATACAGAATAATATGGCTTCCTCTATATACAGAGTAACATGGCTCCCTCTATATACAGAATAACATGGCTCCCTCTATATACCGTGTAAACATGGCTCCCTCTATATACAGAGTAGCATGGCTCCCCTCTATATACAGTGTAAACATGACTCCTCTCTATATACAGAGTAACATGGCTCCCTCTATATACAGTGTAAACATGGCTCCTCTCTATATACAGAGTAACATGGCTCCCCTCTATATACAGAGTAACATGGCTCCCTCTATATACAGAGTAACATGGCTTCCCTCTATATACCGTGTAAACATGACTCCCTCTATATACAGAATAATATGGCTTCCTCTATATACAGAGTAACATGGCTCCCCTCTATATACAGTGTAAACATGGCTCCTCTCTATATACAGAGTAACATGGCTCCCTCTATATACCGTGTAAACATGGCTCCCTCTATATACAGAATAACATGGCTCCCTCTATATACAGAGTAACATGGCTCCCCTCTATATACAGTGTAAACATGGCTCCTCTCTATTTACAGAGTAAACATGGCTCCTCTCTATTTACAGAGTAACATGGCTCCTCTCTATATACAGAGTAACATGGCTCCCCTCTATATACAGAGTAACATGGCTCCCTCTATATACAGAGTAACATGGCTTCCCTCTATATACCGTGTAAACATGGCTCCCTCTATATACAGAATAACATGGCTCCCTCTATATACAGAGTAACATGGCTCCCCTCTATATACAGTGTAAACATGGCTCCTCTCTATATACAGAGTAACATGGCTCCCCTCTATATACAGTGTAAACATGGCTCCCCTCTATATACAGAGTATACATGGCTCCTTCTATATACAGTGTATACATGGCTCCCTCTATATACATAGTAACATGGCTCCTGAGCTGCGGGTGGGGGCCCTATAAAAGAATAATGGGGGGGACCTACTGTCCTCCCCCCCGCCCCCACCCCTGAGCGGCGGGTGGGGGTCCTAAGTTACAATAAGAGGGGGGGACATACTGTCCTTCCCCCCGGCCCCCACCCCTGAGCTGCATGTGGGGGCCCTAAACAACAATAAGGGGGGGGGGACCTACTGCCCCACTGGGCCCCCACCACTGAGCAGCGGGTGGGGGCCCTAAATGAAAATCCCCCCTCCCCCATATAGTTACTCTTTTTGGGTACAGTTTAGACTTTTTACACTGAAACACTACACATTTTTCTGCTTTTCCCCATTCTTGCATGATGCTTATTATGATATAATATAGGGGGAAATCAGTTTCTCTTTCCTGGGATTGGCAAAGTGTTTGCTACAGGATAGCTCTTTCTCAACCATCTTTTCCAGGCCAAGAGTCTTTATCAACGCCTCAAGGGCCTCTGTATTTCATTAAATCTGACAGCAAGTGTAAGTTCTTCACCTGCAGAGAAATCTTCCTTTTCTCTCATGCGATGCTCTTTTTCAAAAAGACATTGGGAATTGGCTGAGGGCCTTCTGTATTCTGGCTAGCGTTATAGGGGAAAAGAACCCGGGTCGTTGTTCGGAGCTTTTTTGCTACTTGGATGGGATCGGAGATGCATATCGAACTTACGGGGGTTTGGCATGGTGGAGGTATGACGAACAGTTTCGTCAACGCCTAGCGGCGAATGCGAGCATGCGGTGGGACCAAATGGATCTGCCGTTATGGATGCGGCTTATGATGGTGCAAAAAGCTGCGCCCTTTCCTGGGGCAGCCGGCACGGCCGCAGGGGGTGCCGTGTCGGCTGGACAAAAGAAGGGCTTCTGCTGGATGTACAACGAGGGGCACTGCAAATGGGGAAATGCTTGCAGGTTCCGACACGAGTGTTTTCCGGATGCTTCAAGAAAGGTAAGCTTAGCGGTGGAGGGGGGTCCGTGGGGGCAGCAGCCCCCGCAGCTACAGCTGGGGGCGTCCCCGGTGAAAGTAGACGTGATGTTGCCTTGGGTAAGGCAGTACGCTAATCGGGCTGATGCAGGATTCTTGTGGCAGAGATTTAGGGAGGGATTTTTTATTTCCTTTGTAGTTGGGGGACCGGGTACAATGTGTAGTAATCTCAAGTCAGTTCGGGAACACCCAGGGGTAGTGCGGGATAAGCTAAGCAAGGAATACGGTTGGACTTACAGTGTAGATCTGTGTCCCCAGCTAACATGCTTACGCCTCATTAATGATGTATAAGCAAGTGCAGCTTCAGCAATATGCTAATATACGTACTTAAACGCTACAGCTGAACCTAACATGTATGACAATATTTAAATCATATAAAAAATCAAACCGTGCCTTAACCTTACGCCTAGCACCTAGCGACTATTAAGCTACAGAAATAATCCCAGATCAGCATGTTCCAAGTTCTCTCTTATGTGGACATTATTATCAGACTAATCACTATGTAACCGCTTTGCCTACTGTCATCCCCACCTCTGACATGACTTGCTTAGGCATGTTTACTACTCTAACACACACTACTTACCCTTTGACTCCACATGAGTTCTCTTTAACACTTATGAGCGAGACGTTGTTCAGCCTGGTTATACTTATTGTTTAATATTTAACGTGTTCCATACTCTGATACTCAAAAAAAAAAAATGTGCAAAGTTTCTAAATGCCAACCAATGTGAAACTATGACTGCATAATTGTCTGCACCAGCTGTCGTGGCAGTGCAAACGTGTCTGTCCTCTATAAGATTGACAAAAAAAAGCTAAGCAAGGAAGTCCAACTGGGGAGGATGGCGGGCCCGTTCTTGTCGCCACCATTGGCTGATTTACGGATATCCCCACTCGGTGTGGTCCCCAAGAAGAAGGCGGGTAAGTTCAGGTTGATACATCATTTATCGTACCCAAGGGGGGCATCGGTAAATGATGACATTGACGCGGCCCTCAGCTCCGTCTCCTATACGTCATTCGACAAGGCAGTCGAGTTGGTCCGGAGAATGGGGCGTGGGACGCTGATGGCGAAGGTAGATGTGGAAGCAGCTTCCCATACCCCCGAAATGTCATCACTTGCTCGGGTGCTGTTTTGATGGGGATTTTTCGTGGATCTGTGTTTACCAATGGGTTGTTCCATGTCGTGCGCCTATTTTGAAAAGTTTAGTACATTTTTGGAATGGGTGGTACGGAGGGAATCGTCAGGGAGCGCGGTAGTGCACTACCTTGACGACTTTCTCTGCGTCGGCCCGCGGGAATCGGACCGGTGTAGGCAGGTATTGGAAGTGTTTCAATGGATTGCACACTCTTTCGGGGTTCCCTTGGCGGAAGGCAAGACCGCGGGGCCCACGACGTGCCTTAGCTTTTTGGGTTTAGAAATCGATTCCGAAAAAGGGGAATGTCGGTTACCTTTGGACAAATTAGTGTGTTTGAAGGAGCTGGTAGCCACGGTAGGGAGGGCTAAAAAGGTGACACTGCGTGGGCTCCAATCATTGGTGGGGAGCCTCAACTTCGCGTGCCGGGTTATACCCATGGGGAGGGTTTTCTGTAGGAGGCTGGCGCGAGCAACGAGCCGGGTGCGGCTGCCGTCTCATTACATCAGGGTTTCGGCGGACATGAAGGCGGACTTAATGGTGTGGGACCGGTTCTTACAGGACTTTAATGGGAGGGTGTTTTTCCGGGAACCGGCGGCGGAAGCGGTGGGGCTGTATACCGATGCTTCAGGCAGCGTCGGGTTTGGGGCGTATCTGGCGGGAAATTGGTGTGCCGAGGCGTGGCCTGAGGCGTGGAAAGAAAGCCCACTAATAAGAAATCTGGCGTTTTTGGAATTGTTCCCGGTCGTAGTGGCGGTGGGATTATGGGGGCCGGTGTTAGCGAACAAACAAATCGTGTTCCACTCGGACAACATGGCAGTGGTGCAGGCGATCAATAGTTTGTCTGCATCATCCCCCCCGGTTTTATGCTTGTTGCGGCGGTTTGTACTTCTCTGCATGTCTTTCAACTTGGTATTTAGGGCTAAGCACATCCCGGGTTTGTTGAACGTGGTGGCTGATGCGCTTTCTCGTTTTCAGTGGGAACGATTCCGGGAAGCGGCGCTGGACGCTCAGGAGCGGGGGCAGGCTTGCCCAGACAAGATGTGGCAGCTTGGGATGTCGTGCTTGGGGAGTATATAAGGAATTCTTTAGCGCCGAGCACTTGGTTGTCTTATGTGAAGGTTTGAAAGGAATGAGAGGAGACGGTGCAACAGGTAGGAGACGATCTTTCGGCAGGTCATTGGGTGGATGTGCTTTTATGGCTACTGTGTCGCTTGTTCACAAGACAGGCATCACCGGCCATGGTGGACAGTCATATGTCTGCCTTGGCCTTTTTGTTTAAGTTCAACGGGTGGGAAGACATCACGAAGAATTTTGTAATACGTAGGCGATACGGGGTTTTCAGAGGGGAAAGAAGTCCGTGGACACGAGAAGACTGGTGTCGTTCTCGGTATTACGAGGGCTGTTGGGGACGTTGACTGGGCTGTGTCATTCTCCTTTTGAGGTAGCACTGTTTTCGGGAGCGTTTGTATGGGCGTTTTTTGGTGCTTTCCGGATAGGGGAGCTGGTTAGTGCCAACAAGATGGGGGTCGGCGGATTACAGCTCGAGGACGTGGACATATGTAACGACAGGGTGCAGATCAGGCTGCGCCGTTCTAAAACGGATGTGTTCGGCAAAGGATGTTCGGTGGTATTGTATGAGTTTCCGGGCTCGGGGGCATGCCAGGTAACTTGCGGCGCGCGGTACTTGGACGTCCTTCCTAGGATCGCTGGTTGTTTTTTCTTGCACGCCGATGGCACGGCATTTTCCCATTTTCAGTTTATACGGGTTTTTCGTTTGGGTTTACAGAGGCTGGGCTTGGAGCCCAAACAATTTGGGACGCACTCGTTCTGCATAGGGGCGGCGACGGAGGCAGCACGTTTAGGTTTGGGGGACGAGCGGATCAAGCGGATCGGGAGGTGGGAATCCATGCGATTCCGCTCGTACGTGAGGCCTGACAGGTTGGTGTGACTAAGCGGTATGAAGGAAGTTGGGAAAGGGGGAAGTTGTCTCGACTTTGCAACTAATTTTGTTTCTTTTCAGGTTTGAAAGTTTGGTTGATGGGCCACTCGTATGTGTACTGGGCACAGAAGAGAGCTGCAGTTAGAAGAAGCGGATCGCAGCTGGGCTTTCCTATGGAGTGGGTGGCGTTATCATGGTTTGGTTTTCGGGGAGTTAGTTGGCAGAGTCTCTGCGGTGTATTATTTAGAAAGGTGGCTGGGGGGTCAGTCCCAGATGTGGTATTGGTTCACGGTGGGGAGAACGACTTAGATTTGATCCCCCAAAGAGAACTGGTTCGGATGATGAAGAGGGATATGGATCGGCTGCGGGAGCTGGTCCCTGGCGTGGTTGTGGTTTGGTCCGAGATGGTGCCTCGCTTTACATGAAGGCACGCCAGGGACCCAGCTGCAGTAGCCCGATGTAGGGGTAATGTCAACAAGATTATGGCAGTTTTTATCAGACGATCAGGGGGCGTAGTGGTGCAACACAGGGAGTTGGAGGGTATGTTGCCGGGATATTTCAGGAGGGACGGAATACACCTGTCGGACGTAGGGAATGACTTACTAAACCTGGGTTTTCAAGAGGGCATAGCACAGGCCCTGTTTAGGTGTGGTGGGGGTCGCACATGCTCTTAAGGGGGTCAAGCCATGTGCTGTGGCGGAACAGGGCGTAGTTAAAATTGGAATTTTGCGTGGAATTTGAACTGGACAGGCCAAGGTGTAGGCCAGACGGAATTAAGGATTGGTAGGTTCTAGCTCTTCAGTGGCTACGAACCTGGGGGTGTAGGGGTGTCTGAGGTACACCCTTACAGTTAACCGTATGATATGGGGCCTCTTTGGTAGGCCGTGTGTTTCAAGTTAAATGTTATTTGGTTGTTATTTATTGTTCAATTGGTAGAGTCATTGTCAGGGGTACTGTGTGGGGGTATAGTAACATAATGTCTAGTAGGACAATTACCCTAAATTATGTTAATTTATTATAATTAATTTAATAAAGCTGTGGACTTTATACTCCAACAGAATAATCGGTGTCCGTGTCTTTTTTAACGACTGTGCAAATGTCAGAGCTTTACTGGCTGAAGTCCCCTTCTCACTCCTTCTGCCACCTCTTGCCTGAATATAGCAATCACATCCGCAGCATTAGAGATGGAAGGTTAAACGAGTGGGGAATCAGCTATCATCCTGCTTACAGATGTGCAGTGGCGAGTAACTTTTAGGCCTAGCTAGTAGCATGGTACTTAAAATGATGAGATGTGGTGTAATAAGCCACATACAAATTGTTATCTTTTTTGTTTTGTTGGCGTTTTTTAATTTTGTTAAAATTAGACTGTCAGGTCTCTAAAAAATTATAATTTCTCATTACGTCACACCAGTAAGCACAGCGGAGCTAACCTCCACTGAACATCTGTGTTCAGGGAAACCTTTTCATTATATGATGCTTCTACTGGGCAACCTAGTAGAAATCCATTATGTGTGTGGACATATGGGCATTCCTTTCACTGTGCTGTATGTCTGTATACAGAAGAGGGTGTGGGGTACACCCAGTCATACATTGACGTTTTGAAGAAAAAACAAACAAGCTAATTTTTCATTTTTTTCTTAAATATTTGTACTTTATTGCGTTAACAATACGCGTAACAAAGAAAAGGTACAGTTCAATAAGTGAGTTATGAACTAGAAAGAGATCAATCCTAGAGTAAGTATTGTAAACCAAGGAGTGATAAATACACTCTGTCTCACTAGAATGGAGCATTTGCTATGGGTCAAAACAATTATGTGTCAGGATCGTGTTACAAATTTTGGATACAGTGGTGCACCTACGTAAAGTGGTACCAGATGCAACTGCTGTGGATGATAGTTACATAGCTGAAAAGAGACTTGCGTCCATTAAGTTCAGCCTTCCTCATTTATGTTTTTGCTGTTGATCCAAAAGAAGGCAAAACACCTAGTCTGAAGCGCTTCCAATTTTGCCACAAACTAGGAAAAAATTCCTTCTTGACCCCAAAATAGCAGTCAGATGTCTCCTTGGATCAAGCAGCTATTATCCCACTAATTAGAAATTATATCCCTGTATGTTATGTTTTTGCAAGTATTTATCCAATTGCAGTTTAAACATCTGTAATGACTCTGACAAAACCACCTCTTCAGGCAGAAATTCCTGATGGGGTTGGATTCCCCATCAGACATGATGGGGAATCCAACAGAGAATCTAACAAAAAAAAAAATGTGAGTACTTCTCCAAATTTATGCACAGAGATTACAGTAGTAAACTTTATTATAAAACATGACTGGTTTATATGAGGACCATACAGTGAGGGGAAAAAGTATTTGATCCCCTTCTGATTATGAACGTTTGCCCAAAGACAAAGAATTGATCAGTCTATAATTTTAATGGTAGGTGTATTTAACCAGTGAGAGACAGAATTACAAAATAAAAATCCTGAAAAACGCATGTCAAAAAAGTTATAAAATTAATTTGTATGTCAATGAGTTTAATAAGTATTTGACCCCTTCGACTTAGTACTTGGCGGCAAAACCCTTCTTGGCAATCACAGAGGTCAGGCGTTTCTTGTAGTTGGCCACCAGGTTTGCACACATCTCAGGAGGGATTTTGCCCCACTTCTCTTTGCAGATCCTCTCCAAGTCATTAAGGTTTCATGGTCTTGAGCAGGTCAGGTAAGAGATTTATGCCAGCCAGGGTTAACGTTTGGTAGTTTATTGGAGACTTTAGGCATATTTACACACAATTTGTATACTTAGCAAGCCAAAGAAGGAGGTAAGTAAAGAAGGGAGAACAGAAAAGAGTTAGGCAAATGGTAGCAGGAAGACCTATAAGCGGAATTATAGGTAAGGTAGAACCTATAAGCGGAATTATAGGTAAGGTAGAAAGAGAACCTATTAGAGGAATTATAGGTAAGGTTGAAGGAGAACCTATAAGCAGAATAATAGGTAAGGTTGAAGGAGAACCTATAAGCAGAATAATAGGTAAGGTTGAAGGAGAACCTATAAGCAGAATAATAGGTAAGGTTGAAGGAGAACCTATTAGAGGAATTATAGGTAAGGTTGAAGGAGAACCTATAAGCAGAATAATAGGTAAGGTTGAAGGAGAACCTATAAGCAGAATAATAGGTAAGGTTGAAGGAGAACCTATAAGCAGAATAATAGGTAAGGTTGAAGGAGAACCTATAAGCAGAATAATAGGTAAGGTTGAAGGAGAACCTATTAGAGGAATTATAGGCAAGGTTGAAGGAGAACCTATAAGCAGAATAATAAGTAAGGTTGAAGGAGAACCTATTAGAGGAATTATAGGTAAGGTTGAAGGAGAACCTATTAGAGGAATTATAGGCAAGGTTGAAGGAGAACCTATTAGAGGAATTATAGGCAAGGTTGAAGGAGAACCTATTAGAGGAATTATAGGTAAGGTTGAAGGAGAACCTATAAGCGGAATTATAGGTAAGGTAGAAGGAGAACCTATAAGCGGAATTATAGGTAAGGTTGAAGGAGAACCTGTAAGCGGAATTATAGGTAAGGTTGAAGGAGAACCTATTAGAGGAATTATAGGTAAGTTAGAAGGAGAACCTATAAGCGGAATTATAGGTAAGGTTGAAGGAGAACCTATAAGCGGAATTATAGATAAAGTTGAAGGAGAACCTATTAGAGGAATTATAGGTAAGGTTGAAGGAGAACCTATTAGAGGAATTATAGGTAAGGTTGAAGGAGAACCTATTAGAGGAATTATATGTAAGGTTGAAGGAGAACCTATTAGAGGAATTATAGGTAAGTAGGTAGAAGGTGAAAGAATAGAAATAAAGGTTTAGCCAATATGCCTCAGAAAGGTTGTTACCAAGATATTATTAGATTGTAGCAAATCAGAACAGAACGTAATTGTATCAGAATTGCAAATAAAATAGAAGTTCAGTGAATCAGCCCCCTGTTGGAAGGAACACTGATAAAGCAGTTAAGTTCATCTTTGCAATATGAGTTAGAATCGTAGTTCAGGATGGTAATATTCAGGTTGGTATCAAAGCAGGTTAGAATAAAGCAGGTTGGTTGCGTAGTTCAGGTTAGAATAAAGCAGGTTGGTATAAAGCAGGTTGATAATGTAGTTCAGGTTAATATGAAGCAGGTTGGTAATAATGCAGGTTGGTAACAATAGTTGGGTTGTAGAGTAGTTCAGGTTGATATAAAGAATCTTGGTAGCAAAAAAAGGGTTGGTTGTGTAGTTCACCTTGGAATAAAGAAGCTTGATTGAATAGATAAGGTTAGTATTTCACAGGATGGTAAGTTCACAGGAATCAGGGACAGAAGTCTTTTCAGGTTGACCATCAACTTCAATCTAATTCCCTGTATTGAGCAGGGTGTAGCCTTTTGTAGGATCTGTAATTAGTCCTAGGCAGGTGAGGATGAGTCAAGGAAAGTTCAGAGCTAGTGGTTAGGGAGGCCACTAGTGGTAAAAACATAGTTACTGCAATAACAAAATTGAATGTAAGGAATAAAGATCTGAAATTAAGATTTGGATCCTGACATAAAGTTTTTAGGCTGACGTTTGGCAACTTGAACCTTCAGCTCCCTCCTCAGATTTTCTATGGGATTAAGGTCTGGAGACTGGCTAGGCCACTCCAGGACCTTAATGTGGTTCTTCTTGAGCCACTCCTTTGTTCCCTTGGCTGTGTGTTTTGGGTCATGGTCATGCTGAAATACCCATTCCCGACCCATTTTCAGTGCACTGGCTGAGGGAAGGAGGTTCTCACCCAATATTTGATGGTACATGGCCCCGTCCATCGTCCCTTTGATGCGGAGCAGTAGTCCTGTCCCCTTAGCCAAAAAACCATAAGCATAATGTTTCCACCTCCATGTTTGAAGGTGGGGATGGTGTTCTTGGGGTCATGAGCAGCATTTTTCTGTCATTTATTGCACCAACACATATTATATATAGTTTTTTAGAAGGCAAACAGGGCTTTAATTTGATGTCACATATATATAGAAACATTCTCATTAATTAGAAAATAAAATTGAAAAAACAAACAAACAAATACATTTTGTTTTCACAGTTTTGGCAATAATAGTGTGTGCATAATATATCCAGCTTAGAAAAAGTAATTCAAAATAAATTCATTGATGTGTCTTAATATATAGAGTACATAATACGTATAGGATTTCAGCTTATTTTGAAAGTTACAGGTCACAAAATACAAGCACTAAAATAAAATTAAAATTTGCAACAATTTTAGAAGTTGGTATGTTTGTCTTATAGGTTTAGTAGCCATCACAGAAAAAAAAATTGCCACACAAAAGTATATATTTATATAAAGTAGACATCACAGGTTAGTTTGATACTCTTTACGTAGCCATTTCATCGCCAATCTCTGCTAAATATTGGAGTAATATTGTGTTTGTGCTTTATTTTGGCATATACACATTTAACAAGGTTTTTGTAATGTGTATTTCGTAAAGCTGGTGTGTGCTATTCCTGCACAGAACCCCATATTGTGTTCAGCTACATCTGCTGAGTATAACGATACCCCCATTGTATGCCTTTGGCACTTTTCTGTAAAGCTACAATCAGGGGCGTATTAGCCGCGAGGCAAACAAGGCATTTGCCTTGGGCGGCATTTTCCAGGGGGCGGCAAAAAAAGCCGCCCCCCAAATGCCCAAGGCAAATGTCTTGTTAGCCTTGCGGCTAACAGACATGCTGGGCTGCTGCTTGGCGGTCGGGCGGCGCTGCTGGGTGGGCGGCGAGGGAGCACTTCCTTTGAGCTGTCTGCTCAGGTCCCTCGCGCGCCGCACAGTGAGGCTGGGAGCCGGAATATGACATCATATTCCGGCTCCGCCTCCCAGCCTCACTGTGCGGCGCGCGAGGGAGCTGAGCAGACAGCTCAAAGGAAGTGCTCCCTCGCCGCCCACCCAGCAGCGCCGCCCGACCGCCCAGCAGCCACTGGACCACCATGGAAAAAAGAAGCCCCCCCCAGCATTCCCAAAGGTAAGGAGGCTGGGGGGGGTTAATGTTAAAAAAAAAGCCACTGGACCACCAGGGAAAAAAGAAGCCCCCCCCCCCCCAGCATTCCCAAAGGTAAGGAGGCTGGGGGGGGTTAAAGTTAAAAAAAAAAAAGCCACTGGACCACCAGGGAAAAAAGAAGCCCCCCCCCCCAAGATTCCCAAAGGTAAGGAGGCTGGGGGGGTTAAAGTTAAAAAAAAAAAAGCCACTGGACCACCAGGGAAAAAAGAAGCCCCCCCCCCCAAGATTCCCAAAGGTAAGGAGGCTGGGGGGGTTAAAGTTAAAAAAAAAAAAAGCCACTGGACCACCAGGGAAAAAAGAAGCCCCCCCCCCAGCATTCCCAAAGGTAAGGAGGCTGGGGGGGTTAAAGTTAAAAAAAAAAAGCCACTGGACCACCAGGGAAAAAAGAAGCCCCCCCCCCCCAGCATTCCCAAAGGTAAGGAGGCTGGGGGGTTAAAGTAAAAAAAAAAAAAGTGTTAATGTGAGTGTCTGTTAGTGAGTGTGAGTGTGTGAGTGTCTGTTAGTGAGTGTGAGTGTGTGTGTGTCTGTTAGTGAGTGTGAGTGTGTATGTCTGTTAGTGAGTGTGAGTGCGTGTGTCTGTTAGTGAGTGAGTGTGTGTGTGTCTGTTAGTGAGTGTGTGTGAGTGTGTGTGTGTCTGTTAGTGTGTGTGTGTTTGCCTGTGAGTGTGTGTGTATGTTAGTGTGTGTGTCTGCTAGTTTGTGTCTGCTAGTGAGTGAGTGTGTGTCTGTTAGTGAGTGTCTGTTAGTGAGTGTCTGTTAGTGAGTGTGTTTGTCTGTTACTGAGTGTGAGTTTGTCTGTTACTGAGTGTGAGTTTGTCTATTAGTGTGTGTGTTTCTGTTAGCGAGTGTGTGTTTCTGTTAGCTAGTGTATGCGTATCTGTCAGTGAATGTGTGTGTGTGTATTTAGAATGCGGGGCGGGGTAAAGGTTGGGTGGGGGTGGCGCGCGGGGGGGGGGCGCCTGAGTTTTGTTCTGCCTAGGGCAGCACAAAACCAGGATACACCACTGGCTACAATGCCATATAAGAGACAAGGCTATTTCAGTTTCTATAGTTAAAATTTTCATAGATGGATTTGACGGGCCTATGTCTCATTTTAAGGTATTATAGCACTGTGACTGTTCAAATAACCCCACAAATAGCTTTCATTTGATAAAGCAGACACCCCAGGGTATCTTATATGGCATTTTTAGATATATTTTGCATTTTTGCTGAGTATTTCTTACACTTGATATATACTGTCATAAAAATCCCCAAATGATGCTCAGTTGCATCTTCTGAGTAAAACAATATGCCCAATGTATGACCTAGACCAGGGGTAGGCAACCTTCGGCTCTACAGATGTTTTGGACTACATCTCCCATAATGCTTTTACAGCCATATTGCTGGCAAAGCATCAAGGGAGATGTAGTCCACAACATCTGTAGAGCCGAAGGTTGCCTACCCCTGACCTAGACACTATTTTGTGAAGTTACAGTGCTGAAAAAGAGACGTGACAAGTTCAGGTTTTTAAGTTTGAATTTTGTGTACCACTTTGGAGAACTTGAGCAGGCTACATATTACAAGTAAACCATAAAAGCATACCATTTCTTAAAGAAGACATCCCAGGGTATTTCAAAATGCATATTTTAAACCTTAGCATGGGATCATTTTTCCGCTAGCTTGTACCAAGTATAGTGGTAATAAGCATTTTTTTCTGCCTTTTTGACACACAAAGTGAGTTTGCACAAGTAATGCTGCACTGCCAAAAATAAAGAATTAAAAAAAAAAAAAAAAAAGTGAGTTTGCACAGTATATTTTGCAAACCCAATGTGCGCTACTACTGTATAATACTTCATATGTTGCTCAGCTTCGTCGTCTGAGTACACCAATACCCCCGTATATACCTTTGGCAGGTATATGTGGATGTTGAAGGGGCACATTTAAGACGCAGCCATTCAATTTTTTTCTAACTTTGAAGTTTTACGCTGTGTCTATGTTCCATTTTGGAGTAGTTTAGCAGGTTGGTGTTTAAAACTTTCCCACAAACACATACTATTTATTAAAGAATACACCCTGGGGTAATTCAAAAGGCATATTTTCAACCTTAGCGTGGGATCATTTTTTTCTCTAGTTTGTTCCAGGTGTAGCGGTAATTTTTAAATGTAATTTTTTTACTTTTTGAACCTTTTTTTACTTTTTAAAACTCGTTTTTTTTTTTTTTTTTATATTCTTTATTTTTGTTGTGCATGAGAGAGCATACGTATGTTTACAATGTCACAATAGCATTTACAGGTTTGGAAGCAATTAATAGATAGCAGTTACATGACATTCTGAGTATCGCACAGTTTTTGGATTTATAAAACAAGCTGAATACAAGCTGGATAGTTACAGGCTTAGAGCGTTAAGACATGCAGTATTTCTTAGGAGTATAAGGGTATGTATGGGCATACACATAGTTTTAGACTAGAAGGGTTTTTCAACTTGGGTAGCTTAAGTTGGGCTGTGTCCAAGACACAAGCTCTGATATTACAGGGTATTCAGACTTATAAGGTTTAATTCACATAATATCGTGCTGCTAGAGATCATTACTGATTATCAGGTACATTATGCAAGATTATGCAAGATATGCTTGGGGGTGCTTTGTCACCAATGCTGCTCCTGTTATGAGAAGTAAGCCTCCCCTATGGTGCCAGGTGCCTCCTAGTAATATGTGCCATTATTTGCTGCCTAGCACCACAGTGGAGGATGTGGAGTATGCACTGAAGAACAAAAGAGAGAGGGAAAAATAAAGAAAGCAAAACCAGTATAGAAGGAAACATTGCATTTCGATTAACTGTAGATGGATGTGCCACTGGAGTCTCTCAAGGCAGGCCGCGCAGACCTCCCGGCTGTGTCGTGGATAGCAAGCTGACAGTCCCGCCGGATCTTGCTGCCTCATTCCTGTTACTCTGAGTGTCCGACCTGCACGCCCTGTGGAAAGTTAAGAGGTTGACAGTCTCTGAGCGCACATGAGCGCACATCGCCTGTGTCTCCGGCTCCACTGCCAAGGATGGTCGGTAGGTGTAGTCAGGAAATGGTGCAGGGATGGTCATCAGGGTGCTCCAGGTCCCGGTGGGCGGTTGTTTGGACCGGGCTTAGGTACCATGGACAAGGGCCGGTCAGCCAAGGCAGATCTGCTGCTTGGCAGGGTGAGTTACAGCGATAGTCCAGGGTTTGAAAGTTGGGTCTGTGTGTTACAGTACGCCACGTGAGCGCCGGTAGCGCGGTCAGCCGCCATCTTGTTGGTCGGGTGCTTAGGTCTGTTAGCTGCGCGGACCCGCAATGAGGCCTACTCGGTGTCGGCTTCTTCCAGTGGAGGCCGGGATAACCCCCGCCGGCCCACAGGGGGGGGGAACTGGGGCCTGTGAGGGGCATCACACAGTCGCTGGGTGATTGTCAGGCGTACGAGCAGGGCAGCGGCCGCCTGCACCGCTCCTCTCCCATGTAGGCCGCATTCTCCAAAGTCTTGTACCACCTGTAGGGCCCCCAAAACTCCCGATCTCGGAGTCCGCAGTGTCACCAACAGCTTCTTGTACCCTTGGGTATCCGTTACAGCTTAATTAGTCGTAGTGAGATTATAAGTTTTGCTGATAAGGCCAAGCTCAGCAGGAGCCTCTGCAGCATGCGACCGGTCAGCATGGCTGCCAGGCCCCGCCCCCCTAAAACTCGTTTTTAAACTTTTTTTTTGCTTATTACATTTTTTAAACTTTCCTAAACTTTCACGAAACTTTTTTTTACAGATTTAAAATTTTTATAAACTTCTTTTTACCATTAACCCCTAACTAGCAGTAAGCAGCACTAACAGTAAATTCCCCAATTTCCCATAACTCCCACCCACCCCAGCTAGAAAAATACATCATTTTAAAATATTTAAATGAATTAATTAAATAAATTTAACCCCTAAGGGTTAAAAAAATAAAATAAAAAATCGGATCACAGTATAATACTGTGATCTATATTTTTGTCAATCTTTCTTTTATTAAAGGCATGTAAGATGGGGTACAGAAGAGAAATTGGAGGAAACGTTTGAGTGAATTACAGTATAGGGTTGATACATATATACGCAAAAATTAGATTACATTTCCAGAGTTGCGATGCCTCATTTTTAAAAATTTTTGTCGTTAAACTTTCGTTGAAAACACAAGCTATGGACCATAAGATCCGGTAGGTAGGTAGATAGTAAGCTAACCATTTAAAGAAACACAAGAGTAAAAAAAAAACGAGTAAGGTAGTAGGCAAACGCATTAGTTTAAGTAAGATTAAATGGGAACAGGCGATCTGAACCCATGCCTACTGAGTGCTGCAGAGGATTATAAAGTATAAACGTGCAATATAAAATATTCCTGGGTCTGGGTAAGGAGCTTTGTTTTAGCATGAAAATAACTAAGAATAAACAGGCTATGGGACATCTGCCGTTTGCAATAAACTCGCCAGGTTACATGTATACATAGTAAAAATATTCACGCTTGGTGGTATGGTTAGATGCGCAGCTCTGTAAGTTATGGCAGATTAGTATCTCGCTGTATTAAGTAAGTCTGTCGCATTAAGTCTCGCTGGTATGTGGATGCTTGTTTGTGTGTAGCTAAATAATTAAACAAAGGCTATGCTGGCTGACTATTTGAGAGTAAGCTTTAGGAATAGAACCAACTAGCAATTTGCATGTGTGACCTATTATTAAAGAGTAAGCTTGAGAACAAATCATACATAAGGGAAATAGTGATACTGCATAAAAACCGATATTATAAACAAGTATAGTGGAGTCTCTGGCTTAGTAGGGACTTTACTGATTAATGATCTGTGTCCAGTCAGCCAATTCCCAAGTCTGGGAAACAGAAACCTTGAAAGTGGGGGTTCAGTAAGTCGATCATAACTTCCCAGGGTGTGGGTCCCTCTCCGGCTTGTTGTAGATCAGAGTGCACGAGTATGCAGGGGTACTTCAGGTTCTGGGACCCAGGTGAGAGTCGGCAGGTTGGATCAGAGACCGTGAGCAGGGCCCTCCACGACACCCTCGGCTTGTTGCTAGGTTCAGGTTTGGACTGTGATCTCTGTGACCACCGTGTTGCTGTTATTGCAGGTGAGTTCCGCCGCTTGCGTCTCCGCCGTTTTGGGGCCCGCACTGCCGGTACTATTGTGGGTGCCCGGTGGAGCTTTGATGCCCGGGGACTGTGTGGAGGACCCAGCGGGTGTCTCCGCCGGTGTCGGGCCTTAGACATCCCCAGTGGCCTCTTCCTCGTTTGTGGTACTGGTCGGCTGTCAGTGAGGTGGGTCGCAGTGCGGTTGGGTAGTCGCTGGTTCCTCTCTGAGACGACGGCACTGAGTAGTGGGGCAGGTATGTGTAGCCTGCGCTCCAGCTCCCTCCAGAACCTTTCAAAGTGTTTGTCAAGCCTTGCTTGTATGTCGTCTGCCTCTTTGATGGGACGCTCGGTATCTGTAGCGTCGGCCATCTTTGCTGAAGCCTCGTGCTCATTTTCTTCCCCCAAGGCACTCTGTGGCCCCTCAGCTCGCCCGGGGTAGCCTCTGCTGGACGGACCGGGATCTCCCCCACCGGTCCATAGGGGGGGGTGACGGGGCTTGCTTGTGCTATGTGCTTCGTTGGGATGCCTCCAGGTCGGGAGAGCGGCCGTCTCACCCGCCCGTTGCATGTTAGGCCTCACTATCGGTCCCGGTGTCAGTGGGCCTCTCATCTTCCCCCTGCCCTTCCACTGTTGCAGGGTGTTTGCTGTCGTGCGGTGTCGCTTTTTTCCTCCGCAGATGCAGCTTTCCGTCGCTTATTCGTGATCTGTATTTTGATCACTGTAGGTAGTGATCAACTGGCAAGAAAGGGGTTAATTTGTATTAGGACTAGGTAAAGGGGGGTGGGATTTTTTTAAAACTTTTTTTAAATGTTATTAAAACATTTTTTTTTACTTTTTAAAACTTATTAAAAAACTTTTTTAACGTTAACCCCTAGCTAGCCTAACACCAAATTCCCCAATTCCCCACTAACTTCCACCCACCCCAGCTATATCTCATTTTAATATATTTAAATTAATTAATAAAATAAAATTAACCCCTGAGGGTTACAAGAAATAAAGGTTGACCCTCAAGGGTAACAAAAAAGTCAGGTCACAGTAAATGTAGTCCCTGTCAATTGATCACTGTAGTCAGTGATCAATTGGCAGGGAAGGGGTTATTTTTTTAAAATTTAAAATGGGTAAAGGGGGGGTGGGATTTTAAGCTAACTTTATTTATTTTTTTTAACAGGGAGAAGATCATCACTGATCCGTCTCCCTGCACTTCACACTGGACGTGGAAGAGCAGGGAGGTGGATCAGAAGTCCCTGCAGCACATGTGCTCACTCTGACAGCCTGTCAGAGCGATCACTGCTGCAGGGACAGCGTGATCGGGTGCTTCCTCAAATACACTGTGATATGCCACTTATTTATCTCCATGAGCTCATAAACCACACGTCCTCTAACTTTAAATTTTTAGTAAGCTATCAGGTATTGTACAAATCTCACATGCGATAGATCCACTTTAAAGAGACAGTCGGCTGCCAAAATACATGCGTTTTAGTGGGAGGTAAATTTTACATATTTGTGGATGTAAATATAGTTGCACAACAATTTCAGCCTCGCTTGTAGTTGGTGCAATAATCATTATGATTTTAATGACACTGCTCCTTTTAGCACTTTCAGAACAAGCGTTATACAAATCTCTTACTATTATGATGATAGCAGGAGCGAAAGAGAGAGAGGAAGGGAAGGTGGCTTAATTTACCATACTCAGTAAGATAATGGCTAATTTTTGTAAAGAGCTATAAGATAAGCTGTGCTTGACATACTCTCATTAATATACAACATTCCTGCAATTATTAACTACTTGTTGAATGCTAGCTGTAGGCATGATGTCACTAGGCTTTGCTTGCGCATACTGCGTGCGCATGGAGGAATACAACACCTCCTGCATGGTTATAGATTAAGGATCCCAAGCTTTATAGTATTTAAGTGCAAAATATTTTACACATATTATATTGACACTGTAATAGAAGACATTTTTTTCTTAAATGCAGTACTAACTCTTTTACTGTTTTAGACGGCGGACCCACTAGGGGTATACCGATTGTGCGGTAGGCCCATAAGGGGTTAAATCTGTGTATGGAATCTGCCCCCTCTGTCGGAGGGAAGGAGCGAAGGCGCACCGCTCAATCGAACGCTCTTTAGTAAGACCGTTTGATTTGGTTTGGAGTCAGGCGGGGTTCTGTGTAAATAGCCCTAGCCGGACACCGGTGTCTTGTCTAGACTAGCGTTCTAGGGTGTACAATTTGTTCACTAGGTCGGAGGGACCGGGAGACTAAGCAGACTCTGATGTACATTATCGTTTGCTAGATCTCAACCTATCTTGGCTAAGTGGGAAGGCGTGTAAATTTGGAACCCACTAGACTATTGATAGAGTAGAAAGACTAAAAGGGTTCTGTTGTAAATTCCGCCCTCTAGTTCGCTGTATGTGGTGCTTGGGCAGTGTGGCTAACCAAAACGGATGTAGATAGTTTTAGGTAGTCCATCAAGGTACTGGCCAATAGTTTAGTTGGGATTGTATATGTGTTAAAGATTGTTAGTAAAGTGTATATCTTGTTAGATAGCGCGAGCTCAGCCGTCTAGCGAGAGTGTTAATAGTGTGTTGCTGTATTATAGTGCACGGTACCATAACCCTGTATATTTACTGACACTGTATATAAGTACTAATCATTGTCGTCTATTGCATGTTTAATACCATAACCACTAATAATTGTATTGTGACCTTAAATTGTGCTTTGACCTATGCTAACCGTACTGTAACCGCTGTTTGTAAAAGACGATGTTACTGGGGTGTGTTATAGACGGGTAATTCATATCTAGAGAATTATAGCGTGGGTGACTGTATAGTTTCGCCAAAGGGCATAATATTGATTACTTAGTGACTGGTGTAACAGCTGTGTGTGCACGGGAATTCCCTGAGTGTTCATTGTGTTATTGTGTACGTTTCACTTGGTAAACTGTACCACGTGGTGCTGTTGCCGGAAGAAACGGGTGTGACTGTTGAATAGAACGTGTGCATAGTATTCATTGTCAACGACGCTCCATTGATAAGTATGGGCGCGTCGGAGTCGACGATTTTGGATCCCTTAGGTTGTATGGTAAAGAATTTTAAAAAGGGATTTACAACATGTGATTTTTGGGTTAAAATGTCTCCTGTACGTTTGGTCACTTTGTGCACTAGGGAGTGGCCTACTTTGGTTGCGGCATGGCCGCCACGTGGCAGTTTGGATCCAACTCTGGTACAGCGTGTACACGTGGCTGTATCAGGTAGGCCTGAACTTTACGGACAGTTTCCATATATTGATTGTTGGAGACAGGCCGTAAACGACTCGCCAAGATGGATTCGGATATGCCACGAGGAGCAATGTCGCCTCATGGTGGCCAGGACTTGTTTGTCCACTAGGACTATGGTTAGGCCCATTTTGGACACGCCCCCTGAGTCCGAGATCCCTATGCCGCCCCCTTACTTCCCTGTAGAAGGAAGTGATACAAGTACAGGAAGTTCTACACCCCTTCCCCCATTGTCCCCATCCACTTCCGCTTCCTCCTCCAGTTCAGAATCCACCCCCCGTCGTACTAAACCTCCCCTTCCGGAACCAACCCCCGTTAGATCCGATTATCCTGATTTGGCGCCACTTCAAACTTCCGGTCAAGCTTCTTCTAGCTCGGCTCGGAATATTCTATTTACCGACCTTCCCCAAAATCAAGCTTCTACGTCCTCATGTCTTACTACCCCCCGACCGGAACCTCTAACCGACGCCCCTCCACGTAGCCCTATACTAACCAGACAACTGACCGGTACCCAACAACCCAAACATTACCAGATGCCTCTTCGTTTGAATCCTGGGTCAGCCTATCTCTATGCCACAGGTCAAATGGTATATGCTGACCCAGTCTTCGTATATGTCCCGTTCACGACTACCGATCTCTTGAATTGGAAGACCCACAATTCCTCGTACACTGAGAAACCACAAGCTATGACTGATTTGTTCACCTCGATAGTTCAGACACATAATCCGACATGGGCTGATTGCCAGCAGTTATTAATGACATTGTTCAATAATGAGGAAAGGACTAGGATTAACCAAGCGGCCATTAAAGCGCTAGAGGATGAAGCCCGTACTTTAAATCAAGCCAATCCAGCAGCATGGGCCGCAACACATTATCCTAATACCGATCCCGACTGGAATGTTAATGGCGCAGATATGGTTCAACTAAAAGCCTATAGAGACGCTATAATTGCTGGCATGAAAGCCGGAGGGAAGAAAGCTATTAATATGTCGAAGACAGTTGAGGTGATTCAGAAAAGTGATGAAGCGCCCAGTGTCTTTTATGACCGATTATTGGAGGCATACCGCTTGTATACCCCCTTTAATCCGGAAGACGCTGATAATTCCCGAATGGTAAACTCCGCCTTTGTCAGCCAAGCTTACGGAGATATTAAGCGCAAGCTACAAAAGTTAGAAGGGTTTGCAGGAATGTCCATCACCCAACTAATGGAGGTAGCAAATAAGGTGTACATGAATAGGGAGTCAGAAAGTAAGAAAGAGGAAGAGCGCAAGATGCGTAAAAAGGCTGATATGCTAGCGGTAGCGATCGCAGGCGTAGATAGACGGGGCCCAGATAGAGGCGATAGTAGGTGGAATAGGGAGCCCCTGAGTAGGAATCAGTGCGCGTATTGCAGAGAAGAAGGGTATTGGAGAAGCGAGTGTCCGCAAAGAGAGCAGTACGAGAGAGACCCACCCAGGGCAGGTTATGGAAACTTTAGAGGCAGAGCGAGAGGTAGAGGAGGGCCCGGAGGGAGTAATGGTAATAGAGGGAGTAATGGTAACAGAGGAAGTGTAAGAGAAGATAGGTATTATCCAGCAGCGCAAAGGTCCCGCGATAGAGAAAGTAGGGACTTTGTAGGATTGGCTGACACGGTCATGGAGGACTATTGATACCGACCGGGCTCCATCCCCCTTGGTCGAGCGGAGCCTATGGTCGATGTATCAATAGGGGGAAAAAGGAGTGCGTTCATGATCGACACTGGTGCTGAACATTCGGTGGTGACTAACCTAGTTGCTCCTCCATCTGGAAGAACTATTACCGTAATAGGAGCAACTGGAAGAAGTGCTGCAAAACCGGTTCTTAAAAGTCGACTCTGTACATTGGGAGGCCACGTAGTAAAACATCAATTCCTTTACATGCCTGAATGTCCAGTCCAATTGTTGGGACGTGATTTGCTTTCCAAATTATAAGCGCAGATTACTTCCTACCAAACGGAACAACATCCTTAAAGTTTAATGGACCTTCAGGTATTATGACATTATCCGTACCAAAGGAAGAAGAGTGGCGACTTTATACAGCGTTGACTAGCCAAAACCCTAGGAGTGATGAATTCTTATTCAACATACCAGGAGTTTGGGCAGAGAACAACCCACCAGGACTGGCCCGCAATATTCCACCTATTAAGATCGAACTAAAACTTGGGGTTTATCCAGTAAGCCTACGACAATATCACATCCCGCAGAAGGCTAAGAAGAACATTCAATCTTATCTGGATAAGTTCATACGGTATGGTATCCTAAAATTCTGTACTTCCCCCTGGAACACCCCATTGCTGCCTGTTCAAAAGCCCGGTACAGATGAGTATCGACCGGTGCAGGACTTGAGAGCAGTCAATGATGCGGTTGTTAGTATACATCCAGTTGTACCCAATCCGTATAACCTGCTTGCTTTAATTCCGGGCGGGTCTACCTATTTTACAGTCTTAGACCTCAAAGATGCCTTCTTTTGCCTCCGAATTGCCGCAGAAAGCCAATGTATCTTCGCTTTCCAATGGGAAAACGCTGTGACGGGCTCAAAACGCCAGATGACTTGGACAAGACTGCCTCAAGGGTTTAAAAATTCACCTACCCTATTTGGTTCAGCTCTAAGTCAAGATCTACTGGATTTCGAGTCCATCCCAGGAGAGTGTGTACTATTACAATATGTAGACGACTTGTTGATAGCAGCAGTTACAAAGGAAATATGTCAGCAAGCAACGCACGATCTACTCCACATTCTCTGGAAGGCAGGATACAAGGTGTCTAGAAAGAAGGCAAAACCTCTGTATGCAGCTATAAAAGGTACAGAGCACGACCCCTTCTTATGGACTCAAGAACAACAAACGGCATTTGAAGATTTGAAGAAGGCTTTGATGAGTGCCCCAGCATTAGGTCTACCTGATCACACACGACCATTCTACCTGTATGTACATGAGCAAAGAAGAATGGCTGTGGGAGTATTGACACAGTACTTGGGATCATGGCAAAGACCTGTTGCCTATATGTCTAAGCAATTGGATGCAGTGGCCAGTGGACTTCCACCTTGTGTAAGAGCCGTAGCTGCAGCCGCCCTGCTAGTAGCTGAAGCCGATAAACTCACTCTGGGTCAAGAACTTTATGTACGAGTTCCACATGCAGTACAGACGTTGTTGGATTACAAAGGAAATCATTGGTTTAGTAACAGCCGTATGACCAAGTATCAAGCAATGTTGTGTGAAAACCCAAGAGTGCATTTAGAGACTGTTAATACCTTAAATCCAGCTACCCTTTTGCCACAACCTACTGAAAGTCAACATGATTGTTTGGAAGTGATGGATGAAGTATTTTCAAGTAGACCAGATCTTCGTGATTTTCCCATCCAGAACCCCGACGTTCAATATTACACAGACGGCAGTAGTTATGTGAAAGAAGGGATCCGCTATGCAGGATATGCAGTAACAACGATAGACAAGGTGATAGAAGCTCGGCCACTGGCAAAAGGAACATCAGCACAGAAAGCAGAATTGATAGCACTGACACGAGCGTTACAATTGGCTGAAGGTTTAAGAGTGAACATCTACACGGACTCCAAGTATGCGTTTTTAACCACTCATGCCCACGGAGCTTTGTATAAAGAAAGAGGACTATTGAATTCAGAAGGCAAAGAAATCAAGTACGCAGCTGAAATCCTACAACTATTGGAAGCAGTGTGGGAACCGAAAGAAGTCGGTATTATACATTGTCGGGCGCATCTGAGAGGAGATGGTGATGTAACCAAAGGAAATCGGATGGCAGATAATGCAGCTAAGCGTGCCGCTGAATCAGAAAGACAGGAATATGTGGAGCATATAGCTGCTCTTATACCAACTCCACTGTCTCAATGGACTCCAGTTTATACAGCTCAAGAAGAGGAGTGGTTAAAGACTGAACCTGGAAAGTATTTGGAGAACAAATGGTATCAGTTAGAAGATGGAAGAATAGTTATTCCAGCAACACTAGCGGTAGAAATTGTCCAAAACTATCACAACGGGACACATTCTGGGAGGGACAGCACAGAAGAATCTCTCAGAAAACATTTCTACATACCAAGATTGTCCAACTTGACTCAAGCCATTGTACGAAGATGTGTAACGTGTGCTAAAAATAATGCAAGGCAAGGACCAGTAAAGCCACCAGGAGTTCAGTTTATGGGGGGACTCCCCATGTCCGATTTACAAATTGACTATACAGTAATGCCTAAATCTGGTGGACATCGCTACCTACTGGTAGTTGTGTGCACCTATTCAGGCTGGGTAGAAGCATGTCCTACTCGTACAGAGAAAGCAGGAGAAGTTGTGAGATTCCTGCTACGAGAAATAATACCCCGATATGGACTACCCTGCTCTATAGGATCGGACAATGGTCCAGCTTTTGTTCATCAGTGCCTACAACAACTGACTCATATGCTTGGTATAAAGTGGAGGCTTCATACGGCATATAGACCCCAGAGTTCTGGTAAAGTAGAGAGAATGAATAGAACTATTAATAACCAGTTGGCAAAAATGTGTCAGGAAACCCAACTTAAGTGGAACGTTCTTTTGCCCATAGCTCTATTGCGAATCCGCAGTACACCTACCAGAAGGATGGGCCTCTCTCCTTTTGAAATCATGTATGGGCGACCACCTCCCGTACTTGGTAACTTAAGGGGGGATTTGAGTCAGTTGGGAGAAGGAATTACCCGGCAGCAGGTTGTAGAGTTGGGTAAGACTATGGAGGAGGTACAGAAATGGGTACAAGATAGATTACCTGTGAATATTTATCCCCCAGTTCATAGTTACCACCCAGGAGACCAAGTGTGGATTAAAGAGTGGAATAATGTACCGTTAGGGCCCAAGTGGAGAGGTCCTTATGTTGTTCTTTTGTCTACCCCTACAGCGATAAAAGTGGCCGAAGTGACTCCGTGGATACATAACTCCAGGGTTAAACCAGCAGCAGTCGATTCTTGGCAAGCTACAGCAGATCCAGAGAATCCCTGCAAGATCCGGTTAAAGCGCACGACTCAGTCGGAGTGACGAGGAACCTTGTGGATTACAAATTTTATTGTTTCAGAGATTAGTAAGTGAGTGAGAAGGCCATAATAAAGCCTGTCCGCTCACCAACGTGTAGTTTAAAAGTCAGGAAAAGTCTCGAAGAGACCCCTGTGAAGACGAGCAGAACTCCATTCCCTGCAGCCCTTACATCCTGGAAGCTGAGGTGCCATCGCACGGACGAAGACTGAGGATGACGACGAAAGATGTGTTTCTGATAATGTTTTTATATGTGTATTTTTATATTCAGGAAGGTAGAGGTACCGACACTCCTAGCTGTGAGGTATGCATTAAGACTACAAGAACAGGTAACCATATTTCCCAGACCCTAATTTGGCATTCGCAATACGAGTGTAAAGGAGATGTATCAAGATGTAGATACTTAAATATAGAATATAGTGTGTGCCATTTAGGAGTAGGAGAACCTAGGTGCTTCAGTCCAGAGTATCAACCCCGTACAATTTGGTTGACTCTCAGGAATGGAGATCCTCAGGGGACCCTAATTAACAAAACGGTATTAGAATCCGTATATTCTTCGGTGTTCTGCTATTTGATGCATGTAAGGCGATATCAAGTGGTAGAAAGCCGTGGAATGTATGTGGGGATCTTAGATGGGAGAGAACGTATGGGTCTAACGATAAATATATTTGTCCCAGCAGTAAAAATAAGTATGTGAGTCCTACATGCCCAAATAGAGATTATAACTTTTGCCCATATTGGTCTTGTGTGGGGTGGGCAACTTGGGGACAGACAGCAGACAAGGACATGATTGTGACTAAGTTGCCTACCAATCCATACTGTAAGTCTATAGAATGCAATCCAGTCCATATACTTATAAATAACCCCGACAAGTTCTTAGATAAATATGGTAATTTATTTGGGTTTCAAATATATGGGACGGGTTTAGACCCTGGGACAGTATTGTTTATAGGGATAGAGACTGATACGGTAACCTCCCAAACTCATCAGGTATACCATTCCTTCTATGAAGAAATGAGTATAGATAATAAGATCCCCCATAATGCTAAAAACCTGTTCATTGATTTAGCTGAAAGTATTGCCGGTAGTCTTATCTTAATGTTACCAACTGCTATGTGTGTGGAGGTACTAACATGGGAGACCAATGGCCTTGGGAAGCAAAGGAGGTAATGTCTGGTTCTGAGGCAGTTGAACAATTAATATCTTCACAAGCCGATTATCATATGAGTGTTAGAGGTAAATCTGAGTGGAGATTAAAGACCTCCATCATAGGTTATGTTTGCATAGCAAGGAAAGGAATTATGTATAATACTTCTGTAGGAGAATTAACTTGTCTAGGGCAAAAAGCTTATGATGATGATGATACAAAGAATACAACTTGGTGGTCGGCTTCAAATGTCGCAGAACCATCTAACCCGTTTGCAAGATACGCCAATTTAAAGGACGTATGGTTTGATTTATCCATCACATCTAGTTGGAGAGCCCCAGCAAATTTGTACTGGATCTGTGGTAAGAAAGCCTATTCGGAGTTGCCACAGGACTGGGAAGGGGCATGTGTGTTTGGTATGCTCAAACCATCCTTCTTCTTGTTACCTATCGAAACAGGTGAGACTTTAGGTGTTAAAGTGTATGATGTGAATCATAGGAAGAAAAGGGGACCCATAGAGATATGCGCTTGGGAAGATGATGAATGGCCTCCCCACCGTATTATAGAGTATTATGGGCCAGCCACGTGGGCAGAGGATGGTACCTTTGGTTATAGAACCCCAATTTATATGCTCAACCGTATTATAAGATTACAGGCGGTGGTTGAGATTATTACTAATGAGACCTCACAAGCGTTCAATCTTCTAGCGAAGCATAATACCAGGATGAGGACAGCAGTATACCAAAATAGATTAGCCTTGGATTACCTATTGGCAGTAGAGGGAGGTGTATGTGGGAAGTTTAACCTGAGCAATTGCTTTCTCCAAATAGATGACGAAGGGCAAGCAATAGCTGAGCTTACTAGCCATATGGTTAAACTAGCACATGTGCCTACTCAGGTATGGAAAGGGTATAATCCAAGTAGTTGGTTTGGTAGCTGGTATGAGCAGTTTGGAGGGCTTAAGGCATTGGTAGGTGGAGTCCTACTGATTTTAATGTTGTGTCTACTCCTGCCATGTCTTATCCCCTTAGTAGTTAGGTCTGTGCAAAGCCTGATAGAAAATATAGCAGAGAGGAAGGCTGCTGCACAGATAATGGCAATTTATAAATATAAGGCTCTAGATCAGGGAGAACCAATGCAGGAAGATGAGTGTTGAAAGATTCACATCATAGACAAGTCTGGTCTGGTTCATGGTAACTTGCGGTGTATGCAAACCAAGGTTAAGTGATGCCTCAAGTAATTGTGAAATATCAAGAGGCATCAAAGGGGGGAATGTGGTGGAATCTCGGTAAAAATAAATTTAGTAGGCCGAGATTACCACGTGGCATGTGTACGTGCATATGCTGACGTATCGATCAGTTGGTTGCACGAGGCAAGATACGATCAGTAGTGTACGGAGCATGTGCAAGAATACAGGATGTAGTATTCCCCTCCTCCATTGTGCTGGACAGGCCATGCTGTCAAGCAGGAAGTTAATTCTTATTTGTATTGATTGGTCAAGAGAATGTGCGGGTGGAGCGTAATATGGGAGGAGTTATGTGCCTATATAAGGAGCCTGCACTATTGTCCGGGGCTCAGAACTTGTTGTATTTTGGTGACATTAGTCCCTCTGAGTCCCGATCGGTGAACCGAATAAAGAATCTCTTCCTTCCTGAAGAAACCTGTGTCCATCTCTCTGTGCTTGGCTTCCGTCAGTTTCTCCGGTATCAAAATGTTATATATAAATCCCTTTTACATGCTTGATAACTGTGCCTATTAAGGAGGGACTTGAAACTCATCACATAAAGGGTAACACCCTGAATGCAGTGTGTGTGATCCAGGAGCTGACTTACTAAAATGGCTAAAGTGCTAAAATAGTGGACATTGAGGTGATAAAAAACGGTGATTAGTACTTAAAAAACACATGTAGTAACACTATCTCTATGATGAGACAGTAGGAAACTTGGTTAAAGTGCAGCCAGTGTATAGGTTGTGTATACCTTTAAATCTGCCATACGTACAATAAATGGAATAAACACCAAGTTATATACTTTTAGTAAAAGATATAAACCTTATAAAGCAGAAGAAACAGTATATAGAAAACTGATTTTCTGGTTTTACCGCTATACCACTATTTTAGCACTTTAGCCATTTTGGTAAGTCAGCTCCTGGATCACACACACTGCATTCAGGGTGTTACCCTTTATGATATCTTTGGATAGGTTTTTAGGTGAAACCCTATTTTTATCCAGTTTGAGTGACACACCAAGAGTCCGACTCCCCCATTTCTGTGTGTTGCAATAGGCACACCAGATCTCTTTATTTTTACCTTGAAACTCATTACACTTATTTTAAAAATCTGAGAAATGTAAGACTGCTCATCTGTTTTTTAAGAATCATGCTACATTACAGTTTCGATCTTTAAAGGGATTCTATTGTGTTAAGCATACAAAGTTGTATTCCGTACACTATAGTGCCCCCTGATTCCTCCTCTCCCCCCACAGGCACATAAAAGGTTAAAAACCATTTATTTACTCATCCAATTCCTGTGCTGATGTCTCTCGGTGCTGGATACGTTCTCTGAAGCAGAGTGCATTATGCCTTTCTATATTAAAGCGTTGAATCAATGCTTTCCTATGGGGATTTCACTGATGCTGGATATCCTCATGCAGAGTGTTAGGACGTACACCATTGGACTCAGAGTCTGCTAGTATCCAGGAAGTGCCTCAAGCGGCTTACTGGTAGGCAGCAACTAAAGGCAGTCTTAGTACTGCAATGTAAATATTGCAGTTTTTCAAAGGGGGACAGGAACAATGCACCTTGACAACTTTAATTAACTGAAATGATCTGGGTGCCTATAGTGTTCCTTTTAGTGTCCTCTTCCTTATAGGGATATTATAGGCCCCACAACAACTTAATTTCTTTAAAGTGGTTATAATGCATGGAGTATCTGGTGTTGTTTCACTGTTCCGTGTTAAACTGTTTTTAATTGCTAAGTCTCTCGTCTGACTTAAAAAAGAAGCAGTAGCCCAAGGAAGGAGTTGTGCTGTGGCCTCCTGGTACCCTATTTAACACCCTATAGTGTTAAAATCACCATCTAGCCCCCCTGGGCCTCTCATGCCTCCATAAATCTAGCAACATCTTACTGTATTCAAGCCAGAAGCTGTAGATCTGCATGCTGTTTGCCTAATAAAAACAAGCAGTCTGCTGACATCATTAGAAGTGGTAGCCTGATCCAATCACAGTGCTTCCCCATAGGATTGGCTAAGACTGAGAAAGAGGCAGATCAGGGGCAGAGCCAGCATGATTCAAACACAGCCCTGGCCAATCAGCATCTCCACATAGAATCAATGAATCTCTATAAGGAAAGTTCAGTGTCTGCATGCAGAGGGAGGAGATACTGAATGTTTGGATGCATTTTAGGCAGCCATAACCCAGGAAGGATCTCTAACAGCCATCTGAGGAGTGGCCAGTGAAGTTATCACTAGGCTGTAATGTAAACACTGCTTTTTCTCTAAAAATACAGTGTTTACAGCAAAAAGCCTGAAGGTAATGATTCTACACACCAGAACAAATTAAATAAGCTGTAGTTGTTCTGGTGACTATAGTGTCCCTTTAAGGTCAGCACCCTTAAAAATGGTTTAACACAATCCCACATGGTTCACTGTACCAACCATCAGCTTCTGATACTGGTAAATTTCAATCAACTGTAACCTTACCTCAGCTGACCCATGCTCAGGGAGACCCTTGCAGCTCCAGTAACGTAAACAAGGGTTTGCTGGCAGGGAAATCCCCGGGTCTGAAAGGATTTACAAATCTTTATTATAAAACTTTTTCTTACATACAAGCCACTCACCTAGAAAGAACATTTGAGTTTGTTATAACACAAACCGATATGCCCTCAGAGATATTGATGGCTCAAGTGGCCACACCTAGCTGGGCATAACAACTAACAGAGGTCAAAACCTCAGACCCATCTCATTATTTAATACCAATGTAAAAATATTTTTACAAACAGATTATCTTCCTGACTATAGTACGTAAAGATCAGATCGGGTTTGTATGAGACATAAAACCAGGAAAGCGGGGGCATGGTCTACCACAGAGCTGAATGGACGTGCACTAGTTCAGCTCCTCACAACCCGATCAATAATCCACCCTCATCGGAGACTTTACCCAAATATGGGGAACCCCAAGAAACACCATACCTCTCACAACCCGTCAGGAAAGACACCAGCTGCAAAATCGGACTCTCTGACACGATTTCTGCGCGATAATACGGACCGCGAGGCGGAGGCCACGGGAAACAAGAAACTCCTCCCACGTGTTATGGTTGACACTAATTGGAGGTTAGCCCGAAATTAGAGAGGGGGGGGGGACCTAATGTCCTCACCCCTGGCTCCACCCCTGAGCGGTGGGTGGGGGCCCTATATACCAATAAGGGGGGGGGGAACGTAATGTCCTCCCCCCTGGCCCCCACCCCTGAGTGGTGCGTGGGGGCCCTAAATAAAAATGTAACCCCCCCAGGTGACTAGGGGTCCCCAATCCCCTAGTCACCCCCCTCTCCCAAAAAATTAACCATCTCTTGTCTTCTTGACTGATTCCTAGGCAGAGGCGGCTCTAGACTTTATGAGGCCTTAGGCGAAATGCAAACATGAGGCCCCACTAACAAAAAAGTGTCACATATACACATTGATGCACTGTCTACCTGTGTATGTGCCTGAGAGTGTGTCTGACAGAGAGTATCCTTGTGTGTGCGAATGTATGTCTCTGTGAGCATGTTTGCGTTTTTGTCTGAGACCCTATGTGTATGGGGTAGCTGCTTGAAGTGTGTTGTGTGTATGGGGGGGGTGATGGTGAGAGGCGGGTGATGGTGAGAGGCGGGTGATGGTGAAAGGGGGGTGATGGTGAAAGGGGGGTGATGGTGAAAGGGGGGTGATGGTGAAAGGGGGGTGATGGTGTGGGGGTGATGGTGAGAGGGAGTGGGGGTGCTGGTGAGAGGGAGCGGGGGGTGATGGTGAGAGGGAGCGGGGGGTGTGAAGGTGAGAGGGAGCGGGGGGTGTGAAGGTGAGAGGGAGCGGGGGGTGTGAAGGTGAGAGGGAGCGGGGGGTGTGAAGGTGAGAGAGAGCGGGGGGGGTGAAGGTGAGAGGGAGCGGGGGGGGTGATGGTGAGGGTGGTGGGGGGGAGTGATGCTGAGGGTGGTGGGGGGTGGTGGTGATGATGAGGGTGGTGGGGCTGAGGGTGGTGGGGGGTGAAGCTGAGGGTGGTGGGGGTGAGGCTGAGGGTGGTGGGGGTGAAGCTGAGGGTGGTGGGGGTGAAGCTGACGGTGGTGGGGGGTGATGGTGGTGGGGGGTGATGGTGGTGGGGGATGATGGTGGTGGGGGGTGAGGCTGAGAGTGGTGGGGGTGATGGTGAGGGTGGGGAGGGGTGATGGTGGTGGGGGGTGAGGCTGAGGGTGGTGGGGGGTGATGGTGAGAGTGGTGGGGGGTGATGGTGAGGAGGGGTGGTGGGCGGTGAGGCTGAGGGTGGTGGGGGTGAGGCTGAGGGTGGTGGGGGTGATGGTGAGGGTGGGGAGGGGGAGGGGTGATGGTGGTGGGGGTGAGGCTGAGAGTGGTGGGGGGTGATGGTGAGTGTGGGGAGGGGTGATGGTGGTGGGGGGTGAGGCTGAGGGTGGTGGGAGGTGAAGCTGAGGGTGGTGGGGGGTGAAGCTGAGGGTGGTGGGGGTGATGGTGGGGGTGGTGATGGTGAGGTTGGGGAGGGGTGATGGTGGTAGGGGGTGAGGCTGAGGGTGGTGGGGGGTTATGGTGGTGGGGGTGAGTCTGAGGGTGGTGGGAGGTGAAGCTGAGGGTGGTGGGAACTGAAGCTGAGGGTGGTGGGGGTGAGGCTGAGGATGGTGGGGGGTGAAGCTGAGGGTGGTGGGGGGTGAAGCTGAGGGTGGTGGGGGGTGATGGTGGTGGGGGTGATGGTGAGGGTGGGGAGGGGTGATGGTGGGGGGGTGAGGCTGAGGGTGGTGGGGGGTGATGGTGGTGGGGGGTGAGGCTGAGGGTCGTGGGGGTGATGGTGAGGGTGGGGAGGGGTGATGGTGGTGGGGGTGAGGCTGAGGGTGGTGGGGGGGTGATGGTGAGAGTGGTGGGGGGTGATGGTGAGGGTGGGGAGGGGTGATGGTGGGGGGGTGAGGCTGAGGGTGGTGGGGGGTGATGGTGAGGGTGGGGAGGGGTGGGGGGTGAGGCTGAGGGTGGTGGGGGTTGAGGCTGAGGGTGGTGGGGGTGAGGCTGAGGGTGGTGATGGTGGTGGGGGGTGAGGGTGAGGGTGGGGAGGGGTGATGGTGGTGGGGGGTGAGGCTGAGGGTAGTGGGGGGTGATGGTGGTGGGGGGTGAGGGTGGGGAGGGGTGATGGTGGTGGGGGGTGAGGCTGAGGGTAGTGGGGGGTGATGGTGGTGGGGGTTGAGGCTGAGGGTGGTGGGGGTGAGGCTGAGGGTGGTGATGGTGGTGGGGGGTGAGGGTGGTGGGGATGGGGAGGGAGAGCCTACCTTTCCCTGGTGGTCCAGTGGGTTCCCTGGTGGTCCGGTGACCACTGCTTCCGGTCTGCAGCTCCGCATAGCTGCAGACCATGTAATCTCGCGAGATTTCAGAGCGTTGCCGTGGTAACCCGCGGCAACGCTCTGATTGGCCAAATCTCGCGAGTCACATGGTCTGCAGCTCTGCACACTGCGGAGCTGCAGACCAGTGTCTGCGATGGTGGCCGGCCTGGCAGCCAGGAGGGGCCTCGCACCCGGCGGCATACCGGGCAAGCCGCCGGGCCCCCTCCTGGTGTCAGGTCCTCGGTCACTGACCGAGGACCTGACACACTCTGCCCACAGGCGGTTTAGGCGGCCGCGAGGCCCCAGCCAGAGCGAGGCCTTAGGCGGCCGCCTAAACCGCCTAATTAGAGAGCCGCCTCTGTTCCTAGGATCCTGTCTATCACAGAGGGTGTGGCTCTAACAAAATATCCATCTAACAAAGAGAGTTTCGTGTATAGCTGATTTTATCCCCAACACCTACCTACCCCCCTCACCCTAAAAATAGTGAGGGGGGGACCATTACAGTACCTGTAAAAAAAAACAAAAAAAAAAAACTTACCATTTGATGTCTTCTTTTTTCTAAAATCTTCTTTTTTCAGCCCCAAAAAAGGGCAAATAAAAATCCATAATGATCGTCGCAATTAGAAAAAAAAAAAAAACCCCGAGTGCAAAAAAAATGAATCCTTCTTCACCCATGGAGGGCTCCGCACAGACTGAGTTCTGCAGGGCGGGGGAAGGCTTATAAAGCAGGTTCAGAGCACTCTGGTTGGTTAGCTTGAAATCCAGCCAATCAGAGTGCTCTGTGTCATTTTACACAGCATGGGAAAGTTCTTTGAAATTTTCAATTCTTTGGATTGAAAGTAACCAATCAGAGAGTTATGAGTCAAATTACACAGCGTGGGAAAATTCCAAAGACATCACACCCCCTGCTTCCCTCTCACACGGAGCACTCAAAGCATGGATGGAGGGTGAGAAGGAGCCTGTCTGCCCCCACTGCTGCTGGAGGAAGATGGAGGGAGAAAACCAGCAGATTGTACAGGTAAGCAGGCCCATACACACACTACCCCCCCCCCCACACACACACACATACACTGCCCACCCCATATACATACACTGCCCACCCTTTATACATACACTGCCCACCCCATATACACACACTGCCCACCCCATACATACACTGCTCACCCCATACACACACTGCTCACCCCATACACAAACACTGCCCGCCCCATACATACACTGCCCACCCCATATACATACACTGCCCACCCCATACATACACTGCCCACCTAATATACACACACTGCCCACCCCATATACACACACTGCCCACCCCATATACCTACACTGTCCACCCCATATACCTACACTGCCCACCCCATATACCTACACTGCCCCCCCATACATACACTGCCCACCCCATATACCTACACTGCCCCCCATATACATACACTGCCCCCATATACATACACTGCCCACCCCATATACATACACTGCCCACCCCATATACAAACTGCTCCCATACACAAACTGCCCCCCATACACACACTGCCCACCTATATACATACACTGCCCACCCCATATACACACACTGCCCACCCATATATCTACACTGCCCACCCATATACCTACACTGCCCACCCATATACCCACACACACTGCCCACCCATATATACACACACACACTGCATACACTGCCCACCCATATTTACACACACACACACACACCATACCCACACACATGGCCCGCCCACACATACACTGCCCCCACACACACCATACACATACATACATTGCCCCCACACACTGCCCACCCCATATACACATTGCCACACACACAAATACACCGCCCCCACACCATACACATATACACACATACACTGCCAACACACACATACTTTGCCCCACACATTCACTCACTACACCCCCCCTCCCCCCACACACACACACACTGAACCTTTCACACGCACACACCACTGCTCCTATGCCCTACTACAGCCTCATGTCCCAACAGACCCCAGGTAAGTTGTCAAACTGTTCTCAGACGGTTTGACTACTTACTTTAAAAATCTTTTTAACATTTACTTAGGCACCCAGACCATTTCAGCTCAATGAAGGGGTCTGGCTGCCAGGTCCCTCTAGTTTTAACCCTGCAGCTGAACACATAGCAGTTTCAGAGAAACTGCTATGTTTCACAAATGGTTAATCCAGCTTCTAGTGGCGGTCTCACTGACAGCCGCTAGAGGCGCTTCTGCGATTCTCTCTTTGAAAATCACAGCGAGAAGACAAGCTGGACGTCCATAGGAAAGCATTTAGTAATGCTTTCCTATGGGCGGTTTGAATGCGTGCGCGGCTCTTGCCGCGAATGCGCATTCGAATCTGACATCGGCAGAGGATGGAGAATTCCCCAGCCCGGCGCAGGAGAAAGGTAAGTGGCTGAAAGGGTTTTAACCGCTTCTGCCCAGCGGGAGGGGGGCCCTGAGGGTGGGGGTGGGGGACATAATGACCCTATAGTGCCAGAAAAACTAGTTTGTTTTCCTGGCACTTTAGTGCTCCTTTAATATTTTGTCTTCGAAGGGCCCTGGATCTAATTTTGTCCGGGGGCCCAGAAGGCTGTCAGTCCATCCCTGACTGTACCCATACTGATGGGGGATGACATGACAGTGTTCTAGTGACGACAGGGTATACGACTCACTCACTGAATAGAACCTAGTCAACAGCAAACTTTGACACTGCTGTAACACAAAGTACGAAACCTTGCTAATATGTGAGACTGTCATTTAAGATGCACTGTTAAAACCAACAAATTGTTATGTTATATGCGAAAACAATAAGAAAACCAAATAAAAAAAAACAAAAAAATAAAAAAACAGGAAAGCACTTAACTTTTTTTATGGAATTCGGAAAAAGAAAAAAAAATGTTTTCCCTTCTCTAGATGCTGAGAAAGCATTTAACCACTTCAATTGGCCCTTCCTGTAGGTCAAGCATGTCACACTCAAAGGCTAGCATGGGCCAAATAAACAAGGATTAAGTTTATGTGGGCAAAAAAACAACAACTTACATTTTCATAGAAACATAGGTTTATTTTGAAAAGTACAGTATGAAAAAAACAATCAGCACACCCCTCTAAATCCCAGCACCCTACCCTACTAAACCCCAGCCTCCCTCTATTAAACTCCATTCCCCCTCTATACTAAATCCCAGTCCCCCCTCTATACTAAATCCCAGTACCCCCCTCTACTAAACCCTGGTCCTTGTTTAAAAAAACAAAACAATATTAGCCAACAAGCAGACTCCACTCACATTGCCGCTGCCAGTATGTGTCTCTGGAGTCCAGCCTCTGGTATACCCCCAATGGCGCCGTCCGCACCCTGTGCCAAAGCGGATCCTTCCACTACTCCTTGAAATCCTGTGAAGGTGGAGTGCGTTGGCGTCACGTCAGAATGTGATGTGGTGTTGTGTGCCTCCATGCACCTCCAGTTCCTCCACTGTCCAGCCGCGGCCATCACAACACTGACCAACACACACTCACTTTTGTTTGTTTGCATTTTTATGGCTGTCCATGCACATAAACAGTGCTGGTTTAAGAGCTTATTGTTCCTGGTGCTGATGATCAGGGACAGATTTACATGTCACGTGCCTATAGGCACAACACTCTAAGGCACCCCTGCTCTCCAACCCACGCATGCTTAAACTCCTTTACTGTGTTAACCTCTACCACTTCCGCTGGAAGGCTATTTCAGGCATCCACTACCCTTTCAGTAAAGTTATACTTCCTGATATTATTTTTAAACCTTTGCCCCTCTAATTTAAGACTATGTCCTCTTGTTGTGGTAGTTTTTCTTCTTTTAAATATAGTCTCCTCCTTTACTGTGTTGATTACCCTTATGTATTTAAATGTTTCTATCATATCCCCCCTGTCTTGTCTTTCCTCCAAGGTATACATGTTAAGTTCTGTGACGAAAGCAACTTTGCCAATGGTTTTTGGAGAGGACTAATGGCCAGCCTTGTGACTATGGCCCCTTTTAATTTTTTTTTTTTTGAGAGACCCTTTGAATTGTGCCTATTGGGACTTTAAACATTTGGTTCTTCGAACTCCCGAACAGTCTAAGAGGCCGCCATTCGACATTCGAACACGTGGTGGCGGCTATCTTATTCGCATGGGCTAAAACCACAAATAGACTTCAGGGGGGACTTAGCCGCAAATGTCCTGGAACTATTTTCGGCATGAAAACCTCGTGGTTCCCGGTCGGTCCTCCAGCGTCACTTAGCCGCGTTTCTATGGAACTGTTTTGGGAATGAAATCCTGTGTTCGCCTGGGCAAAAATATGACTTCCATAACATTTTTGAACCCCTGTTCTGCTCTGGGTGATTTTTGGATATGTTGTTCACCCAGATCAGAGCTATCAGGGGATGTAAGATTTATGGAGCTGTTCCTGCTTAGCTCTCTGAAGGAAGAGAGGTTCACCCACTGGAGCCTGGAGCCTTGTCGTAGGTCTAGGGTGGGTAGGAGACAGCGAGACCCCAACCAAGCTGCAGCGGTTTGCGGGGTCTGCAGTGCTTATGGTGTCTGGTGCGGTGCTGATGGTCCTTGGTAAGTACTAGGAGCATCGATTGACAGAGGGTCCGTCACATTTTGGTGGCAGTGGTGGGATGGCTTCCTAGAGAGAGGTAACAGCATCCTGGAGACACCAGAATCATTTGGATTTATATTGAAGGATAGAGCCCGCCACTGCGCAGCATCCCTAACTACAGCGATATGGAGACAGCTAGTCCCGGACAGTGCTAGAATTGGAGGAGGAGTTTTACTGAACCGCCTGGACAGACAAGATGGTCCGGTATCAGAGGCGGCCATGTTGGACTACCAAGAGGAGGCCAGAAAGGAGCTGTGGAACGAAGCCCTGGAGAGTGTACAGCGTTGGCGAGATGAACGTCTTCCCAGCTGGCAACAGCGAGTATAGGCCCGGGTGGCAATGAGGATACTTCTTCTTGGTGAGAAACCCCGGGGGGAGTGGGTGAAGACACTAGACATACTAGTGTGGAGGGAATTGTACCTCAACGACATGTACCAGGCACTACGGTGGTACGCAGTCCAGTGTGTTCCCGAGATGGCCAATTACAAAGTCCCTGAGGGCAAGGATAACGATGGCCCTGGCCTGTTTTGGGAAATATTTGCCGACCCAGACTTCAGGAGTTCTACAGATTCATGCTTTTGTGATGTCCATGGCTACCTTGAAGCCATGCTGGATCTCCCTAACGCGACCGACCTTAAACCAGACCTGATCCATCTGGTCACCCGTAAATTGGATCTGGAGCAAGATTACGAATACCTGCTCAGCTCCAGTCAGTCCCAACATACCCTGGAGGTACCGCAGGAGAGCAAGGTGGCAGATCCAGGATAAGAGCCCTTCAGCTGGGAGGACATCATAGACTGGCCCTTGGAAGACCACCTGATTGTAGGTGGAGATGGGACCGTGGTCTCTCCACTGACCCTACAGGGATGCTGGGCAGCTGGCCCAGATCCCCAACTACAGCCAGAGATACTGGGAGCAGGGACAGTAGGTCCTACTCCCCAGTGGCAGCCTATCTTACCGGGAAAGGAGACAGTCAGTCGCTCTCCCCAGCGTCCGAATATGTTACTGGGAGAAGAGACAACTGGTCTCCCTCCCCAACGGCAATCAGAGGTACCTGAAGTAGGGGACCTCATAGACTGGTCCTGGAAGGAACCCCAAATGGCAGGTGGAGATGGGACCGAGGTCAGGGGCCTACCCGAAACAGTAGACCCGGAAGGCCTGTACAGCACACTCCAAGGCCTGTTTAAAGCCATTCTCCCAGAAGCATCTGAAAGAGATCTTACTATCGACCGGGCAGACAGAGCCCTCCGACCGCTGCCACTGAATCCGGCTAGCCGGAGGGACATTATAGTCCGCATGCATTTTTTTGCGGTAAAAGAAAAGCTCCTCAACAGTGCCAGGACAACCCCACCGCAACATCAAGGGGCCCGTATAGCCTTCGTCCAGGACCTGGCCCCCTCCACTCTGAAGAAACAGAGGGACCTCAAACAACTGACCCAGCATGGCATACGATATATGTGGGGTCACCCATTTAAATTGATGGTCAGAAAGGACAACCAGACCCATGTGCTGACGAGCACCGCAGACATGATCCCATTTGCAGACTGCCTGGGACTCACCTTGCTACCATTACCTCTGGCCATGGGTGCAGACACAACCGGCAAGCATCGGCCCCAGAGAGAGCGGTTCTCCAGATCTCTCTGCCGAACACCATGCAAGAGGGCACCTGCAACCTCCGGGGACCAGGACTGGCCAACAGCTCGACCCATCTCCGACTGAACTGACCCGTCGAACTACCCACCACCCAGAGACTCGTGGAAGTGTCACGTTGTTCCCTTCACCTCTCATCGTGCAGATCCACGTACGCCCACCCCCGACAGGGACTCCAACGGCACCCATGCCATTACGAACTGCTCTACAAAACTTTGCTTGGGAGATAACTGTACCGGACTGTCACAATATACAACTGCCTGACTCATCCCCAAAACACAGACCCCAGCCCATGGCGGGATGTCAGAGGCACCCCATGCTTAATCCACCCGTCTCCCCCCTTTCACCACTCGAAACCAGAGACCCAGACTAAGCACCCTAGGGGACAAGGCAACCTGCCCCAACCCCCTAGAGCTGGGCCTATACTGACTCCCCCTCACCCAACGTGCGTCTGGGGCCGGCCTGATGCCCACGCCACCCCCCAAATCGGTGGGACTGGACTGGATGGAACTTTTGTCTCTAAATGTGAAAAGTGAATGACTGTGTACACATGCTCCTCGCTCAAATAGTGGGGAAGGAACCACTATTTCACACAAGGGCCAATTTGTCTGTTTGCTTTAGATCCAAATGTGAACCAGCCATTAGGCATTGTATTATGAAAAACAGGGCCTTATAGAACATACACCCTTGCCGCTGGAGGAGGAGCGTTAGGCTCCCGCCCAGTCCCATAACTCCCCCCCCCCCTTTTTTCCTCCTCAGCCTGCCCAGGGTTCAGCTGCACAGGCACACACACAAAACTCCAGCTAAAACGCTGGAGCTCCTGCAGGGCTGGGAACCCTAAAATCCCACTCAGCCAAACACTGGCCCAGCCCGATACCGGGCACCGAACACACAGTACACATCCCCATCCTACTTACTGGCTAGCAGACGTCACCCCATATGCCCCACCCACGCCACCTGTGATCCTCCATATGCTCTCACCCTCCTGTACGGAACCACCTGGGGACCCATGGTGGGGATGGGGAGGCGGGCAGACTCACCTACCGGACTGCAATAATCCACACCTTTACTCTGCTTGATGTGGTCCCACATTACAAAGGGTACGGCCCCCCCTCCGGAGAGGCGGACTGAAGGGCCCCGAAACATGGGACCAGGAACACCCCCTCTCCACTGACACTATCGACCTGGAGACCTCAGAACAATGTACCATCTACACCGCCACACGAAATCTCTCACCTCGCCGATCCTAACGAGGAGGGAACACTGGGGGACATAACAGGACCACACGGAACACACAGCCTACACAGGTCACGGGATCTATTGCATGTCTGTGCCGTGGTGTACCTTGATGACATACTTGTGTATTCGCCTGATTTGAAGTCACACCATAAACATGTTAGGATGGTGCTTAAAAAGTTGTTACAGAACGGACTTTATTGTAAGTTAGAAAAATGTTTGTTCGATCAGACTTCTGTGCAATTCCTAGGATATATAATTACTGAACAGGGTTTCAGTATGGATCCTGCTAAATTGGAAGCCATACTGTCCTGGCCACTTCCCCAAGGACTTAAGGCTATCCAGCGTTTTATAGGATTTGCCAACTATTATAGGAAATTTATAAAAAACGTTTCACCACTTATCTCTCCTATAATGAAGCTGACTAAAAAAGGTCTACAACCTAGGGTTTGGACTCCTGAAGCCCTTAAGACCTTCGAAACTCTCAAGAAGGCGTTTGCCTCTGCTCCAGTGCTACACCACCCTAATACTTCTCTTCCCTTTGTTATGGAAGTAGACGCTTCTGAATCAGGTGTGGGAGCAGTACTGTCACAGAGGTTATCGTATGACGAACCCCTCCATCCCTGTTGTTACTTTTCAAAGAGGTTGTCTGATTCAGAAAAGAATTACGATGTTGGGAACAGGGAACTATTAGCTATTGTGTTAGTTTTTAAGGAATGGAGGTACCTATTAGAGGGTTCTAGACACAAAATAATGGTTATAACAGATCATAAGAACCTCTCCTATATAGCTGATGCTAGAAGGTTGTCCGCCCGGCAGGCTAGATGGTCTCTATTTCTTTCGCGCTTCCAATACGTCATTACCTATAGACCTGGTTGCCGTAATGCCAAAGCTGTCGCTATCTCTAGACAGTATGAACCTTTAGAATTTGTTAACCCGACTCCTGAACCTATTGTACCTGCGTCTCAGATAATAGCTGCTACCCGTTTGGTTGTTTCGTCTCCCTTTCTTGTTAACATTAAGACATACCAAACCCAAGCACCCCCTGAGACGCTTGTTGGTAAACTATACGTTAAAGTACATGACAGAAAAAAGTTGTTAACTTTATTTCACACCGCCAAAACTGCTGGTCATCCGGGGGTTACCAAGACTTATAAGGGCCTCCTTCAACAGTTCTGGTGGCCTTCACTTAAGCGATACGTAGTGGATTTTGTACAGGCTTGTCAGGTCTGTACGCAGTGTAAGTCTCCTAATGTAAGACCCCAGGGTCTACTGATGCCTCTATCTGTACCCAAGAAACCATGGACCCACCTTTGCATGGATTTTAATGTAGACCTTCCTCCTTCTGATGGTCAGACAGTAATATTGACTGTAACGGATAGGTTCTCTAAAATGACGCACTTTATTCCGCTTAAGAAACTTCCTTCTGCGATTCAGCTTGCTCAGGTGTTTGCCAAGGAAGTGTTCCGCTTGCATGGGGTACCTCAGGATATAGTATCTGACAGGGGCCCTCAATTTCTCTCTCGGTTTTGGAGGGGCCTTTGTGCTGAGATGGGGGTCTCCTTGTCGTTCACTTCCTCCTATCACCCGCAATCTAATGGTGCAGCCGAACGTGCTAATCAGTCTGTGGAATTGTATTTGCGCTGCTTCACTAATGCGCACCAGGACGACTGGTTTCGCCTCCTTCCATGGGCTGAATTTGCCAGGAATACGGTGTCTCATTCGTCTACTGGCTTAAGTCCTTTTGAGGTTGCTTATGGGTTTCGGCCTTCCGTCCTTCCCGGTGCATTCTCCGACAAGGGAATGCCCGCCTTGGACCAGCACATCGCCTCTTTGCGGAAGATGTGGGATCAGGTCCATATTGCGCTGTCTCGTTCAGCAGCTGCTCAGAAAAAGTTTGCTGATCGCCGTAGGGGTGCGGCCCCTTCTTATGCTCCGGGTGATAGGGTATGGTTGTCCTCCAGGAACCTCCGTCTCAAGGTCCCCTCGATGAAGTTTGCTCCCAGGTTTCTTGGCCCCTACAAGGTGTTACGTAGGATTAACCCCGTTTCCTACTCCCTGGACTTGCCTCCTTCCATGCGTATTCCGAACACGTTTTATGTCTCGCTTTTGAAGCCCTTGCTGTGTAACCGGTTCTCTCGTCCCCTCGGACAGCCCGTTTCCCCTCGCATTGTCCCTAGTGACGTGTACGAAGTGGCTGCCCTTCTCGACTCTCGTGTTTCTAGGGGTCGGCTGCAATATCTGGTGTATTGGAAGGGTTACGGCCCTGATGAGCGGTCTTGGGTTTCGAGCTCTGATTTGCACGCTCCCTCTTTGGTTCACTCCTTTCATGCCCGGTTTCCTTTGAAGCCTTCTGCTTCCCGCCCTCCGGGCGGTCTTCGAGGAGGGGGTAATGTCAGGATCCCGTGGGCGGCTGCAAGGGGAGGCTGCAGTCCGCTCGCGGCACTCACCCTCCAGCCGTCCGCTGTCCCCTTCCTGCCATGCGCTCGGCGGGCGGCATCCTCCCAACCACGGATGCCGCCCGCATCTTCCTCCACGTCCCCCAGCGGCAGCATGCATGATGCTGCACGCTGGGAGACCGCCCATTTTCATAAACGCCGGGGTCAGCCACCTGACCCGGCGTTAAAGGCACAGTGCCTCAATCACAGTGGGAGGTCTAGATATCTCCCACATGTGATTGTTAATTCTGATTGGAAATTATCCAATCAGAATTAATCAATAGGTTTAAATACTTACCTTTCCTGTCTCTCCCTGCCCTGTTGTGGTATTGCTACTGAAACTTGTGCTTCTGGTTACGTACTCTCTGGCTCATTTATCTGACTTTGTGACTTCCTCCTACCCTTTGACCTCGGCTAGTTTCTCGTTATTCTGTCTTCTGGTTCCCCTTACTCGGCTTATCTCCTGACTATTCTTTGTGTGCTTAGCCTGGCCACTCTAAGGTCCGGTACTGCACCTTTTCTGTGTGTGTGTTAGCGTGTTTGGTTCCCCAAATCGTGACAGTACGATCACAATCCTCACACCCGGCAACATATCGCCTCCACTCGGGCAAAGATAGAGGAATTCCTGAGTCATATCCCCATTCCCAAACTGACAGAAGAGGGAGGGAGAGCCCTCACTACACCTATAACCACCAAAGAAATTGCACAAGCTATGAAAGCACTGAAACGCAACAAATGTCCAGACCTGGATGGGTTCTCCGGCCTATACTATAAGACGTTCCAGACACTGCTCCTGCCACATCTTCTCTCCATGTTTACCTCCTTCATGGACGGGCACCCTCTGTCCCGGACATGCTCCAGGCCAACATATGCCTACTCCCAAAACCACACAAGAACCACCTGGCCACTAACGCCCCATCTCATTATTGAATACAGACATTAAAATATTCACAAAAATACTGGCGAACTGCCTTCACCCATTCCTCCCAAAGTTGTTTCACCCAGATCAAGTCGGTTCCATTCTTCAACGCGAAGTGCGCGATAACATCAGAAGAACGTTTGACCTGATATGGACAGCCAACCACCGGTGGAAGCCAACCCTCCTCCTCTCTGGCCATACCTGTTTGACACCCTCAAAAAGCTCGGCTTCCCGGCGACTTTCGTGGAGGCCATCAGGGGTTTATACTCCCACCCAACAGCGCGCCTCCTAATTCCGAACACCCAACCCCTATCATTCACAATCCACAATAGCACACAACAAGGATGCCCCCTATTCCTAAAACCTATCCTTCAGAAACTCCGACAGGACATATCAATAAAACGCATAAAAATTTGCAACAAGGAATATAAAATAGCAGCATACGCGGATGACCTATTACTAACACTAACAAACTCCACCTCCTCCCTGCTCCCACTTCTGACCGTATAAGACGACTAAGCCGCCGTATCGGGATACAAGTTAGACCTCAGTAAAACAGAAGCTCTACTGTGAAGAAATTACCCTTTTATTCGGTATTTCTTCATGTTTTCCTTCGGTAGATGGAACTACCGAACAAAGACCACCCCCTGGCTCATTTAACTTCAAAGCCGGCATCAATTAAACCCTCTACGTGTGCAGCCAGCGTTCGTACTACCGAACGCCACGTTTCATACGAACAAAAGCAGCGGGACTTGGTCGTCGAGTGTCTGGAACTAAAATCGGACACTCAACTTCCCGAACACCGGTCTCAAACACACGAACGCTGGATCTATATGTACCGATTAGCTAGAAGAGCGCTATTCGGTACGTTTGTGCATACGAATGAGGGGAACAATTGCTGCTAGGAGCCAGGGGGATCAGACTTGATTATCTCCAGGGCTAGGGGAGGGAATTATATGTTTGTGCTGGGTGTGTTTTATGTTTTTACTGTACGGGATTGGTTACATATTGTCCCTCCCTGTGGGATGTCCCCTTGCATGGGGACTTGCATAAAAGCCTGTGTGTGTTAATTAAAGTCAGTTCATCTTGTATCCTGCTTCTTGACTTCGGCTGTTATTTGGAATTCGGATGCTTTACTAAGGGAATTATCTTGTAAAGCTATTGGTATTTCGTATGGATTTCGTCTATTGCAACTACCGAACGGAGAGCTTTATATACTAGGCTCTGGCGGTTCGGGAGGAAACTACCGAAGGAGATTTAAATATATCTGGTTTCCTTACACTACCAATCCACATCCCAGCCGAGATGCTCACAGACCTGAAATGGAACTACCTGTTCCGCTACGAGACCCAGAGCATACACTATCTAGTAGACATGTGCAATTCGTTTCGGTCCGAATGTGAATTTGGATGAATTTCGGGCAATTCGGACTTTCAGGTACTTCCGAGTGCCCGAACAGATGAATTGCCGAATTGCCGAATGGTTGAAGTCCCGAAATTCCGAAATTACCAAATTTCCGAAGTGTCGAATTGCCGAAGTGCCGAATTTCCGAAGTGCCGAAGCACAGTATTGCCTAAGAACTACCAATGGGGGGGGACATATTTTCCTCCCCCCGGCCCCCACCCCTGAGCAGCGGGTGGGGGCCCTAATTAAAAATGTTCAACCCCCCTAAACCCCTAGTCCCCTCCCCCCCAAAAAAATTAACCCCCTACCTACCGCCCTCACCCTAAAAATAATGATAAAATAAAACTTACCATTCGATGTTTTCTTTCTTCTAAAATCTTCTTTTTTCAGCCCCAAAAAAGGCCAAATAAAAAATCCATAATAACCGACTGTAATGAGTCTTACCTGATCGGGAGTCCAGCTCGCAGAGTTATACGCTCACCCTTGCAAAGTAGACACAGACCAGGGTGACCAGGTAAGACGCCACCTGGCCTGTGAGTCTGTGCACGGGGGCTTTCCTGGAAAAGTGCTCCAAGACGCTGTACAGTAGGGATTAGCAGAAGCGTAGTCAAGGGAAGCCAAAATCAGGGAAGCCAGAGATCAGAGTAGTCCAGGAGGAAAGCCAAGGTCAGAATTAGACAGGAAACACTGGAACGCAGGTACGGAGAAACAGGAACCAAACAAGGGAACCAGAGTCAATGAACTGACACCCCTCCCAGGGTGTGACAGGCTTTTATATCCAGCCAATTAATATGGCATACAGGTGTGCTAGAGTAGCCACGGGTAAGTTCAGCTCCCAGTGCTAGAACAAGGCAAGGACACCTATTACGGCAATACTATGAATGGCTGGATAGCTGTAGCGTTACTTACCTTTCCCAGGGGCCGGCCGCGGTCCTCTCTTCAAGCCGCGCGCGGTCCTGCGGCTGCACGAGCCGCGCGCGGCTCATCCGACGCTTCTGGCAGGAAGGCGGGCAGTGACCGCGAGATTCGGTCACGTGTCCCGCCTGAATCTAAGAGCGCGCCGCGAGTCTCGGGCGCGCTCTTAAAGAGACAGTGGGAGCCAAAAGGCTCCCATTGGCCCCTGTCATCCCACACACCCCGTACACTTACCTTTTGGGGGTGTGGAAGTGACAGGAGCCAATCACATTAGTTTTGAAGCTACTTATACTTACCCTTTTCCCTTAGTTCTGTCAGGATCGGGACAGGGATCCAACACGCAGAGTACAAACAGGTGGTAGGTACGTATACCGGACCTTAGAATGGCCGGACTAAACGTAAGGAGTAAGTAGAGAATAGTCAGAGACAAGCCGAGGTCGAGGGAACGAGAGGACAGGTAAGCGAGAGACAAGCCGAGTCAAAGGGTAACAGAGATAAACAGGGTAGTACAAACAAGCCGGGTCAGAACCAAAGAGACAACTAGAATACAAGAGCGCTGAGTGACTAGACAGGCTAGAACCACGACAGGGCAATGAGCAGATGCCGAAAGCCTTACTTTATACCTTGATTCTAGAGGGTAATCACGCCCCCGACGAGTCCTGATTAGTGCTCGGGACTTGACTGACAGGTCGACCCGGGTTGGCGTCATGACGTCGACTACTGAGCGTCGCGTCATATAAGGAAGTGGATCCCTCGCGGTCGGCTTGTAAATGGCCGAGAGGACCGCGAGGAATGGAAGAAACAACCCCTCTGGGAGGATAAACGTCTAAGTCTCTCACCTCCTCTGAGGTAGAGACTACAGGTACCCTGACAAGTTCCTTGCCCTATCGTGGTTTCTGTTTCAGTTCCCTTTAGCGCTTGTTGTGTTCAGTTGTGTTCCTCCGTATTTGACCTTGGCTTTGTATTCTGACTTTGTTTTCGCTTTATCCTTTTCTGTTCTGTTTGCCGGCTTGCTGTTTCCTGTGTACCAGACCCCGGCTAGTCCTCGTTTACGCTGTCTCTTTGTGCCCTTGACCTCGGATCGTTCCTGACTCTGTACTTCTCCTATATACGTCGAGTCCGGCCATTCTAAGGTCCGGTAGTCGTATCTCACCTCTGTACTGTCTTCTGTTTAGCTGGATCCTGCGTGTAGGGGTATATTCTCGTTACAATAGCACAGTGGCAAAAGAGCAAGATTCACAAAGCCAAAGTCCATGGTTCAAATCCCCTGCTGGGCACTCCTGGGGTGACCTTGTCTGGCAGACTGGATGTCGCAGCGAGAACCGTGACACCGACGCACTTAAAAATAAATAAATAAATAAAAAGCGCAATTTTTTTTAATCCATCTTCACCTGGCGAGGGCTCCGCTTAGACTGTGCTCTGCAGGGCGGGGCAAGGCTTATGAAGCCTTGCCCCGCCCCGGAAATTAGGCTCAGAGCACTCTGATTGGTGGGTTCAAGACAGAGACAGGTGGTTTTAAGACAGAGACTGACGTCAGCTCCCGAGTGGAGCCAAATGCGCATTCGCGTCCAGAGCTGTGCATGCATTAAAAACGCCCATATTAAACCATTTCTCAATGCTTTCCTACGGACGTTCTGCGTGCTCAATGCGATTTTTTACATCTGAAGGGTTAAAACCTGGGGGACCTGGCACCCAGACCACTTCATTGAGTTGAAGTGGTCTGGGTGACTCTAGTGGTCCTCTAAGGCAGTCAGCTAGACCTTTATCTTCTACATACCTTCCTTCTTTTGTTTTTAATCTAACTAATCCTTGTTTTGCTTTGCTTTTCTCATTATGTATTGTCCCCTTTTTTTACTGACTGACTGTGCCATTTTATCTTCTGTGTGTGATTTGGAAGCTCTTATAACTTGCTTAGCCTCTTTCTGCCTAATCTTATAGATCATTCTGTCTTCCTCACTCTGTTTCTTTTTTTTTATAGTTACTAAATGCTAACTTTTTGTTTTTTACTATTTTGGTCACATCTGCGGAGTACCACAGTGGTTTCTTTTTTTGCTTTTACTGACAAGCCTAATGCAATTTTCTGTTGCCTTCAGCAGTGCAACTTTTAAATAATCCCATTTATCTTGGACTCCATTTAAATTGCTCCAGTCTAATAATGACTCCTTTACATATATTCTAATTTTAGAAAAGTCTGTTTTTCTAAAGTCTAAAACTTTTGTTTTTGTGTGGTGTGACTCAGTCACTGTTCTTATATTAAACCACGCTGACTGATGATCACTGGATCCTAAACTTTCAACTACAGTAATATCTGATACCAAATCTAAAATGTTGTTAGATGGCCTCTTTATGAGTTGGCTCCTCAACAACTTGTTTTAGAGACAATCCCAGTAGGGAGTTTAGAATATGTGTGCTCCTGGCACAAGCAGCTATTTTGGGTTTAGAATTCACATCAGGAAGATTAAAGACACCCATGATGATAACTACCCCCTTCATTGTCATTTTAGCTATATCCTCAACTAGTAGATTATCTAACTCTTCTATTTGTCCTAGGGGCCTATAAATCCCACCTACATGAGTTACTGTGTGATTACCAGATTCTAAGGTAACCCAAATGGACTCTATGTTCGCCTCACTAACTTTTATTAGGCTAGATTTAATGCTATCCTTAACATACAGGGCCACCCTTCCCACTTTCTTGCCTCCCCTGCCTTTTCTATATAAAGAGTACCCTTGTATTGCTATGTCCCAGTCATTTTTCTCATTATACCATGTCTCAGTAACAGCAACTAAAACTACATTATCAGTTGCCATTATTGCCACAAGTTCATGGATCTCTAAACTGAGAGTATTTGTAGACAAGACTCTAAGTTTATCATTTTTAACACACTTGCTACAGGCACCTTTTGTTCTTTTTTATTTTTTGGGAGGGGCAATTGGATTGATGTTTTATCAACCCTTTGCCCCCCCCCCCTCCCCCCAGTTTAAATACATCCTAGCAAAACCTCTGAACTGCTCACTGAGAACATTTGTTCCCTTTTGAGAAAGAAGCAAACCATCTTTTTTGTACAGTTTATTTCTATTCCAAACAGAGCTACCATGAGAAATAAAGCCAAATCCTTGCTCCTGACACCATTCACCAAGCCACAAGTTAAAGTCCGTAATACGCATCCGCCTGTCGTTCTGAGTGTTATGCACAGGCAGAACTTCGGAAAATTACAGTGTGGAAGCAACCTGCTGCATATCAATGGCAAACACACAAAAAACTTCCTTTACCTCTGAAACCTCATTGCAAGCCAAGTCATTTGTTCCTAGATGGACAAGTACATCCAATTCCCCTTCCTGCTGTGCTCGCTTAACAATATTACAAATACGTTTCCTGTCTCTGTGAGCTGTAGCTCCGGTAGACATCTCACAAGACCACTATTGTCCAGCTCCACACCTCTTATTATAGAATCCCCCAACAACAACTGCTTTCTATTAGGCCTAACCATAGTCTCCAACAGGGGAGGGCTGGCAGCCTCAGGCCTGGGGGGGCAAATCCAGTCAAGTGGCCCATTGCACCACCAAATCAGCTCACCATCCATGCCCACCTTTTCCTGTTTTTATAACGGATATTGATGTTATGCTAATCAGTAGCTCTTTGCCATACCCACTCCTTCGTGGCTCCGACTTTCAATGTTGTCAGAGCGCAGGCTTAGAATCGCTGAGCCTGTGCTCTGACTCACTAACTGAGCACCGGAACCACGAGGGGGAGGATATGATCTAAGGAACTTACTGCTGGTGTGCACCGGTGGACCACCAGGGAATCATTTAAATTGAATATTCTGGTGTACCCAACTTGCAAGTTGTTTTGGCCGCTGGGCGCCTCTGTTGTCATGGCGCCCTTGCGTGACCATACAGCTTGCACAGCCCAAAGGCTGGCCCTGCTGACAGACACCCTGGTACTCACTCTAAATAACACACACAAACCCTGACAGACACACACTCACTGACAGGCACACACACACACACTGACAGGCACACACACACATTCACTGACAACCACTTATGAAATAGACACGTCCCTTGGAGTGAGACGGGAATGTATTACTCGCTTACAGTTCATTCAAGTAGAGCGCTAAACAATCTAATGGCGCTATGTATATACTTATGTTATCCCCTTTTACTAATTTTTTCCCCCCCAATTTTTCTTTCCCTGGATTACCCCACTACTTAGGGAATCAACAACACCATTGTTGAGGCAACATATTAGGATAATCTCAAATCGGGATTATGGATGATTATTTAATTATATTTACCTTAAATGTTAAAGGCCTAAACAGCCCCCATAAACATAGAATGATTGGAACAGGAAATGGTGAAATCAAAAGCGGCAGTGGTGTGCTTGCAGGAGACACATTTTTGTGTTAAGAACCCACCTAGATTTATTGTTAAACACTACCCCCAAAACTACCATGCAATGTCCACGTTCAAGACTAAAGGGGTGTCGATTCATTTTCATAGGGATCGGACTTTTATCCCCAGTAAACAATATGCTAGAAAGGACAGGAGAATGCTGATCTTGGTTGGAGGACTGAATGGGTTATTAGTAACTATAGTGTCATTGTATGCGCCAAATGATGCGCAGAAATAAATTCTTACCACGGCATTTCGGAAAATAGAACAATATAAGGCAGGACACATATTTATATGTGGTGATTTTAATTGTGTCCCAGATCCTTCAATAGATATAAAAAGAGTGGAAGATAAGCCACCAAAACAACTTTCAGTCTCTCTTAGCCAACATTTGAAGGCCTTGCTGCATAAATATGATTATTATGATTTATGGCGGAATCTTTACCCTAGTGGCAGGGATTTTACTTATTACTCACCGGTACATATGACCTTCACTAGGATAAGACCTATGCCTACTGGATATAAAAACCATTGCCTTTCGCTATTAGCATACAAATAGGTCCAATTACGTGGTCAGATCAAGCGCCTCAAAACATAAAAATAAGGATGCCATATACCAGAAAGGGGTAGATCCTGAGTACCTTTTAAAGCTGCAGTCTCAGGCGGAGTTGTTTTTTAAAACCCATGCGAAGTGCCAGACCTCTATCTCAACACAATGGTTAGCTCATAAGTCAGTTATGAGAGGTCTGTTAATACAGCAAGTGGTAAGGGTTAAGAGATCACGAACATTAGAACTGACTAACCTAAAACAGGAACTGATCAAGGTGGAGGCTATACATAAAGCAGGTTCTACCAAACATACAGATACACAATTGATGTCACTTCGATCGTCTTTACACGTTCTACAACTCTCTGTCACAGGAAAACATATGAGATGCTTAAAGCAATCACACTATGTCATGGGTAATAAAACGGGCAGACTTTTAGCCAGGAAAGTTAAACAAACCAAAATACATTCTAAAATTCCTCATATAATTTCCAAAAAGGGAGATAAACGATATAATCCTCAACACATAGTGAATTAATTGGCATCATACTATGCCGACCTTTACAAACTTGAAAATTACTCCAATACATATCAACCGACTGAGGAGCTGATAAATGCTTTATTAGAAAGGGCTAGACATGTGCATTTGTTTTCGAACGAAAGCGTTTTCGTACAAAATTCCTGTGGTTTTCGTATTCGTTGGCAGAAACGTAAACGAAAGAGCAACATACGATAATGGAAACGAAAGGAAAGTGGAAATGCCGAATGATTACCTTTTCGTTTCCATTTTTGTTTCCATTAGGATGAAAACAGCACTGGCGTGCCCCCCCCCCCCCCCCCCAATAAATAAATAAATAAAAGCAAGGAGGGAGCCGGCATCTCTACCAGCTCCCTCCTGGTAAAAAAATTATTACTATCCCCCCCCCGCATTAAAATCCATGGGGGTCACAATATTAATAAATGGGAGGTTAAATCCTCCTGAATGCCCCTACTCGTGGCATTGCCGCGAGTAGGGGCATATCGCCTAAACAAATTTAAAATTACAAGTGACTGGACAGCTATTGCTGCCCAGTCACTAGTGCAATAAATGGGGGGGGGGGGAGGCTGGCACAGGTGAAATCCTGCTGCCCCTACCTGTGCCAGCCCCCCCCTCCCTGCAGTAGGGGCATGTCACCTAAACAGCGAGAAGCGCGGAAGCGCCTCTAGTGGCTGTCAGTGAGACAGCCACTAGAGGCTGGATTAACCCTAGTGTAAACATAGCAGTTTCTCGGAAACTGCCATGTTTACAGCTGCAGGGTTAACACTAGATGGACCTGGCACCCAGACCACTTCATTGAGCTGACGTGGTCTGGGTGCCTATAGTGGTCCTTTAATGTTAGATTACATAGGTTGCATAGTTAAGAAGTTTAACAGCCTGAGAGGGGTTCAAGTTGTAGCATAAGTGTTGTTATTAAATAGATTATTAAGTTTAGGGGTACATTAGGTGTTCAGTTTTTAAGAGGAGTTAAAGGGACACTGTAGTCACCAGAACAACTACAGCTTAATGTATTTGTTCTGGTGAGTAAAGACAGTCCCTGCAGGCTTTTTCAGTAAACTATCTTTTCATAGAAAATGAAGTGTTTACATTACAGTCTATAGATACCTCCACTGGCCACTCCTCAGATGGCTACTAGAGGTGCTTCCTGTGGCAGCATGACATTTGCACAGACGTTATTCGGCATGTGCTAAAACTTTTATATAAACCTTTGTACAGACGATATTCGTCATGCACTATAACCTTAAACTAAATAAGACACGGACACAGTTAATTCTGTTGGAGTATAAAGTCCACAGCTTTTATTAATTAAATTATTAATTAAATTATCATAAATTAACATAATTAACATAATTTAGGGTCATTGTCCAACTATACATTAAATTACTATACCCCCCACACAGTACCCTTGACAATGACCCTACCAATTGAACAATATATAACAAATAACAATTCACTTGAAACACGGCCTACCAAAGAGGCCCCACATCATATTGTTAACTGTAGGGGTGTACCTCAGACACCCCTACACCCACAGGTTCGTCGCCACCGAAGAGCTAGAACCAACCAGTCCTTAATTCCATCAGGCCTACACCTCGGCCTGTCCAGTCCAAACTCTACGCCAAATTCCAATTTCTACTATGCCCTGTTCCGCCACAGCACATGGCTTGACCTCCTTAAGCGCATGTGCGACCCCCACCACACCTAAACAGGGCCTGCTCAATACCTTCGTGGAACCCAAGGTTCAACAAATCGTTCCCCACGTCTGACAGGTGTACACCGTCCCTCCTGAAATACCCAGGTAACATGCCCTCCAACTCTCTGTGACGCACCACTACGCCCCCAGAACGTCTAATAAAAACTGACATAATCTTATTAACCTTACCCCTCGATCGAGCTATTGCAGCCGGGTCCCTGGCGTGCCGCCACGCAAATCGCGGAACCATTTCTGACCACACCACCACCACGCCAGGAACCAGCTCCCTCAGCCGATCTACATCCTTTTTCATCCTTCTCACCAATTCCCTTTGCGGAATCCCACCTAAGTCGTTCCCTCCTCCATGAATCAATACCACATCCGGGACCGACCCACCAACCACTTTCTGAAACAAGAAATTACACAAACTCTGCCAACTTGCGCCCCTGAAACCAAACCAACATAGAGTCACTCGTTCCAAAGGAAAGCCCAGCTGTGATCCGCTTCTGCGAACTGCGGCTCTCTTCTCCGCCCAGTACACATACGAGTGGCCCAGCAACCAAACTTTCAAACCTGAAAAGAGACAAAATTAGTGGCAGAACAAAGGCAACGTCCCCATCCCCAGATACTTGCACCCTAGCAATTACACCAACTTATCAGGCCTTACATACGAGCGGAATCGCACGGACTCCCACCTCCCTATTTGCTTGATCTTCTCGTCCCCCAAACCTAAACGCGCAGCTTCCGTCGCTGCCCCAATGCGAAAGGAGTGCGTCCCAAATTGACTCGGCTCTAAGCCCATTCTCTGCAGACCCATTCGAAAAACCCGCAGAAACTGAAATCTCGACAACGCTGAACCATCGGCGTGTAAAAAGAAACAACTCTTACCTTCTGGCCGCACCTCACAGTACCTTTTGCCACAAGCCACCGGGCAAGCCTCTGACCCTGGCAACTCATACAGTACCACCGCACGTCCCTTGCCGTACACGTCCGTTTTAGACCGTCGCAGCCACATCTGCACCTGATCATTACCTACGACCACGTCTTTGAACATCAAACCGCCGTTCCCCGACTTGTTGGCACTCACCAGCTCACTAATGCGAAAAGCCCCAAAAAACGCCCAGACAAACGCCCCGGAAAATAGTGTCACTTCGAAAGGGGAATTACACAGATCGATCAACACACTTAACAGGTTTTGCAAGACCGAAAACGACACTGGTCGCCTCGGGTCCGCGAGCCTCTTACCCTTCTTAAAGCCCTTCAAAGCCTGGCGTATTAGAAAATTCTTCGTAATGTCCTCCCACCCGTTGAACTTGAACAAAAACGCCATGGCAGACATGCACCTATCTATCACGGCCGGCGACGCTTGTTTAGCAAACAAGCGACACAGTACCCATAACAGCACATCCACCCTCTGCCCTTGCGAACTGTCACCCCCTACCTGCTGTACCGCCTCGTCCCATTCTTTCCAAACCTTGACATAGCCTGACCAAGTGCTCGGCGCAAGGGAATTCTTTATACACTCCCCAAGCATGCGGTCCCGAGCTGCCACATCTCGCCAGGGCAAGCCTGCCCCTGTGCCAAAGCTTCCGGCGCCGCTTCCCGAAATCGTTCCCACTGAAAACGAGAAAGCGCATCAGCTACCACATTCAACATACCAGGGATGTGCCTAGCCCTAAACACCAAATTAAAAGACATACAAAGAAGGACAAAACGCCGCAGCAAACACAAAACAGGGGGGGACGACGCCGACAAACTATTGATCGCCTGTACTACCGCCATGTTATCCGAGTGAAATGTAATATGCTTGTTGGACAACACCCGCCCCCACAAACTCACCGCTACCACCACCGGGAATAGCTCCAGAAAAGCTAGATTTTTAATCAGCGAGCTTTGCCTCCAGGCCTCCGGCCATGGCTCAGCGCACCAGTGACCCCCCAGGTAAGCCCCAAAGCCTACGCTACCAGAAGCGTCGGTGTATAGACCAACAACCTTCCCTGATGCCGCCGGCTCTCGAAAAATCACCGTTCCATTAAAATCCTGCAAGAACCGGTCCCACACCATTAAATCCGCCTTCATATCCGCCGAAACCCTAATGTAATGTGACGGCAGACGCACCTTACTCGTAGCTTGTGCGAGGCGCCTACAGAAAACCCTCCCCATGGGTATGACCCGGCACGCGAAATTAAGGCTCCCCACCAGCGATTGGAGCCCGCGCAGTGTCACTTTCTTGGCCCTCCCTACCGTGGCAACCAGCTCCCGCAGCCGTGATAATTTGTCCCCCGGTAACCTGCATTCCCATTTACAGGAGTCAATTTCTAAGCCCAAAAAACTAAGGCACGTCGTAGGCCCCACCGTCTTGTCCTCCGCCAGGGGGACCCCCACTTTATGCGCTACCCACTGAAACACGTCCAATATCTGTTTACAGCGGTCCGAATCCCGCGGGCCCACGCAAAGAAAATCATCGAGGTAATGCACCACCGCACCCTCTGCCGATTCCGGCCGCACAACCCACTCCAAGAAGGTACTAAACTTCTCGAAATAGGCGCACGAGATCGAACACCCCATAGGCAGGCACAGATCAACAAAATATTCCCCTTCAAAACAGCAACCGAGCAGATGATGGCAGTCCGGGTGTATCGGGAGCAGTCGAAATGCTGCTTCCACATCTACCTTTGCCATCAGCGCACCATGCCCCAGCCTCCGAACCAACTCGACTGCCTTGTCAAATGACGTATAAGAGACGGAGCTAAGAGCCGTGTCGATGTCATCATTCACCGAAGCCCCTTTCGGGTACGATAAATGGTGAATCAACCTGAATTTGCCTGCCTCCTTCTTGGGAACCACGCCCAACGGGGATATTCGCAAATCGGGCAATGGCGGTGCCGAGAACGGCCCCGCCATCCTCCCCAGTTGCACTTCCTTACTTAGCTTGTCCCTCACTACCTCTGGGTGTTCCCGCACTGACTTAAGATTCCCACACAACGTACCAGGTTCCCTAACTACGTAGGGAATAAAGAACCCTTCCCGAAAACCCCGCCACAAGAAAATCGCATCTTCCCTGTTAACGTATCGCCTTAGCCAAGGCAACATCACGTCTATTTTCACCGGAGACGCTCCCAACGGGAGCTGCGGTAGCTGCCGCCCCTGCGGGACCGCTTCCCCCGCCAGACTTACCCTTTTTGAAGCAACGGTTGACACCGTGGGACCCCCCGCAGCCTGAGCATTCGTGCCGGAACCTGCAATTATTTCCCCATTTGCAATGTCCTTCGTTGAACATCCAACAGAAACCTTTCTTTTGCCCAGCCGACCCGGCCCCTGAGGCCGTGCCGGCTGCCCCAGGAAAGGGCGCCGCCTTCTGGGCCATCATAAGGCGCATCCATAACGGCAGGTCCATTTGGTCCCACCGCATGTTCGCATTCGCTGCCAGCCGCTGACGAAATTGTTCGTCGTACCTCCACCAAGCCAAACCTCCGTAGGTTCGGTACGCATCACCTATCCCATCCAAATAACAGAATAATTCTGAGCAACGCCCCGGAGCCTTCTCCCCGATTACGCTAGCTAGAATGCAGAAGGCCCTCAACCAATTCCCAAAGGTCTTAGGTATCTTGCGATACCTCCGCCTTTTCTCCTCTTCCTCCTTTTTAGCATCTTTCTTATCCTCCTCCTTCAAGTCTAAGAACTCCTCTAGGGGAAGGAGGGAAAATATCTCCACAAACTCACCTTTCCATATCTTTTCCTTCACTTCCACCTTTAAATGACATCCGAGGGGGCCCGCGAAGGACACGTGCACATTCTGCCGCGCCGCATCCGGGACATCACCTACCTCCCGCTCTTCACCCCCTCCTTCCAACCCAGACAAATCAGCCCCCGCTCCCGACTCACCTCCGCCGTGCGCGGTCAGCTGTGTAACCCCGAGCCCTGTAGCTATGTCCCGACTACTCTCTCGCGCCCACACTTTCCCGAATTGCGCAGGCGACCCCTCTTTCCCAGACCAAGAATCTAAAAATGTTCTTAAATCATTTAACAACTGTCCTGGGTGTCGTGTGTGTAGGAACTCACCACTCGAACCTCTGGCCGTAGCTGGCAGCAGAGGCGCCGTCCTTCCGTCCACCTTTTCAGGCACCGGAGAATCCCGTTGTCGCCGACTCCCATCCGCCTGGACTCGCCTCGAGACCGTAGGGGTATTGCTCCGAGACCTGTAGGGAGAAGGAAATCTGGGTAGTCTGTCCTGAACCTTCCTCACCCGCCTTTCCTCCCTACGTTCCTCCCAATCCTCCTCAGCAACGCTGCGTCTCGCAGGGCGACTGCCCTCACGAGATGATCCCCTCCACCGATCACTAGGCCTCTCTCCCGGCGAACCCGATCTTCTCCGCTGACTCCTCCTCCTGCTATCCCTGGAATCACGCCTCCTGCAACATGAGCCCGCCAAGCTGCACCCGCTCCGCGCAGGTGATCTTTCCCTGCTCCCTGAACTCCTTGCTCTGCTCCTCGAAACGCTGCGCCTGACGCCAGAGAAGCGTCGTTCTGCTCTCCACTCACTCCCTGCGGCCTCCCTGTCATGAAGCTGACCCTGGGAGCGGCCAGATGGGCCCTCCCGCCTACCGCTGACATCCCGAACCAGCTTAACAGTTTGAGCACCCTGTCCCTCAACTGTCAGTGCCGAGCCAGGCCTCTCCTCGGCCGTCTGCCCCATGTCAGATTCATCTCCGCTATCCTGGCAGCCTGCCGTGTGCCCAGACCCACTCGCTCCTTGTGAGGTCCCCTTATCCCTGCATCTGTCTCCCTGACCTGCCTCAGCCTGAGACGTCCCTGCCCTCACACTGCTGTCCAGGCCTCCCCCCACGGCTTGAGGGGCCGTCATACATCCGCCATCACCATCACACCCCTGCCCTCCAGCATTCGCACTAGTGGCTGACTCACCGGGACGTGTCCGCTTCGTGCCGCCGCTCATATGACTCCCAGCCGGACCGTTCCTCCTGCCAGCCGCGGAACCGCGTGGCTTAGATCCATCCGCCACCATGCGCTGTGCGGCCGTCCTCGCCAGGCCGCTGCCGCGCCCACCGGAGCGAGCCGTGCGCCTGCCTGGCTCTGTTGACCGGGGCTCACCCGGACCGTCGTTCACCCCACTTCCCGCTGAAGGGCTCCTCCTCCGCCGCGCTGCAGGCCCAGCGCCTGGGCTCAAACGCTGAGGTGGTCTCGTCCTCCTCGCCGGTCGACGGGCCGGTACCGCAGGAGCAGGCCCGGCAGTCCCCAACTGCTGATGAAGCCAATCCAGTCCTCTGTCCTTCACCGCTGCCCGAACACCATCCAGAATCTCATCTAGCGACGCCATAATCCTGCAGAAACGACAAAGAAAAAGAACCTCGCCGACCTGACACAATTTACAGGTAAGAAAGGCTCTGGTTAAAATGGCCCCTATTCTAAAATGGCTGCTCTTTATACTCCCTGTCTCCGCCCCCAAGCTCCATTAAATTAAGCCAACCCCCAAACACTAGCACCTGCCCACTTCCTGGCTCTGTCAAGGCCCACTCCTCCTACTGCGTTGTTCCATGGGCTTCAGTATTGACACTTGGTGGCTCCAGCCTCTGCATGGAGATACTAAACTCTCCGTATAGAGATGCATTGATTCAATGCATTTCTATGAAGAGATTTTGATTGGCCAGAGTGGCGTTTGGCCTACTTATATAGTGCTACATGTGTAGGCTATAGTGTGTGTGTTAAAAAGAAAATTGTGGCTGCAGAGTGTATGTGGAGAAATTGTGGCTGTAGTGTGTGTGTAAGGGGGAATAAGAGTTGTAGTGTATATGTGAACAGAATATGGGGCTCTAGTGTGCATCTTTACAGGTGATAGGTGTGTTGAGGTGGAGAAAGAGGTTTTTTTTTGCCACTGGGTGTTTAGTAGAAGTTGGCCACAAGGGACAGTTTCAGGGAAGTATAATTTACCTTCTACTAAGCACCCAGTGGCAACTAAACACCCAGCGGAAAAGTCACCATTGAGGGTCGTATAGAGGACATATTTGTAAAAATATTAATACCTCCACTTTTTTGTTTTTATGATGACTTCACTGACCCATGATGCTCAGGGTATACTCATGTAGCTGCAGAAAATGCTATACGAGCATGAACATGCATGCATGGTCCCACATTTGGGTATCATTTATTCCCTAAACTAGGAGTTGTGGGCAAACAGTCAAGCTGGATAAATGGAAGGCACAGTTATTACTCCAGCTCACATATTGTGGATTAAACTGTGCAATTTTCTTTAACATTTTCCTCAATTCTCAGTTTGATGAATGACCCCCATTATGATAATAAAGGGTGGTTTAAGCACTTCCTTTGTGCAGTAACATGTTATGTTAGCAGCACACCAGTACCCCTTGCAAATTGTTGTTGTTATCGTTGGGGCTTGCCTTAAATTTAATCTGGGCGCTTAAGGCAAAAGTTTCACAATGATTCATTTTGGTTTTATGTCTTTTTTTTGGAAGTGATCAGGTGACGGTTTAGGGTTTATTTTTTTAAATGTAAGAATAAGGATGAAACAGCTGTTTTAACTACAAATGGAAACCAGCTGTGCCTGCTGGGCACCAAAAGCTCTATGGCAGTCAGCCTCTGTCCTGCTGCACTTCAAACACACCCACTGCTGCTTCTCTGGGGGCTCTTATCCTGAAAGGAAATCAGAGGCATTCCACCGCACACACAAGGGAATTTGTTATTAAAACAAAAACCTACAATGAAAAATACAACAGAAAGAGAGGAAGCTGTTGCATACCCTGGGAACATAACCCGCCCCCAAACTCCCCTACCCACTGCGACCCCCACTGCTTCCTTCCTGGGCATGTTTATAATAGACGTACAGCTGCAAACTCCTGCCTTCATTCAATGTATTAAAAATTCAGCACCACACAGTAATGGCAAAATACAACCTTCTTGGATTGTAATGTGAGGAGGCATGTCATTTACTATTGACACACAGTGGAATGGTTAAACTTCAGCAGTATGGGCTACATTTATATATCTACAGGGAATGAAATATGAAAAAACCCTAAAAGTTCAGCTACAAAGGAACTGAATAGGAAAAATGTGAGTTTTTTTAGTAATATATTCTTAAAGGGATACTCCATTGCCCGAATTAAAGGGACCCTATAGTCACCAGAACAACTACAGCCTAAAGTAGTTGTTCTGGTGAGTATAGTCAGTCCTTGCATGCTTTTTGCAGTGAAGACTGTTTTTTTCAGAGAAAAGCCAGTGTTTACATTACAGCCTAGAGTAGTGATGGCTAACCTTGACACCATAAATTGTTTCTGGACTACATTTCCAATGATGCTCAGCTAGCTTTTAGACTCTAAAAGCTAGCTGAGCATCATTGAAAATGTAGTCCAGAAACAATTTATGGTGTCAAGGTTAGTCATCACTGGCCTAGAGCAGTGTTTCCCAACCCAGTCCTCAAGGCACACCTACCAGTCCAGGATTTAAGGATTACCCAGTTTTGTCTAAGGTGTTTTTAGAAAGAAAAAAAAAGAAAAAACACCTTAGACAAAACTGGGTAATCCTTAAATCCTGGACTGGTAGGTGTGCCTTGAGGACTGGGTTGGGAAACACTGGCCTAGAGGCACTTCAAGTAGCCACTCCTCAGACGGCCACTAGAGGTGCTTCCTTGGGCAGCACTGACATTCAGTGTCGAATTCAGGAGTTTTATTTCGTGCAAACACATTGGTTCAGTACTATGAGTAATAACGGCTAGACACCATACAAATAGATGCGCACGCACAGCGTGCAGCGTCTGACCCGCCGCCAGATCGGGGAGCTCCGGAATGGGTAAGTATTACAATATTCTAGTCACATTGCTCAAAGCTAAGACCAAGTGTCTCCACAATTCAAGAGCTCAACCCAAGAACAAAAATGTCTCTAAAAGGTGAAAATTCAGCTTTGTACTAATTTCCAGATGTTTCAACTTTGTTTCAGTCTATGCTTATATTTTAGCTCCAGTGGTAATTTCTTATTTCAAGTCCAAAATCCTGCACTGCCAAGTGCTCTTTCCAGTCTCTCTATACCTTTGGCAGGGTGTCCAACAACCTTACTGGTATGATAATAGCTAAGTATTTCTTCTTGATGTTCTGGAGGCACATACAAGTGCAGACTGGATCTTGATCTAGGCCTACTTATATTATAGTTTAGTCCTAATTCTATTTGTCTTTATGTTTTTTATTATCCTATTCAGCTGTTCATGAGTCTAGTTATGTCTTGCCGGCTTTATTGATTTGCTTAAGGCAAGCAGCTGAGTATTTTCTGTGCTTGCCCGATTACCTAAAGCAACACTAGCGTCCAGAATTGTGTACCATCTCGTAAAACTAAGATTCTTCTTTCTTATATTTAAAACATCAGTTACAATAAATATATACATTTACATGTTTTACACAAGAGTTTGTATATACACAGCAGTGTTTAAGCTTTGTGTAGAGCTCTGGAGTAGTCTGAAATGTACCAAAAGGTGAAACAGAAAGTGTTAAAGGGACACTATTGTCACTCAGACAACTTCATCTCATTGAAGTGGATATGGATGCAGTGCTCCTGTCTGTTTAACCCCTTCTGCACCACAGTGGTGGGCCTTGACAGAAGGGGAAAGTACAGTGCCAGGAAAACAAGTTTGTTTTGCTGGCACTATAGTTTCCCTTTAAGCACAAACTAGCCAAATAAGAAAAAATCTCCAAGTGTATGTTAAAAAATGAGAAAAACTCATCCCTACCTTTAGAACATGACAGAATCCTTTATCCATTTACATCAATCTTGGATCAGGCAGTGCTGGAGAACTGACAGTTAGTCTTTGAGAATACATGAGGTTTAATAGTTGTACTCTGATCGTGGGAACTGCCTCCCTATGGGGGTAGAGCATCACCTGGATCCATAAAGAGCACAGAGTGTGCTGGCACCATCTTGTTGCATACTTGAGACACTTGTGATACCCAAGGCTCCAATGCTTCGAGGCTCCACGCCCCTTTGTCACACTTATTCTCATTGTATACTTACATAGATTTCTTCCATTTGATTCTTCTTTGATAGTATGCTTTACCCTTATCACATACAGTGTCTAGATATCTAGATGAAACTATTAAGATGTTCTCTAGTGCGGAAAAATCATATTGAGAGCACTCTTGGACACAGCAAAGCCTCCTGAGAGCATGGGGCGACGCAATAAAAAATCCAAGCCGGATAGACCCCCGGCTACCGCTGATATCGGTGATCTCTTGCGGAGGCCCCAGACCACGCAGAGGCCTACAATGGCGTTGCAGATGGAGGACAGGTACAACTCATTCAGCGAGGCATCCAGGTCGGAGGAGGAGGAATATGGAGCCCAGGCACTGACCCCATTGACCCACGTACCTGCTAAGCCACCGGTCACGGAAGAGGCTCTGAGAACCATGCTGGGGGAGCTGCGCCGCAACATTGCAGCTGACATTGGCACGTTCCGCGAGGAAATTAGCGGAGTGTCGGCCCGATTACAAAATACAGAGCTAAACACAGCCGCACATGAGACCAGGCTCACGGCAGTGGAACAACAACTGATAACCCTGCAGAAAGCCCACCAACTACAGCAAGATAAGCTGGCTCTCTGGCTGGAGCTGGCTCTCTGGCTGAAGTGATGGCCGGTTTACCCCAGGAGGTGAGAGGAGAGGACCTGCTGGATGCTGAGAGCCCATCGCTGGCGAGTGGTAGGAGGCCTAGGCGGTCTAGGCCTCCTACTCGTCTTTCTCCAAGCCCAGTGAGACGAGGTGGCGGTGAGGTGGCTGTTCCGGTCGAGAGAAGCACCAGGATTGTTGATGGCGTGGTGAGCGGTGGATCCCGGGCTGCCAGGAAGCGGCCGCGGGCTGCGAGGATGTCGGTGAGTCGGGCCCAACATGGCGGAGCGCGGGAAGAGCGCTCGAGGAGTCCTCCTTCTCTTCCGGCCGCACCGGAAATGACGCGCTCACGCAGGACGGCGGGAAAGAGCGTGGTCGCGCCGGCAGTGACGGGCGGCGTGCACGTGATGACGTCACGTGCGCAAATGCCGCGAAACCCGGAAGTGGGGCAGAGGAACCCGGAAGTGGGGCAAATTCGTCGCGGAGAGGCTCGGGAGAGCCAGGAGAGAGCCACAACAAATGAAGGGAGAGGCAATGTGGCGGGGGGTGGCCCCAGGCTGCTGAAGGCCATGGAGGAAGAAGCAGTGTTGCGGTCACCGGCCCGCCGAGCCTCACGGCCGTGCCCGACCGGCACGGCCACGCCGACAACACGAGCTTAGCTGCTCGTCGGCGAGCCGGGAACCGCTCCTTCCGTTCTTCCGGGCATCACGCCCGAATCAAACATGGCGCCGACCACGTGGTCGCACCTAAGAGTAGCTCCGCCCCCGAAAATTATACCAACGTGTGACGTGTCACGACGTCAATGCACACGCACGTTTTGGGGTCAGAGGTCGCCCTCTGACCAATCATAGCCTAGAGAGGGGTATTTAAACCCCTAGCTTTTCCCATTACTTTGCCATGTCGTGGTTTCAGTTTCCTGATTTCCTGAGAGTGCTATTTCCGTGATTCTGATTTCCTGGTATCTTGATCCTTGGCGTTTCCCTGGTTATTCTGATCTCTGGTTTCCCTGACTTGGCTTGTTTTATCGGTATTGAGTATTTTCTGGCCTCGGTTTTCCCTTTGACCATTCTCTGTCAAAGTAACCTTATCTTTCAAGAACACTACTGTTCAGTGTGAGGCTATGATTGACTCTGAGGCAGTGGAGAATTTCCTAGACAAAGAATTCTCTGCAAAACATCTCCTGCCCTTAAGACATAAAGAGAAACCGATAGCAGTTGAGGCCATTGATGGAAGGCCTCTTACCCAGCCTTTCATCACACACGAAACTCTGCCAATCACTGTTTCAGTGGGTATTCTCCACTCTGAAGAAATGACCTTTCAAATCATATCTTCACCTACAGTTCCGATAATACTCGGTTTCCCTTGGCTCCTGAAACACAATCCACGTTTGGATTGGATTGAAGGAGAGATTGTGAGTTGGGGTGAGAGATGCAAAGGTGTTTGCTTTAAGCAAATCCCACAACCTATTGGTACCATTAATGTTCCTGTTGCACCTCCCTTGACCACACAAATTCCACCGCAGCATATGGATTTGAAAGAGGTATTTAACAAGGTCCAGTCAGAAGGGTTACCTCCTCATAGACCTTATGACTGTACCATAAACTTATTACCAGGGACTATGCCTCCCAAGGGAGGAGTCTATGCCTTGTCCCCCCAGGAAAATCTTTGTTTGGAGGAATATATTAAAGATGCTCTCAGAAAGGGTCATATCCGTAGGTCCTCCTCACCAGCCGGGGCTGGATTCTTCTTTGTCTCTAAAAAAGAAGGAGACCTACGCCCTTGTATTGATTATAGGGGTTTGAATAGGATTACCATAAAAAATGCCTACCCTATTCCCCTTATATCAGAGCTGTTTGACAGATTGAGGGGAGCTCGAGTCTTTACCAAGCTCGATCTCCGAAGCGAATACAATCTAGTCAGGATTAAGGACGGTCACGAATGGATGACCGCATTTAACACCAGAATGGGACATTACGAATACCTGATTATGCCGTTTGGATTATGTAACGCTCCAGCGGTATTCCAGGATTTTATTAACGATGTCCTAAGAGAGTACCTTCACATGTTCGTTCTAGTGTACTTGGACGACATTCTCATCTATTCCCCAGACCTAGAGACACATCACGAACATGTGAGAATTGTACTGAAAACCCTGTTACAGAACGGCCTTTACTGTAAACTGGAGAAATGCCAGTTTGACCAAACGGAGATACAATTCCTTGGATACGTTATATCTCCGTCTGGTTTCCAGATGGATCCCCGTAAACTGGAGGCAGTCTTACAGTGGCCATTACCCAAGGGCCTTAAAGCCACTCAACGCTTTATAGGTTTTGCGAATTACTACCGCAAATTCATAAAGGGTTTTTCCTCCGTGATTTCCCCTATAACCAATTTAACCAAAAAAGGAGCTAATTGTACATCTTGGCCCAAAGAAGCAAGAGAGGCATTTGAACTGTTAAAATCTTTATTTTCCTCAGCACCTGTCCTGACCCATCCTGATCCAACCAAACCATTTATCCTAGAGGTGGATGCATCAGAGACAGGAGTTGGAGCCATTCTGTCTCAAAGAGAAAGTCCTGATACACCTTTACATCCTTGTGGATTTTCCTCTCGCAAACTCACACCTGCAGAAAAGAATTATGACATAGGGAATAGGGAACTTTTGGCCATTGTACTTGCCCTTAAGGAATGGAGGCATCTCTTGGAAGGTTCCAAAGAGCCATTTTTGATCTTTACTGATCATAAGAATTTGGCTTATATTGGGGACGCTAAGAGACTGTCCTCTCGTCAGGCTAGATGGTCATTGTTCCTCTCCCGATTCAATTTCATAATTGCGTACAGGCCTGGTACTAAAAACACCAAGGCAGATGCACTTTCTAGGCAGTTTGAGACAGATGAAGCTCCGGAACAGGTGATATATCCTATTATACCTCCTGAATGCCTCATTGCCACTACAGTTACCGAAGTGTCTTCTCCACTCTTCTGTGCCATAATAGCAGATCAAACTCAGGCACCTGTGGGAAAACCTCCGGACAAACTGTATGTGTCACCTCAGTTTCGAAAGAAGGTACTAGATTTGTTCCATGACAACCTCACAGCAGGCCATCCTGGAGTCCATAAAACCCTCTCTGCCATCTCCCGGAGGTTTTGGTGGCCTGCTCTTAGAAACGATATCAAAGAATATGTTGGGGCATGTCAAATATGTGCCGTTTCTAAAGTTCCTCCTAGATCGCCTCCTGGACTCTTACAACCACTGCCCATACCCAGTGCTCCTTGGACCCACTTAGCCATGGATTTCATTGTGGATCTACCCAGTTCAAACGGGTTTAATACAGTCCTTATGGTTATCGATAGGTTCACAAAGATGGCACATTTTGTCCCCCTTAAAAAATTACCATCTGCTCAAGATCTAGTTCAAATATTCTTGAGAGAGATCTTTCGGTTGCACGGTGTACCTAAAAGCATAGTATCTGACAGAGGTACCCAGTTTGTTTCTAGGTTTTGGCGTTCCTTTTGTAAGCAATTAGGCATTGAACTCTCCTTTTCGTCGGCGTATCACCCTCAAACTAATGGAGCAGCAGAGAGGGCGAATCAGTCTCTAGAAGCCTATTTACGTTGCTTTATAAATGCCAATCAGTCTAACTGGTGTGAGCTCTTACCCATGGCTGAGTTCGCCAGGAACAATGCCACTCATGAATCTTCTAATCATAGTCCATTCTTTGTAAATCAGGGTTATCACCCCGCTGTTTTTCCTTCTGAATTCTCAGACACGGAAATTCCTGCCTTGAACACCCGTTTGGAATCAATTCATGATACCTGGGATTCCGTCCATTCAGCTCTGCAGAAAGCTTCATTACGAGCAAAGGCCCAAGCTGACAAAAAACGGGGCGCTAATCCTGTATACCTTCCAGGTGACAGGGTGTGGCTCTCCACAAAACATATCAAACTTAAGGTCCCGTCCATGAAATTCGCCCCCCGGTACATAGGTCCCTTTCGGGTTACCCAACGTGTCAATCCAGTGACCTATTCTTTGGCACTTCCGGCTCATATGAGAATTGCAAATACTTTCCATGTGTCTCTGCTCAAGCCCCTTACTTGCAATCGCTACACCAGATTATCCACTCCTCCTCCGCCCTTGGTAGTGGGTGATCAAGAAGAATACGAATTCCGTTCTATCATGAACTCCAAATTATCCAGAGGTGTCTTGTCCTATCTCGTTGACTGGAAGGGTTATGGTCTAGAGGAACGTTGTTGGGTTCCTGCTGACCGGGTCCATGCGCCACGTCCTATCCGGTCATTTCACAACCGCTTTCCTCTTAAGCCGGGTCCTTCCCGCCCGGTGCGCGGTCTTCGAGTGGGGGGTACTGTTGCGGTCACCGGCCCGCCGAGCCTCACGGCCGTGCCCGACCAGCACGTCCACGCCGACAACACGAGCTTACCTGCTCGTCGGCGAGCCGGGAACCGCTCCTTCCGTTCTTCCAGGCATCACGCCCGAATCAAACATGGCGCCGACCACGTGGTCGCGCCTAAGAGTAGCTCCGCCCCCGAAAATTATACCAACGTGTGCGTGACATCACGACGTCAACGCACACGCACGTTTTGGGGTCAGAGGTCGCCCTCTGACCAATCATAGCCTAGAGAGGGGTATTTAAACCCCTAGCTTTTCCCATTACTTTGCCATGTCGTGGTTTCAGTTTCCTGATTTCCTGAGAGTGCTATTTCCGTGATTCTGATTTCCTGGTATCTTGATCCTTGGCGTTTCCCTGGTTATTCTGATCTCTGGTTTCCCTGACTTGGCTTGTTTTATCGGTATTGAGTATTTTCTGGCTTCCTTGACCTCGGTTTTCCCTTTGACCATTCTCTGTCTCTAGCGTATTAGTCCGGCCATTCTAAGGTCCGGTTTACGCTCTATCCTGTTATTTTCCTTTTCTTACCTATGTATATGTTTACATAGTTTCTGCGTGCTGGACCACATTACTAGTCGTGACAAGCAGAATGGTCACTACCAGCAACCCATCTGGTAGTGGACCCAGCAACTGGCGGACCGGCCGGATGACAGCTGACCCACAGGAGTCGGAGTCAGGATCCCATGACTCAGATGACCAGGACCAACAAGGAGATTGTGGCGACTGCCCTGGAGAGCGGGCTCACGTGGCAGCTCCTGTCAGCGGTAAGTTGGCCTGCGCTAGCGCTTGGGTAGCCTAGCTGGGGGGTCACATCAGGATCAAGGGGACTTGCTGCGCCTGCTTAGGGAGGTAGTAGACAGGTTGCCACCCGCTGCGCACAGCGAGACCCATAGGGAGGTTGTACCTAGGTTGCCACCCACTGCGCACAGCGAGACACATAGGGGCCTGGGGGTGCAGGCCCCAGCAACGCCGGCATGGGGAGGGGTGTTCCGCCCTCCGCTTCCCGGCTGTGAATTATCTCCTTTGGGCATGCATGTCCCAGTAGAGACATGTGATGAGATTTTAAATGGAGAGTTTGTAGATTTCCTCTCACTGGTCCCTCCTGAGAAGAATTCCGTGGATAGGCCACGTCGTGGCGATCCCCAGGATACGGAGAAGAGTAAGCAACTCCCACGGACATTTGGGAATTGGTTGCAAGGTTTTGCCGTGTTCGCTACTATCTGTAGCGGTACTTACCCTTCCGGGTGCCGGCCGGGGTCCTCTATTCAAGCCGCGCGCGGCTCAGCTGCTGCACGAGCCGCGCGCGGCTCATCCGACGGCTGAAGATGGAGGGCGGGCAGTGACCACGAGAAGCGTCACGTGTCCCGCCTGACACTAAGAGCGCGCCGCGAGTATCGGGCGCGCTCTTAAAGGGACATTGGGAGCCTAATTAGAAAAGGTCTCCCATTGGTCCCTGTCATGCCACACTCCCCATACAATTACCTTTTGGGGGTGTGGATATGACAGGGACCAATCATAATAGAGGTTTGGCTATTTATACTTACCTCTTTCCCTTGCTCCTTGCCCTATCGTGGTTTCTGCTACAGTTCCCTTTAGTGCTTGTGGTGTTCAGTTGTTTCTTCATTTTGACCTTGGCTTTGTATTCTGACTTTGTTTACTCTTTATCCTTATCTGTTCTGTTTGCCGGCTTGCTGTTTACTGTGTACCAGACCCCGGCTAGTCCTAGTTTACGCTGTCTCTCTGTGCCCTTGATCTCGGATCGTTCCTGACTCTGTACTTCTCCTATATACGTCAAGTCCGGCCACTCTAAGGACAGGTAGACGTATCTTCCCTCTGTGTTGTCTTCTGTTTAGCTTGATCCTGCGTGTTGGGGTATAATCTCGTTACATTACGATAGGGCCATGGACCCCGCAGATTTAGCTCAACAGATGGCGTCCCATGAGGCTAGATTTGTAGAGCAGGATCACCATATGGATCAGATAGCCCAGGCTCTCCAGACGCTCTTATCTAGAACCATTCCAGCAACCACACCTAAACCTCCTACACCCCTTCTTCCTGAAGTATCTACTTTGCCTAATACTTCGGCCCATTTAACACCTCCTCCTAGGTATGGAGGAGACTCTAAGACATGCAGAGGGTTCATTAATCAAGGGGGGCGGAGCCTAACCAGGTCGTGTTTTGCCTGAGCTCCCGCCGAAGAACGCACAATCCTCGGATTAACCCGAGCTAAAGCGACACTAACTCTTGGCAAACTGCACCACTGCGTTAAGAAGCATTACCTGAACCTGGCGATGCCAAAACCGACACCCGGGACCGCAGGGAAACGCAATGGCGAAGTGAGGCCTACCGCGAGAGGCGGCGGGGAATGGCGGCCGCTTTCCCGCCAGCCGCAAACGACAACACAAGAAGGTGTACGGCTTTCCCCCCCCACATGGACCGGTGGGGGAGATCCCGGTCCCCACCAGGCGGAGTGCCTTCCACCCCACAACCCCCGATCCAGCAAGCGACGTATACGAGCAATGTGGGGAGCGGCACCTCCAAAATGGCGGATAAAGCGGCTCGAACACAGCGAGACAAACCTCAATCTACCCAGCCGGGCGCTGGAGAAACCGAGAAGGACCCGATAGACGTAATCTTTGAGAACTTTTGGACCCAACTAACCAACCACATGCAAGCTGCTGGGCCGAGTCACATGAAGCCCGCAACGCGTGTGGCCCCGGCAAAGAGGGGCTCTAGACCATCGCCTTTTAGGGCTGGAGACTCCCGAACCACATCCTCCCAAACCGGAGGCCCTCCTGGTCCGAGAGCAAGAGGGGATGTACCCCACAGGTGCCAGCCACACCGGCGGAGGGTGGCAGAACCTCAGCGACAGCGAACACAGAACAAAACCGACCGCGCAACCCCGACAGGGGAGAACTCGGGCCACAAAGGACCCCGAGCTCGTGGCACAAGGGCATCAGCTCTCAAGAGGTACCAGGGCAGAAGGGTACGAACAGTGCACATAGGTCCTAAACGGCCCACAAAACCACTGGGACTGAGATCAGCTTGGGGACCTAGAGGCCTGGAAGTACCACCTCAGGCCTCCGACGAGGCGAGGACCATACAAGACCAAGGGGCCTACACACAACTCCAGCGAACAAGCAGAAGAGGTGTTGGCTGACTACGGTCACCACGATGGACTGGGGCCGAGACACCTCTCCCAAGCAGAGGAGAAGGTCCTGAGCAACAACATGGACTTTCAGTATTATGAAACCCCACGGCTTTACTTTCTTTGCCTTTTTCTTTGTTGTGTCTACAGTTTTCTATGATCTTTATAGTTTAATTCCGGTCTTGCTTATAATTGCCTATGAATATGCCCACAATGTTCCAATAGTATTAGCAGACCCAAAAACGAGAGGGCTAATTTAGCAGTTAATACCAGTATATCACTTTTACCAAACAGCATCACTAATTTCTATATGCATGCTTTGCTCTTAAGTTTACTTTTATATACAGTACAGCTTTGCCAGCATAATGTCTTTTTCACTCGTTAATCCTCATGATATGTTAGCTATACAACTGTTATTACTACTATGCGACCGTACTATATAGCTACGAAACAACCCACTAGTTTTGTTTACTGCAAAAATGTCTAGTCAGTTATTTTTTTTATTTTTTTTCTCAATCTATACATACACTCACGCCATTATTAAGCATGAATATGCACCTAGGAACGCATCTATGGCGTAGGGATAAGCCTGTATCAAAGAATTACAAAAATGCGCATGTATTGCTGCCACTGTTTAATCTGTTGTTATGCACATATACGCTGTTGTGGCGATCGTCAATAAGTCTGTACCCACCTGCGCAACAAAAATAAAGAATTAAAAATTAATCAAATAGAATTCCACTTTGATATGTATCCACGTTCATTTCCCACAGAGAAGTCTAAGGTTGGGTTCCTTATGCACCAACTTACCGATAAAGCACTTGAGTGGGCAAATCCTATTTGGGAAGCTAATGGACCTATGGTGCATGATTTCAACAGTTTTCTTACGGCTTTTCGTAGAACTTTTGACACAACGAATAGGTCAAAAAATGCCGCAAGAGCATTAATGAGAATTAAACAGGGTTCTAGATCTGTGGCTGACTATTCAGTTTCGTACCCTTGCTTCACAGGTAGATTGGACCAACAATGGGTAAACTACTGCCTTCATGGAAGGTTTATCAGACACTTTATTGGATGAGGTAGCAGCTAAGGAGCTTCCTATTGCATTAGAGGACCTTATTGACTCCCTCATTGATATAGATAATAGGATTCGTGACAGGCTCTATACTAAGAACAGGAATAGACGTTTTGTTACACCTATTAACCCCAGAGTTGATAAACCTGAGAGTGTTAAAGTATCTGAGGAAGAACCCATGCAATTAGGGGTTGCCAAACTTGGTAAAGGAATGTCCTTTGCTTCCGGAAAACTCTTGCAGCTAAGACCTTATAGGGGACTGGCCTTGGGTGTGACATCTAAGTCTCCTAAATTGCCTCCTAACCGTTTGCTTCTCCCTGTTTCTTTACATATGGGAGAGAGTTGTATAGCTGAACACATATACGCTCTGGTTGACTCCGGGGCAGCTGAAAATTTTATAGACTCTGGTTTTGTGAAGAAAAACAACATTCCCATCAGAGAGAAGGAGATACCCTTGGACGTTGAGGCCATAGATGGTAGACCATTAAGTTCTCCAGTTGTTACTCATGAGACTGTACCGTTACACATGTACACAGGGGTTTTACACTATGAGACCATTCGGTTCCAGGTCATCACATCTCCCTCTTCACACTTAGTGTTAGGGTACCCATGGTTACGTGCTCACAATCCCATTTTTGACTGGGAGACAGGGCAAATAAAATCATGGAGTGAATCCTGCCACGAGTCTTGTACTATTGAAGTCACACCTTTGAATTCCATTAATGTTCCTACCACTCCTCCTTTGTCTACGGCTAGACCCTCTCAGTACTTATTTCTAAAGGCTGTCTTCGATAAAAGGGAGGCTGACAAATTACCGCCTCACAGACCCTACGATTGTGCCATTGACTTATTGCCTGGCACTATACCTCCAAAGGGCAGGGTGTACCCTTTATCGGTTCAAGAAAACCGTGTCATGGAGGAATATATAAAGGAATCACTAGACAAGGGATTTATTAGGAGATCCTCTTCTCCGGCTTGAGCGGGGTTCTTCTTTGTATCAAAGAAAGAAGGTGATTTAAGACCGTGTATCGATTATAGAGGTCTAAATAAAATCACCATCAAAAATGCTTACCCTATACCATTAATCACGGAATTGTTTGACAGGCTCAAACATGCTACGGTATTCACCAAACTGGATCTTAGAGGTGCATACAATTTGATACGTATCAAGGAAGACCACGAATGGAAGACAGCATTCAACACTAGATCAGGCTATTATGAGTATACTGTTATGCCATTTGGTCTTTGCAATCCCCCAGCAGTATTTCAAGAATTTATTAATGATGTCTTAAGAGACTTTATTCACACATTTGTAATTGTGTACTTGGATGACATATTAATATATTCTACAGACTTACACACTCATCACAGACATGTTACGACAGTTCTGAAGACCCTTCTTGCTAATGGTCTTTATTGTAAACTGGAAAAATGTCTATTTGACCAATCCGAAGTCCAGTTTTTGGGGTATTTAATTTCTGCTAAAGGTTTTCGTATGGATCCCCAGAAACTTGCTGCTGTCATAGAATGGCCTCTACCAAGGTCTGAAAGCCATTCAGCGTTTTCTTGGTTTCTCTAATTATTATAGATGTTTTATCAAAGGTTTTTCGTCTATTGTAGCACCTATTACCCGTATGACAAAAAAGGAAGGCAATACTCGTGTCTGGTCTTCCGAGGCACTTCAGGCTTTTGAATTTCTGAAAACTACGTTTGCCTCTGCACCTATCTTACAGCATCCTGTCAGGGCCGGACTGGCCCACCGGGATACCGGGAAATTTCCCGGTGGGCCGTCGGCACCTGGGGCCGGGCAGGCAGCTGGCTGACGTGCGGCTGCTGGCTGGGGGAGCCGTTCTGGTGGCCGCTGGCTGGGGGAGCTCTTTTGGCAGCCGCAGGGGGAGCAGGCTGTTCTGTCTCAGCTCCCCCGCCCCAGCGTGCCGCTTAATGAGACCGCGGCCGTATTATGACGTCATATTCCGGCCGCGGTCTCATTAAGCTGCGCGCGAGGGCGGGGGAGCAGAGACAGAATAGCCGCCAAAAGAGCTCCCCCAGCCAGCGGCCGCCAGAACGGCTCCCTCTGCGGCCACCAGAAGAGCCAGCTGAGCTCCCCCATGCAGCCACCATCAAACTGAGCTACCCATGCGGCCGCCAGCACAAAGGTAAAAATTGTGTGTGTCAGTGTGAGTGTATGTGTGTGTGTCATGGTGTGTGTGTGTCTGCCTGTGTCATTGTGTGTGTGTGTCTCTGTCTGTCATGGTGTGTGTGTCTGTCTGTGTCATTGTGTGTGTCTGTCTGTGTCATTGTGTGTGTCTGTCTCTGTCTGTCATGGTGTGTCTGTCTGTGTCATTGTGTATGTGTGTCTGTCATGTAATGTGTGTATGTGTGTGTTATGGTGTGTGTGTGTGTCAAAGTGTGTGTGTGTGTCTTTTTTAAGGTGTGTGTCTGTCATGGTATGTGCGTGTCTCTGTCATGGTGTGTGTTTCTGTGTCATGGTGTGTCTGTCTGTCATGGTGTGTGTGTGTGTTTCTGTATGTCACAGTGTGTGTTTGTCATGGAATGTGTGTGTGTCTGTCTGTGTCATGTAATGTGTGTGTGTGTCTGTCTGTGTCACGGTGTGTGTGTGTCTGTGTCACGGTCTCTCTGTGTCGTGGTGGGTGTGTGTGTGTGTGTGTCTGCATGTGTCATGTAATGTGTGTCTGTGTCATAGTGTGTGTGTGTTTGTGTCATGGTCTGTCTGTGTTATGGTGTGTGTGTGTGTGTCAAGGTGTGTGTGTGTGTCTTTTTAAGGTGTGTGTCTGTCATGGTATGTGTGTATCTCTGTCATGGTGTGTGTGTCTGTGTCATGGTGTGTCTGTCTGTCATGGTGTTTGTGTTTCTGTCTGTGTCACGGTGTGTGTGTGTCTGTGTCACGGTCTGTCTGTGTCATGGTGTGTGTCTGTCATGCTATGTGTGTGTGTATGTGTGTTTTTACTCACCTTTTTTTTTCCCCCACGTCGTGCTGGTCTCCCCTCAACTGGCCCTGCCCTGGAAAAAAATCTATGCCAGCCCCATAAGTCATTGCGACATATATTGTCGCATGTAATATGTAAGGCTATGTCTTGCCACCTTAGATGATTGATTATATATATATATATATATATTGCTTATTCCAATATAAAATATTGGTCCTTCCTGTGTCAGTGCGGATTGGCTGAGATCATCCCCAGTCCGGCCCTGCATCCTGTCCCCTCACTGCCCTATATTCTTGAGGTTGATGCTCCCGATATCGGGGTAGGTGCTGTCTTATCCCAAAGAGAGTCGCCTGAAAAGCCATTGCATCCTTGTGGCTTCTTTTCCAAACAGATGTCCAAAGTGGAAAAGAATTATGATGGGGGTAATCGCGAACTCCTTGCTATTATTTTAGCACTTAAAGAATGGAGGCATTTGCTAGAAGGAACCAAGGATCCTATTCTCATATTTACGGATCACAAGAACCTATCCTACCTTAGTGAGGCTAAAAGATTGTCTTCTAGGCAGGCTAGGTGGTCACTGTTTTTGTCCCACTTCAATTATATTATCACCTATAGGCCGGGTGATCGCAACACTAAAGCGGACGCTCTGTCCAGACAGTTCGAAACTACTGACAAACAGGAGATTGATGTTACTCCCGTCATTCCCCCAGAAAGGATAATAGCTACTACTATTTTGTCTATTTCCTCGTCCCTCTTGCAGGCCATACAAGCTAAACAAGGCATGGCTTCTAGCGAGAGGCCTACTGATAAACTATTCGTTGATGTTCAGGAGCCGGGGCTTTACCCTAGACGCCACGACGCGGTGGTGCTAGGGGAAGGGTTTTCATTGGGTTTTTGGATCCCCTTTGTTTTTTCCTCAGAGCCACGTTGGGCTGACAATCTCCGGTCAGTCAAGGGCAGGGAGCCCCTGTTGGGCGCAAAGTTGGCTAAGGAGACAGCGATGGGTCGCATTTTCTAACTTACGGGTCTCCCCTTTGGGACTTGTCCCAAAAAAGGAGGCTGGCTCTTTTCGGATGATTCATCACTTGTCCTACCCGGCTGGGAGTTCAGTGAATGATGACATTGACAGAGAGTTCAGCAGGGTCCGGTATGCCTCTTTTGATCGGGCGCTGTCGCTGGTTAGAAAAGCAGGAGTAGGGGCACTCATGGCAAAATCTGATATTGAATCGGCATTCCGATTATTGCCGGTTCACCCGGAATGTTTTCACCTTCTGGGTTGTCAGTTTCAAGGGTCATATTTTTATGACATGTGCCTTCCCATGGGTTGTGCCATTTCCTGTTCCTATTTCGAAATGTTTGCTTCGTTTTTGGAATGGGTAGTTGTTCAGTTCTCAGGTATTGCGTCAGTTACACATTATCTCGATGATTTTTTGTTTGTGGGTCCTCGGGAGGGGGTGGAGTGTGCCCAGTTATTGTCGGCGTTCCGTGCAGTGGCGCACAGGTTTGGTGTGCCGGTGGCGGAGCAGAAGACAGAGGGGCCGCTTACCAGATTGTCGTTTCTGGGTATAGAAATCGATTCGATTCGTATGATTTTTCGCCTTCCCGACAAAAAATTAGTGGTTCTGTTGAGGATGGTAGATCTGTTAAAAGGGGGTAGGAAGGTCCAGCTCAGAACGTTACAGGTGTTGCTTGGTCATCTGTCGACGCCTGTCGTTGGCGACGGTTGGTATCAGGGAGCCACATCATTACATCAGAGTCACGGCCAAGCTGCGGGCTGACTTACAGGTATGGAGTTCCTTCCTAAGCAAATATAATGGGAGGTCGTGCTGGTTGCATGAAGCGGTGTCGAATTCAGAGTTGAATCTCTTCACTGATGCGTCTGGTTCAGTTGGGTTTGGGGCCTTTTTTAGGGGCAAGTGGTGTGCTGCGGCGTGGCCTTCAGAATGGCGTGAGTTACCTGTTTTGTGTAACCTTACCTTCCTGGAGCTTTTCCCCATAGTAGTGGCCCTGGCATTGTGGGGTGAGAACCTGCGGGATCGGGTGGTGGTTTTTCACACGGACAATATGAGTGTTGTCCATGTGATTAACCGATCGTCTTCTGCGTCTCCTCCTGTTCTGGCTCTCTTGCGGCATCTGGTGTTGCTTAGTTTGCAATTTAATGTGTGGATGCAGGCCCGGCATGTACCGGGGGAGCGGAACGTGGTAGCTGACTTTCTTTCTCGGTTTCAGTGGGACCGGTTTCGGGAGTCGGCTCCAGAGGTGGATCGCGAGGGTCTTCGCTGCCCTTCCTACTTATGGGACCTAATTTGGGAGGCTTGATGTCCTTGGTGTCGGACTCCTTGTCAGCCCCTACTTGGAAGGCATACAGGTCGGTATGGGTGGGTTGGTTGGCTTTGGTGGATGGGTCAGTGAGGCTGTCCTCTGAGGCGGCCCGGGTGGAGATCACTTTAAGGTATCTGGATGCGTTACTCGCTGCTGGTAGGTCTTGTTCGGCGACAGACAAGGCGTTGTCTGCCCTGTCTTTCCTGTTACGGTTTCTGGGATGGAGGGACATCACCAGAGAGTTTTGCTTACAGAGGGTTATGCGAGGTTGGAGGAGTCGGAGAGGTCCGGACCGTCGTCGGACGATCTCCTTCGATTAGATGGTCATCTCGTAGGTATCAGCTGTACGTGCGGCCTCATTTACTATAACTTGTCCTTTGTTTTAGGGTGTTCTTCCCGGTATGTTTGGATTGTAGGACACTCTTTCATCTATTGGGCTGCTCGCCAGGCAGAGTCACGTTCATATGGTTGAAATTTGGGGATCCCAGCCGAGTTAGCAAGGGTTCGTTGGAGGGGTATCCGGGGTCTGTCATGGTGCCAAATCTACCCGGAGTGCGTTTCTCTCAGCAGGTTTGTGTCTGGGTCAGTGGTCATTGTAATCCATGCAGGGGGAAATTACCTAGGGAGGGTAAGGACGGTGGATTTAATACACGATGTACGGCGGGACTTGGCTCAGTGCATGACATTATTTGCAGAATGTTGTTTGGTGTGGTCAGAGATTGTCCCCCGTCCGTGCTGGCATACCTTGCCGCATGCTAAAGAGTTGGAGAGGGCTAGGCGAAAATTTTGCGTTGCAATTTCGAGGTTTGTTCGCTGCCTTGGCGGTGTGTCGGTTCGACACACGGAGTTGGAAGGGGACAATCGGAGTTTAATGAGGGCTGATGGGGTTCATCTGAATCCGATTGGGCTGGATATACTTAACGTGGGTATCCAAGGTGGGATTGAAATGGCGCTGTCTGCGGGGGGCGCGATGCCGACAAATGGAGATCAGGGTTGGCACCGCGGTGGCGGAGGTCCTGGCCAGCGCAAGTAATGCAAGACAAGGCTTTGGGGAGTCGCAGCTGCCAGGGCTGATGGCAGAAGGCAGACTGTACGGACTCTTGGAATATCTGACTGTTGGGTAGTCACCCCAACAGCCGACAGATGGTGATAAAGCTGGCTGAGTTGATATGTTGGAATAATAAAGCTGTGGCCGTTGCCCTTATCCAATACTCAGGTGTCTTGTCGTTATTGGGGGGCAACGGGAATGTAAGTGGTCTGCAGTCATGGAATTGGACTGCCACGACAAGTGGTGCAACCATGTTAGCATTCACGTTTAAACATATGGCATTAAAGGGAAACATTGAATACTACAAATGGTACTACAAATGGTACAGGTACAATTCAGATAGTACTTCAAAGCCTGGTACTACAAATGGTACAGGTGCAATTCAGATAGTACTTCAAAGCCTGGTACTACAAATGGTACAGGTGCAATTCAGATAGTACTTCAAAGCCTGGTACTACAAATGGTACAGGTACAATTGTACTTCAAAGCCTGTTTGCCTCTTAGACAGGAAATGGATTTATTAGGGAGAGAGGCTGCAAACAAGTTCCCCTCTCCTTTTCCTTACACACAAAAGAACAGTTATAAAAGGTAAATCAACAAATCACAACGTAAAATAACTTAAAAGAACACTATAGCATTAGGGTTAAAAAACACTGTATTAGCAGCTCTATGAACATGTTTCTAACTGATGTTGCATGGCAAATTACCTTGACCATTACTGGCTTGGGCGTTGTGATATAAAGCCAGAAGACACTCTGTATATTTTTTTCCTTTGCGGTTACATTTTTCTAAAATATTGGAAAATTCCAATTAAGTGCTTTCCTATGAGCTTCCGTGTCACAAGACGTGTTTTACTTGCTCAGGGCAGCGGAAGTGTCTCTTGTGGCTGTCTGGAAGACAGCCCGTAGAGGTGTGTTTAACCCTACAATGTAAACATTGCAGTTTCTGCAAACCGTCAATGTTTTATATTGCATGGTTAAAACGACAGGACCTCTGCACATTGAGACAAAGTGGTCTTGGTGACTTTAGGGATCCTTTGAAGGGAAACTATATAATCTGGAACACAAATGTGTATAGCAGGCCCGGACTGGCCATCGGGCAAACCGGGCAAATGCCCGCTGGGTTGCGATGGCCATGGGCCGAGGCTGACAGGGGAGATCAAAGGCCCCCTTAGGGTTGGTGCTGCCTGAGCTCTGGCCCATAGAGGGAGCTCTGTGCTGTGGGGAGATCAAAGATCTCTCTCACCAGCCTGCAACTAGCAGAGCGCAGGCACTGTGCACATGGTCTACACCTGACACTCACCCTGCAGCCCCTGTCTCCCTCTTACCCTGCAGGCCCTGTCCCCCTCTTACCCTGCAGCCCCTGACCCCCTCTCAAAATGCAGCCCCTGTTCCACTCTCACCCTGCAGCCCCTGCCCCCCTATTACCCTGCAGCACCTGCCCTCCTATTACTCTGCAGCCCCTTCCATGCTCTTACCCTACAGCCCCTGCCTCCCTCTTAGCCTGCAGCCCCTGTCTCCCGCTCTCACCCAGCACTACCTGTCTTCCCCTCTCACCCTGCATCCCTGGTCTCCCTCTCTTATACACGGCATCCGGTGTCTCCCCCTCTCATACCCTGCACCCTCTAACCCAGAAGCTTCTGTCCCCCCAACCCAGCACTCCCACCAGGACCCCCCTCTTCACCTCTCACCCAGCAGTCGCTGCCCCCCCGCTCACCTTCCAGCCCCTGCCCCCCTCGCAGCCCCATGTCCCCATACACTGCAGCCCGTGTCTCCCCATCTCACCCAGCAGCCTCATGTCCCCTCTCACACCCTGCCCTTCTTCTCACCCAGCAGCCCCTCTCATACCCGGTATCCCCTGTTTCCACCTCTCACCCAGCAGCCTGTGCCCCCCCCCCACCCGCAGCCACTGTCCTTATCTCTCACCTAGCAGCCACTGTCTCCACCTCTCACCCAGCAGCCCTTGCCCCACCTCTCACCAGCAGCCCCTGCACCCCTCTCACACAGCAGCCCCATGTCCCCTCTCACAACCTGCAGCCCCTTTCTCCCTCACACCCAGAAGCCCCATGACACCATCTCTCACCCAGCAGCCCAGGTCCCCCATCACACCCTGCAGCACCATGTCCCTTCTCAACACCCTGCTGCCCCATTTACCCTCTCACACCACACAGCCCATGTCCCCTTCTCACACCATGCAGCCCCATGTCCCCTCTTACACCATGCAGCCCCATTTCCCCCTTCCACACTGTAGATCTCTTATTCCGCCATCATGCAACATCCCCTATTGTCTCCCCCTCACACACTCATCGCCTATCACCCCCACGCTAAACGTGGACTGCCCTGAGGGGTATTAAACAAATGTGCATTTAGTAATTATTTTAAAAAAAAACAGAGTGAGGAAGACACTCTATAAGATTAGGCAGAAAGAGGCTAAGCAAGTTCTACGAGCTTCCAAATTACACACAGAAGAGAAAATAGCAAAGTCAGTAAAAAAAGGTGACAAAACATTTTTTGGATAAATACATGAAAAAAGGAAAGTAAAACAATGATTAGATCGATTAAAAACAAAAGAAGGAAGGTATGTAGAAGAGGATAAAGGTCTAGCTGGCTGCCTCAATGAATATTTTTGTTCAGTAATTTACAGATGAAAATTAAGCAAGGGGCCTCAGTTAGGAAAAAGGACAAATGAGTAATTTGTTTCTACATGAGAGGTTCTATTTCAACTGTCAAAAGTAAAGACAAATAAGTCAATGGGACCTGATGGAATACACCCAAAGCTATTAAAAGAGCTTAGTGGTGTACTAGCAAAACCATTAACCGATTTATTTAACCAATCATTGTTAACAGGATTAGTCCCAGAAGATTGGAAGTTAGCAAATGTTGTGCCCATTCACAAGAAAGGTAGTAGGGAGGAGTCAGGCAACTATAGGCCAATAAGCCTTACTTCAGTAATGGGGAAAGTAATGGAAACCATGTTAAAGGATAGGATTGTTGAACATCTAAAATTACTGTATATACTCGAGTATAAGCTGAGGCACCTAAATTTACCACACAAAAGTGGGAAAACTTATTGACTCGAGTATAAGCCTATGGTGGGAAATTCAGCAGCTACTGGTAAATTTCTAAATAAAATTAGATTCCTTTAATTCCTTTTACATTAATTTAATATTTATTTACAGTGTGTGTATATAATGAATGCAGTGTGTGTGTGTTTGTGTAGTGTGTGTATATAATGAATGCAGAGTGTGTGTGTGTTTGTGTATATAATGAATGCAGTGTGTGTGTGTGTGTGTGTTTGTGTAGTGTGTGTATATAATGAATGCAGTGTGTGTGTGTGTGTGTTTGTGTGTAGTGTGTTTATATAATGAATGCAGAATGTGTGTGTTTGTATGAATGCAGTGTGTGCAGGCCCGGACTGGCCATCGGGCATACCGGGAAAATGCCCGGTGGGCCGCGATGGCCGTGGGGCCGAGGCCGGCAGGGGAGATCACAGGATCTCCCCTGCCAGCCCCTGCAGGGCCAGCGCTACCCGAGCGCCGGCCCCGCTGTGTGCCTCCATGGGCCGGTGGGGAGATCAAAGATCTCCCTCACCGGCCCAGAGACACTGTTACATGCGGCTGCCAGCTGGGGTGTGAGGGAGGGAGGAGAGGACCGACGGAGCTCTATCCAGCAGCTCCGCCAGGTCCTCTCGCGGGATTCTGAGCATTGCCGCGGTTACCGTGGCAACGCTCAGATCTCGCGAGAGTGAACTCTAGCCTGCAGGTTAGAGTTCACTCTCACCACTGGACCACCAGGGAAGGCAGCATGGCCTCCCAGGCAGAACGGCTACACACTCTGGGTCCTTTACACACCAGATCTCCTACACACACACACTGCACCACCTACACACACACTACATTCCTTGTCAGCAAACACATACAACATTCTCTAAACACACCCTCTCTACAACCCCTACACACACTACGTCACCTATACACACACACTACAGCCCGTATGCACACACTCGCTACATCCCTTATAACACTATGCCCCCTATACACACACCCTCTATAGCCCCTAGCCAAACATATTGCACCACAAACACGAATGAAATTGACCTATTTACACAATACCACACCACACTCTACACACACGCAATCCCACAAGAATCCCACATGCACCATACACTTTCCTGGCCATTTTCTCCTCTGGTATCCCCTCTGGTATCAAACACAGTGCAAGCATGCTGCTCTGCCTTTAACCCCTTAAGGACCAAACTTCTGGAATAAAAGGGAATCATGACGTGTCACACACGTCGTGTGTCCTTAAGGGGTTAAATGGCTGGGCTGAATTTTTGTCCCAGTTCGGCCCTGGTGTATAGTGTGAAAAATATATGAAGTGTTCTTGGCCCCCCCTTAAATAATAATAAACCTCACCTTATCCTCATGAATGATTATTTTAACTTTATTGACAAGATCAGAGGGTTTTAATGAGGTGAGCTTAAAGGACCACTATAGTGTCAGGAAAACATACTCGTTTTCCTGGCACTATAGTGACCTGAGGTTGCCCCCACCCTCAGGGTCCCCCTCCTGCCGGGCTCTAGGGGGTGGAAGGGGTTAAACTGAGCTCTTTTCAAGCGCCGGGCGGGGGACTCTCCTCCTCCTCGGCTGAATGCGCATGCGCGGCATGAGCCACACGTGCATTCAGCCAGTCTCATAGGAAAGCATTCCCAATGCTTTCCTATGGAGGCTGGCGTCTTCCCACTGTGAAAGTCACCGTGAGAAGCGCGGAAGCGCCTCTAGCGGCTGTCAATGAGACAGCCACTAGAGGCTAGATTAACCCTATTATAAACATAGCAGTTTCTCTGTTTATAGAAAAAAGGGTTAAACCTAGCTGGACCAGGCACCCAGACCAATTCATTAAGCTGAAGTGGTCTGGGTGCCTATAGTGGTCCTTTAATGGAAAAACGTATTATGACTTGCCTAGATTCAGATGAAAGCCAGTATAGGATATACCCCATGGGCTCTTTGACCATATATTTGATACTAGTTGTAATTGTTATGGGATTCTTGACCTGCCATATTTCTATATTATCTTGGACCAGTTTTGTTCATATTGTATGTCCTATTTTTGTGGGTATTGGTTTTTGTTGGATTGTGATTCTCCTATACTTCAATATTGTATATTAAATTTTTACGCATTGGAAGGTTTATCTTTTACATATATATGATGTAATTTGCCATACCTGTGTGTGTCATGTTCTTTTGTAGTACCTTTCTCGGTCGTGTATTGTATATTTATATTGTTATAAAACTCAATAAAAAAGATAAAATAAAATTGAAAAAAAACTCACCTTATTTCCAGCACTGCGCATGTCTGCCGGTACGGGCTCCTCCCCCAATCTGCCTCCTTGGCTGACATAATCAAAATTGATAATCTCAGCCAATCACAATGCTTTTTCATATGAATATTTGAACGTTTCTATAGGGATCGTTCAGCATCTTCATGCAGATCACACTGTGAAGAACTGCCACAGGAAGCATACTAGTAGGCACTGGAGGAGTGGCCACTGGAGGTGTTCCTAGGGCCTAGGCTGTAATGTAAACACTGCCTTTTCTCTGAAAAAAGTAACTTTTAAACCTGGCAAGTGGCACAGAAACTGAATTTTCCAGCCCTGTTATAAATATACTGTACATATAGTGAAATCACAACCTATAGACTGTAAGCTCGTTTGAGCAGGACCCTCTTTAACCTATTGTTCCTGTAAGTTTTTGTAATCGTCTCATTTATTGTTAAATCTCCCCCTTTGATAATATTGTAAAGCGCCATGGAATATGCTGGCGCTATATAAATACCAGTGATAATAATGAACACCTGCAGCAATAGTCATCACAACCTAAACAAATCATCAGTTTCACCCACTGCAGGGATGGCTCAATGTGCACTGCATACATAGAGCTTTTTTTTTTTTAGCCTGCAAACTTGTCCTGCAGGGGGAGCCATTACCATCTGTAAACATGCCCTGCAGATAGAGTCACTGTAAACATGCCCTGCGGAGGGAGCCATTATCTCCAAGACTATCAGGACCCCGCGAGCCGAGCCTGGTCTCCATGGTGACGCCCCCTCCCCTCATTCCATCCCTGTGAGGCTGCGCGGCCGGCTGGTCCCTGCGCCTGCGCGGGTTGAGGCTCAATCACACCGTGTGTCCCGGGCTTCGCCGGCAGAGTCTCCTCAGGACATTGAACGAACCGAGCTGGGAGCCTGAGGCCCGGAGCCACCAAGATGGCGCAGATTTTGCCTATCCGCTTCCAGGAGCACCTCCAGGTAACGGAGACACGTCCTTCCTACCCAGGGTCCCCGGCATCGGATGAGGGGGAGAGGAATGCTGGGAGCCCGTGTGGGGGCAGCTAATAGAACCATCATTACTGGCTGTGTGTATTGGGTGGGCCAAAACCTACCAAGGGTATCACATCATATTATAGAGGCTGAGGGTCATAGAGCCAGCCTGTCCCTCCCTGTGCCCTGTGTGAGCATTTAGGGGTCAATCATGTAGTATAGGGCGGGGCTAAGCTGGCTGGTGCCCCCCTGTATGGTGTATTAGGGATAGCAGTGTGATGGCAGTATACTGGCTGTACTCCCCCTGTATGGTGTATTAGGGATAGCAATGTGATGGCAGTATACTGGCTGTACTCCCCCTGTATGGTGTATTAGGGATAGCAATGTGATGGCAGTATACTGGCTGTATTCCCCCTGTATGGTGTATTAGGGATAGCAATGTGATGGCAGTATACTGGCTGTACTCCCCCTGTATGGTGTATTAGGGATAGCAGTGTGATGGCAGTATACTGGCTGTACTCCCCCTGTATGGTGTATTAGGGATAGCAGTGTGATGGCAGTATACTGGCTGTACTCTCCCTGTATGGTGTATTAGGGATAGCAGTGTGATGGCAGTATACTGGCTGTACTCCCCCTGTATGGTGTATTAGGGATAGCAGTGTGATGGCAGCATACTGGCTGTACTCCCCCTGTATGCTGTATTGGGGATAGCAATGTGATGGCAGTATACTGGCTGTATTCCCCCTGTATGGTGTATTAGGGATAGCAATGTGATGGCAGTATACTGGCTGTACTCCCCCTGTATGGTGTATTAGGGATAGCAGTGTGATGGCAGTATACTGGCTGTACTCCCCCTGTATGGTGTATTAGGGATAGCAGTGTGATGGCAGTATACTGGCTGTACTCTCCCTGTATGGTGTATTAGGGATAGCAGTGTGATGGCAGTATACTGGCTGTACTCCCCCTGTATGGTGTATTAGGGATAGCAGTGTGATGGCAGCATACTGGCTGTACTCCCCTGTATGCTGTATTGGGGATAGCAATGTGATGGCAGTATACTGGCTGTACTCCCCCTGTATGGTGTATTAGGGATAGCAATGTGATGGCAGTATACTGTCTGTACTCCCCCATATGGTGTATTAGGGATAGCAGTGTGATGGCAGTATACTGTCTGTACTCCCCCATATGGTGTATAAGGGATAGCAGTGTAATGGTAGTATCTGTTTGTACTCCCTCTATATGGTGTTTTAGGGATAGCAGTGTGATGGCAGTATACTGGCTGTACTCCCCCTGTATGGTGTATTGGGGGTAGCAGTGTGATGGCAGTATAGTCTGTTTCAATGATGGCTAACCTGCCCCCCTCCCACCCCAGATGTGAATGCACTACATTTTCTGTGATGCTTAGCCAACCTCCACAGTGTTTATAATAGTCCAGTGATGCAGGCTCTCCCTATGACAAGGAATCCAGTATGGTTATATAAGACTTTGCTAAGCATGCAGCTTCCTTGTCACAGGTCCTTCACAATGAATATTGCTTGCTCTGTGTGTGTGTGTGTGGAATATTGTGTTAGCATGCTTCATTAAACCTGCCATTTAGTAGTAAGTGTGAATACACTGATTGTGGAATACCCTGATTGTGTGCTGTGTGAGGTCCCTAATACTGCAATGCTGGTTTTGTGCTGCTCAGTGCCTGCAACCTTTGCTTTATTATATATATTTATTTATGTGATGTTGTGTGCCAGTCCCTACACTTGGCCCGAGCAGGTTGTGGGGGAGCTGCGGGTATTGCAGATGTGCGTTTTTTCCCTCTCACCCCCTCCTTTTCAGGGTTATTGATTTCAGGCAGTGAGAAGGATGGAGGGGGCGCTGTGAGTAGGGATGGCCCAGCTCTGCCATCTCTGAGTACCAGTGGGGGTAGCAGAGATTTTTGGACTGTGTCATCCTTTGCACATCACGATACAGTTGTCAAATGCCAGGATCTTTCCTTTCACAGTGCTTAAGCTGAGCATCTATGGATTGTGCTGGAGGGAGATCTCTCTCTCTCTCTCTCTCTCTCTCTCTCTCTCTCTCTCTCTCTCTCTCTCTCTCTCTCTCTCTCTCTCTCTCTCTCTCTCTCTCTCTCTCTCTCTCTCTCATTTTACATTGTATCTGACAGATAATAACAAGTTGGACTGTAGTGATTTTAAGAATCTGTATGTAAAGTAATCTGACCAATTAAAAACCCTCTTAATCCTAATGTTGGCACATATTACTTATACATGTATTAATAATGAGATTAAAACTAGGCATTAAAGGAATGTGTTAAAAAAATGAATTTAGAACAGGAAGTGCTGACTGTGCTGTCTCCCCCCACATTCATTGTAAGATGGGCTGGGAGTGTCAGCTGGCCTAGCCTTCCTCCTCTCACTATTTGGAAGATGTGAATTAGCTGGCAACCGCATATAGCCCTTTAAACATGTTTGGAGATAAGTTGCGCCCACGTTTACACTACTCATCGATCCTTACAGTGCCCTGACAGTGCAGATTTGAATGCTAGTATATACTAGACTGGTCCTTACTGCATAACAAATTTCAGAAACATTTTGGGTAGTTGAGCCAATGGGAGGGATGTCTCCAAGGTCACAGCACTGCCAGCTTCCTTATAACTGTAAATTAGGTTGTGTAAATGGTCGTGCATGCAGGTGGTGTTTTTCTAATATTCTTGTGCTTGGATAGATGCAGTTGATGCAGTTTATAGCAGTTTTAAAATACATTTTTAAATCACTTTACTTCCTGTAGAGAGAGATCCTTTTTATAAAGGTTATTTTCTTCAACAGACCATTGGATTGGTATCTGTGTATATATATATATATATGTGTGTAGCATACCATAATATAAAACGGAGCAGTTTATAAAAGTTTAGAATAGACGTAAAGATACAGTACACAGCATCATATTTTTTTTATTTTATTTTAAAATCAAAAGCCTGAGTTTTACCACAATTTCACTACATTTATTTATTTTTTCTCATTTATGGATTTTCGGGTAACTGACAAAAACGGCATTTCTAGTATATTCTGTTTGGCTGGAAGCCCCAACCATCAAATTCAATAAAAAAAAAAAAAACATTCTCCATACAACCTCTCAAAATGAATGTCTTTTTGAAGTATTAAATCCCTTGACATTACATATCATTTGCAGACATGTTTGAATTGTTCAGTGTACTGTTCCATATGAATACCATTTACCTTGAACCGCTAGGGACTTTTATATTTGAGGCACTTTTTATCGCATCCAGTTAAGTTCTTCTATTGGCTTAAACATATTCTTTGCACCGTTGTGCGAAACATCTAAAAATCCTGTTTTTAGGCAAATATTTCCTTTTCAGCTAATGCACACCCTTCTAACTTGGCTGCACCTGACTCAGCCTCTGTAATTTAAACTTCAAAAGCTTCTTTACTTTGTCCATTTGTTCATTTCTATATAGATTACCTATGCGTCATCCCATTACAAACATGTGAATTGCAAGTTTTGCAATAGTGTACACCTACTTTTATCTCTTGTTTCTAGAAATTCTCGAACACTCTATCATTGCTTTACTTTTGGCCTGACTTTCCCAGCTATTATTCCTCAAATCTCTTCCTTGCATATAAAATTTTCAATTTTTTTTGTGTTCAACACCCACCTGTTCCCTTGAACACTTACTCACTTCTGAGAATAGAGTTTATCTGCCCATCTTCATACCTACATCATAATGGTTTGTGGGAGTACTTGACAACTTGACCGTGTATTGGTGCACAGCATTTCGATGACTCTCTAATGAATCACTATACTGCAAAGAATTGTGATGGATGTGTAATGTAACACACCATCAGACTCTTGGACATTTCACTACTCTGAAGTATTTTATGTATAGCAGTGTCTCCAAAATCAAGTCCTTGTGTCCCCCGTACCAGTTTGGGAACCACTGTTGTATAGTGTTCACCAGAACATTCAGCAACTCTGGATACTGAATGGAATTGACATGTCTTTTTTACATCACTGAATATAACATTGGAAATTACTTACAACTTGTGTTAACCTCTTTTCATCGGGTTCTTCAATTTCCTTTAAATTTATATTAAATGAATACTTCATGCAGCTCCAAGATTGTGAGAATTAAGCAGCGAGACTTCAGAGGCATGATCTATACACTAAAACTGCTTTATTAAGCTAAAGTTGTTTTGGTTACTGTAGTGTCCTTTTAAATTAAATGTTACATGAACAAATTACCAATTGAAAAAGCCCACTGTGGGTGAAACGAATTGTGGATAATATATTTTACATTTTAATTGTCAAAATAAAAGTTTTTGGTATCTTTTATTACTAATATTAGTACCGTATACCTTGGCCTTTTCTTTTTTTTTTTTACCTGGCATCAAGCTTTTATTTTCCCAGTGAGGACCTCACAAAGCATCCTTGGTGGGTATTATACCACCCACGCTGATTATAATGAGCGGGATATCTGCTCAGGTAAATGTGAGTATTACTCTTTTATTTCTCCTACTGGCTATATTTTATACAGAGAGCGCTATCTGATGTACCTTTGTTTTTACTTTCACATATTCCGCTGACAAGAAACATTTTGGTCTATACCTCCCATCATATCCCTGAAGTGGGGGATAATACCACTACAAGCGCTTCACACTAGAGCTGTTTTTAAGCTCTATTCCACGTGAGTAGGCCATTTGGATTTGATTTTACTCAAACCTTTACACTTTTGGAACATATTGCTCTATTGGATCTCTTCTCTTCTTTTATGTACCTGGACCTCAATTATTTGGAAGAACATACTTACCTGGAGATAAAGACAAACTCTTGTAAACTTACCTATATACTTTATTGTGGACTGTGTTGGCCTGTTTGCTTTTATGTAGTACTGATTTTATACTATCTTACTGACCACATATTATTGTTTTTACTTCAGTTGTTTTTAGTATCACGTCATTCCCTACCCCCTGGCGCACCCTACCGTTTTGTATTGTTGTTTGTTCTTGTTGTTTTTTTTTAGGAGAGATTTACCCATTTAGGTGTGCTGCCTCCCTGTCCTTTGACTTAGCGCTATTCCACTCTTTGTTTTTGTTAACAAATATGGCACTGACTGCACTAAATGCTTGTGTATGGCATTAAATACATGAGATGCATTAAGATAAGGCAAAGTGACCCTGAAGATGAAAGTGCAGTGGAGGTGTTCTCTGTTGCATTATTATTATTTATAAAGCGCCTACAAATTCCGCAGCACTGTACAATGGATGGAATAACAGACATGTATTTGTAACCAGTTTTACGCACAGGAACAGAAGGGTTTGAGGGCCCTGCTCAATGAGCTTATATGCTAGAAGGTGTGGGGTATAGTAACACAAAAGGTAAGGGTAGGGTAGAAAAGTAGATTGTTAGAATGGTATTCACTGAGGGCTTAGTGGTTTTTTGTTTTTATTTTGAAGAAAAAAAGTATTGAAGGTGGGCATAATTATAGACTGTAAGAGGGCACGTTGGGAACATGCGAGACCACTGAAAAGCAGGTTGCAGTATCAAGGCAAGAGATGATAGGGGCATTGGCCAGAACCCTAGCTTAGCTGCGTTTGGCATTAAATAGGGATGCACGCTATGTTTTTGAGATGGAAGCAGCAGGATTTGGCGATCGGCTGGACATGAGGGGTGGAGGAGAGGTTGGAGTCAAAAAGAACACCTGGTCCGCAAGCCTGCGAGGTAGGGCTGATGGTAGTGCTGTTGGTTGGATTGAGACAGACATGGTAGTAGCAACACTTGAGGGAGGAAAGACCAGAAGTTATGTTTTGGGCAAGTTAGGTTTTTAAGGAAGTGAGCAGCTAGAAATGGCAGAGGGACAGTCAAAGATACGAGTCAGGAGAGGACAGATAGATTTGCGTGTCATCAGCATAGAAATTATATTGGAAGCCAAAGGAGCTGTTTACCAAGTGAAGCAGAATAGATCGAGAACAAATAGTGGACCAAAGACAGAACCTTGGTGAGAAGAGGCAGAGCCAGAGAAAGAAACATTGAAAGAGCGCTCAGAGAGGTATGAGGAGCACCAGGAGAGAGCAGTAACTCGCAGACTGAGATTATGGAGGAGGAGAAGAAGCTGTTGATGATCAGCAGTGTCAAAAGCAGCAGAAAGGTCAAGGAGAATAAGGATAGAATAGTGACCACAATATTTTGCAGCAATTAAATCATTGGATACTTTGGTCAGAGCTGTTTCGACAGAGTAATGAGCACAGAATCCAGATTGAAGTGGGTCAAGCAGAGAATTTGATTTGAGGAAGTCGCTGAATCTTGCATATACAACTTTCTCAAGGAGCTTGAAGGCAAACGGCAGTAGTATGAGATAGGATGAGTTAGGATCAAAGTTGTTGTTTTTTTTTCCCCGAGTTTGGGTTACAACTTTGAAGGATGAAGGAAATATGTCAGAGGAGAGGGAGAGATTGAATATTTTTTTTTTTTCAATTTGTTTTTTTTTTGTCAATCTTTCTTTTTATTGTTTTTGTAGGTGAGAATACAAGAAAGCAGTAACAATTGGGTTCATAGCATTCACGACAGTGTATACAGAAACATAGTCATAGTTCCCATCTATATAGTTGCGTTGAGACGTACAGCTACAAGTATTTTCGTTAGCAGTCGTTGGCATTAGAGTTATAGCAATTCTAGCATTAAGGCAGATCTTGTGAGAGGAAAAGCAAGAACAGTCAGGTAGTGTTGTCAGGGGACAATGGTTGCATCATTTTATCTGGTGCCTTTTACACTTTATCTCGTGTCGATTATCGCATTTGGGTTTTACTGTTTCCCTCCTAGAATTTATGCAAGAGATTAGAGTGTAGAGCGTGGAAACATATACGGCAATGTCCGGGGTGGCTTCCCCAATGGACCTCTAGGTGTCAAGGGCTATCTGTCCATCTGGGACCATGGTACTTTCTGGCGTAAATTGTGGGGTAGTCTTGGATGCGTCAGTTTTCTTCTGTCCCCGCTAGTTTCTGCCGCTCGTGTGTGTGCTGTGTTCTAGTCTTATGTCGGGCGTGGGCCTCTATAGTGTTGGCGTCGCTTTCATTTAGTTGCAGCGTCTGTGGTAGGGAGCCTCTGTACCTATATGCCTCCCATGTGCTGCCCACCTTCCCTCGTTCCCAGGTTTGGGTCTGTTAAGGTGTCATGTTAATGTTTGTTGGCTATGAACGGGGTGGCATCGGTGCTGGCTACTCAGTTGGTCTGGTAGGGACCCGCTCCGTCTATACCGCTCGCTGCGAGTATCAGGGATGGTTTCAATTTAGGTTTTATTGAAAGTTTTATAGTTTGACAATTATATCTGTCATATTATGTATAGAGGTACATATACATCGAACAGTGTGGGAACATAAAACTAATATAAAGGTATATATGAGCTCTTGGGAAGGAGACATACAACATATTGGTTGTCAGCCTAAACAGTGGTAACCATTCTCCTGTTCCTCAATCCGGCTGTCTATTTTGCCTGCGTTCTGACTCTCCTCTGAATGCAGGTGTCAGTCTCTTTATTGTGGTACCGGGTGTCTTATCTTGCTTGCGCTTGTTATATTTAATGCTCTCCGGTTCCTACCGGTAGGTCTGTGGATGGTGGGGGCTCTTGCTGCTTCAATGATGGCAGGCCGGCAAGTCGCAGGAAGCTATCGAGATCATCTTTTGAGGTGATTGTGTGACTTTCACCTTTGATGTCCGTGGTGAGGGATCCGTCCATGCCCCAGCGGTATCTTGTGTTGGCGTCTCTCAGCATTCTGGCTATAGGTGCTAGTTTTCTTTTCTCTGTTAGGGCTGAGAACAATGTGTCTGTGTACACTGCCGCTCTGCGTTTCCCTGGATCGGGTTAATATGGCGGCCCTCACAGAGATGTCCCTGGTAACGATAATGACGTCTCTGGGTGCTTCTTTAGGTGCCGCTGCTGATTTCCGCACCATGAAAGCTGTGGTGATTTGTGTCTTGTCTGTGGCGTTTTTAATGCCCATGGCAGCCATGAGGGTGTGGACATAGTGTAGGAGCTGCGTATTTTCTATGTTTTCAGGGATACCTCTGAGGCGCAGTTTTTTTTTGCCTGTGTCTTGCCTCTATGGTGGTCACCGTACGCCTCAGGTCTTGTACCTGCGATGTGAGCTCCTGTATGTTCTGGTCTGTATCGCAGAGTTTTCTGTCCCTGGAGGTCTCCTGCGCCTCCAAGTCTTGGACCGCGTGGCAGACATCCTCCACGTCTGTCTGGACCTTCTGGAGGTCCTCCCTCGAAATAATAGGATCGAGGGAACAGGTGGTGGGGCCGGAGGATGGAGCAGAGAAGAAACCTCTTCTGTTGTAGCCGGTGCGAATGAGCATATAACAGCGGAGGGAGAGGGGTTGTTGAGAAGTATTGGTAGGGGAAAGAGAGAGATGAGAGATCTTAGTTGTTGAGTCACCCCAGTAAACACTTTAATATGGTTTACTGAGGTTGAAGAACACTTTAATAGAATTTACTGGAGTTTACAATTTTAATAATACTTGACTTATTTGTGTACTGGAAATAGATGTGGCAGTCTTTCCATTCCTGTATAGTCTCTTACATAAAACATATATTAAAAACCAAAATGGGAAATACAGCTAAAATCTCCAAAAATAAATAAAAATAAATCACAATACTGTAACACCGTTTAGTAGATGCATGGATATAAACTCACAAGAAATAAGTAAAAGGGTCTGAATACTCTCTCAGCATTTCAGGATTCTTCTTGTTGCAGCAGAAAGGATTCAATACAAAACAAAACTCTTAAAATAATAATAAAATATACATACATATATATATTAATAATTTTCACTTTCTGGGGAATATGCTTTTTAATTTTTAATTTTTTTTTATAGTAGCAGTTCTTCATTCTATCATCCAAATAAAAGGTGTTGATGCATTTATGGAAGTGAGGAGTACTGCAGACATAAGTTTAAAACACACTGACCTCTGCAGCACATCCTCACATCATGCGCCAGGAATGCTCAGACTCGGCATATGTGCCTTCAAAGTGCCTTATGAGAGCATGTGCGTTCAGGCATTCCTTCCATAGTGCCATATGTATGCATCCACACATGGAGCTCGCATGCACAGCACCATGGTAGTGTAAGAAATTTCCATTGCCCTCACAGCTTGGTGTACAATTGAAGTTAAAGAAATAGCTAACTTTTAGTTGGCTAATGAGTTGTACGGACACTTTTTTTTTTTTAAATTCTTGATTTTATTTGTGCTTGAAATGACAATAGACGTGCAAGGCCACAACAGCCGTCGCAAGCTTAACAGTAGTAATACAATTTGTGGCAGAGTAGACAGCACAATTTTATATGTATAATGTGAGACTATTAAACTTTATGACATCTATAATGAGTGATAAAATGCTGGAACATAAGGTTAACAAATCATGGATTTTTAGTAACTTGTTAGTAATATTACAAGAGCCAATATATGTAGTGAATGAGTCATGATACCTTAGTAGGCTATCGTTAGAGATGGTTAAGCCAGACTAGTTATGTATACACTCTAATATATTTGGAAATGGGGTACACGTGAGAAGAAGGATTAAGCATTTAGCTAGAGTGTACTCCTATGGGTTTCATATTGTAAAACTTAACATTAGAAATGCCAGTGAGAGGATAAACTATTGAAAGACAATACAAGATAGCCTTGTGTGTCAGTTAAGCAATAAGTGGGCTCAGAGTCTATGGGCAAGACATCAGCCGATTCCACAGTCCTGGCTCAGTGCGTCTCCGGCACCGCTGTCAGGCAAAGGGGTCAGGTGGGCTCCGTTGGCTTGTCGGTGGCAGGGTAATGTAGCTCTGTATAAGGGTTCCGCATCTCTGCGGGGCAGTGTGCTCCCCCAGATCCAGATTTGTGTGGGGGCATGCGTCTGAGTCCCTTGTAGGGTCCAGTCTGTTCCTCGTTCAGGGTAAACAGAGTGTCTGTGTGGTGCACGCCATTTCCTGCTGGTGATCCTCTGCTTTCGTGAGCTATGCGTAGGGGCAGATTGTTGAATGCCCGTTCCAGTGGTCCCCCGACCGCGTGCTTTCATAGCTTGGGGGCCCCTTTTTCGTCGTGCTGGTTGGGTGGCGAGCTCCCGTGGGGGAGAGACGCCCGGGGGTGATGGTCCCGAGATGGGCTGCTGCTTGGGGAGAGGTCGGAACTTTGCTGGTCCAACATTGTGGTACTGTGGCTTTCGTCGGGCCGCCCATCTCCTCCTTCCCGCCTTTCGTGCCGTTACATGGCCTTGTTTGGGAGCTGCGGGCCGCTGCTCGGTACCTCGTGTGACTTTTGCCCGAGGAGCCCCCTCACTGGTGTCCCCGTGGTGGGCGAGCTTTTCCCAGAAGGCAGCGAACAAGCGATCCAGTCGCTCAGCTAGTGAGGGACGTGAAGAGCCGGGAGTGGGTTGACGCGTGGCGTCCGCCATATTGAGTATGCTGGGCCTATGGTGCAGGTGAGCCAGCACTTGTGCTCTGGTTTGCCCCGCGGTCTGTGGTTGCCGGGATGTCCCTCACCGGTGGGGGGGGGGGGGGGGAGGGGTTATGCTTTGTGGGCTACCGGGTGTGCACGCTGCAGTCAGCAAAGGGATCAGCCGCCTCCCCTGCGCCGTCTGTGCACTCCTCCTGTAGGCCTTAGGTCTTTCTCTTGGGTAATGCCGCCTGTCGCCGTCTTGTATTCTGCAGCTGGGTGATGCCGTGCCAGCCTCCTGTTTTTGGTGCTTGTGGGCAGTCTATTTTGGAGGGCTATTCCCCTCGATTTGCGCTTTAATAGAGGTTTTGGCACGGAGCTCGCTTGATGTGCGACCGGTCGGCTTGGCTGCTAGACTCCGCCCCCGGGGCCTCGTACGCACACTTTTTATGAGATAAACATAAATATATATATATATTGCTGAAAAAAGACTTTATTTTGTTTCCTCTTGACCTGCCCTTTTTACTGTTGCATCAGTACTCTACCATGATAGACTGGGTTTAACACGTGGTTCAATAGCTACAGTTATAAACCTATTCCTAGTTTGAGATCTGCACAAGATCTAATGTGTGCTGTTTATTCTCTGGAGTTTGTTTCTGTAATAAATTTTGAGGAATCATGGAGTGCCACTGGAAAGGGGCAACACTGATACCTTTTTTTATTTTTATGAATAAGAAGTTACTGATGCTGATAAGTATCAACTGACCGCTTTAAGCCAATCAGTGGCACCTCTGTCCGGTAGCATTCTATGCTTCCTCAAACTGAACTGGAGAAACCAGATGCTGCTGGAGAGAAACGTTTGTAGTTAAACCATATGTGAATAGTTTAATCCCTTTGACCAAGAAATCACCGTGGACCTCCTGGCACCCTAGCAGCTTCGTTTCAATAATGTTGCTCAGGGGACTGGAGTGTTAATGACTAAGTTTGCCTGTGCATTTTGTTTTTCTAGTAACTTTTTCCTCTACTCTTTCTAGAAATCTGATACTTTTTTTCATAATTAAAACTTTTTAGAGCTGACCCAGTTTTGAGAGAATTTGCTCAATTGTACTGCTAGATGTAGTTTATAAAAAAGACTGCTAAGAAATGAAATTATGTATACTACAATAATCATAGGCATAGGCGTGCGCAGCCTATTGCATTAGGGTGTGCACCCTAAAGCACAAACACACGCCGCATGTATGTATATGTATATGTATGTATATATATATATATATATATATATATATATATATATATATATACACACACACATACATATACTGCTGTTTGTGTGTGTGCTGTGTGAGGGTGCTGGTAGTGTGCTGTGTGTGAGGGTGCGGTTTGTGTGTGAGGGTGCTGTTTGTGTGCTGTGTGTTAGGGTCCTGTTAGTGTGCTTTGTGTGTGAGGGTGCTGTTAGTGTGCTTTGTGTGTGAGGGTGCTGTTTGTGTGGTGTGTGTGTGAGGGTGCTGTTTGTGTGGTGTGTGTGTGAGGGTGCTGTTTGTGTGGTGTGTGTGTGAGGGTGCTGTTTGTGTGGTGTGTGTGTGTGAGGGTGCTGTGTGTGTGTGTGTGTGTTTGTGAGGGTGCTGTTAGTGTACTGTGTGTGTGAGCGTGCTGTGTGTGTGTGTGTGTGTGAGGATGCTCTGTGTGTGAGCGTGCTGTGTGTGTGTGTGTGTGTGAGGATGCTCTGTGTGTGATGGTGCGGTGTGTGTGGGTGCTGTTTGTGTGCTGTGTGTGATGGTGCTGTTTGTGTGCTGTGTGTGTGGGTGCTGTATGTGTGTGTGCTGTATGTTTGGGGGGATTGTGAAGGTGGGGGCAGATTAGTAAATAACACCCCTCCATTCTTACCTTATGTAGGGAGGGGGGATCCTTGCTGTCATCCCTGGTGGTCCAAGGGAGAGTGAACTCTAGCCTGCGGGGCTAGAGTTCACTCTCGCGAGATCTGAGCATTGCCGCCGCACCGCTCAGATCTCGCGAGAGGAACCTGGCAGAGCTTCTGTCTAGAGCTCCCCGGGTCCTCTCCTGCCTCCCTCCATGCTGCTGTGGGCTGGTGAGGTAGATCTTTGATCTCCCCGCCGGCCCATGGAGGCTTAGAGCAGAGCCACACTTTTTATTCCTGGGGAATAAAGTGTGGGAACTCTCCCAAGATCCCCCCCCCACAAAAAAAAAATATACACGTGTGTGTGTGTGTGTGTGTGTGTGTGTGTGTATATATATATATATATATATATATATATATATATACGCGTACACACACATACACTCACACACACATATATTCACAGACACACACACATACATTCACAGACACACACATACATTCACAGACACACAGGCACACACACACTCACAAACACACAAATTATTATTTTTTAATAAAAAATTGTCCACCCAGCCTCCCTACCTGGAGTGCTGGCGTGGACTTTGTCCCTGGGGTCCAGTGGGGCGGGCGCCTCTCTCCATATCAGCCGCGGCAAGGGAGCTGTATGCTGTCTGCTCCCTCTCGCCGCGCGGGCTGTCTACAGTAGCTGGGAGCCGGAATATGACGTCATATTCCGGCTCCCAGCATCAGCAAGCGGCGCGCGGCGAGAGGGAGCAGACAGCATACAGCTCCCTCGCCGCGGATGGTGACAGGCACCCGACCGGGGGGGGGGGGGAGAGGTGTCCATCACCTCTTGCTGCCCCCCCATGACAGGGTGAACACGGGGGGGAGGTGGAGGGCATTTGGGGGGTAAGAGTGCCTGCAGGAACAGTGGGAACATTGTTCCCACGCGTTCCTGCAGGACTCACAGGCGTGCCGCGGGGATTAGGGTGTGCCCAGGCACACCCGGCACACCCCGTGCGCACGCCTATGATCATAGGGCAAACATTGCTGCTAATTGATTTCACAACCTTTTGGTACTGATCTTGTTTGCTGCTGCACATTGTAGTGTATGACTATTTATGTCCCTGGCTCAATTCTGATCCTATGCCACATGCTGATCTCGCAGGGGCTGGCTACACCTCCATGGCTGAGATCACCAGTCTTGATGATCTCAACCAAAATCAGTGATTTTTCATAGCAAAGAATTGGGAGACTATTGCGCCTGCTCGGCAAAACACCACGTTGCGGAAATTAGCATTTCCTCATAGAGATGCATTGAATCCATGCATCTCTATGGGGAATGTTCAGCAGCTACATGCAGCACTGACCCTAGAAGCAGCTCTACTGGCCGTCTGAATTCCTGCCACTAGACGTGTTACTAGGTAGCAGTGTAACTGGCAGTTTTTACACTGAAACGCTTGCATGGACAGGCTGTAAATACCAGAGCCACTACACTAAGCTGTTGTGGTTCTGGTGACTATAGTGTCCCTTTAAGCATATTTATTTGTCTAGCTAAGAAAATGTATATTCCAGCCAACCTGCACTTTTCCAGTTTTAATGAAATTTGTATACCACAAAGTTAAAATACTATGCTTTAGCAGGACCATCATTTTGTTTTACATGTAATATGGCTGATATTCCAACCATATATCGTACCACACCATGGTTATACATAGGAAATCATAATGATGCAAAGTTATAAATGTGGAGAAAGAGACAATAACATTTCACTGGGTTCCATTATGGTTGTCCAAGCCACAGCTGATCTTTATACGTATTACCCGGTATTTGAAGGGACACTATAGTCACCCAGACCACTTCAGCTCAATGAAGTGGTCTGGGTGCCAGGTCCCTCTAGGGTTCAGACAAACTGCTATGTTTACATTTGGGGTTAAGCCAACCTCTAGTAACTGTCTTCCGGACAGCCACTAGAGGCGCATCTGCGACGCTGGAGGCATATAATGCCTCCCTCACGCAGAGCGTCCATAGGAAAGCATTGAAAAATGCTTTCCTATGGACACTTTAAATGCGTACGCGACACTGCCGCGCATGCGCATTCCGCTCCGCTGACGTCAGGCGGGGAGCTGACATCGGCAGGGTAGGAGAGGGAGGTAAGGGAGCCTGGCTGTGGAAGAAGGTGAGTAACTGAAGGGGTTTTAACCCCTTCAGCACCACGGTGGGGGCACCCTCGGGGTACTATAGTGTCAGGAAAACCGCTTTTGTTTTCCTGACACTATAGTGATCCTTTAACATTTCATCTTCCAGTCATGTTCTTCTTATATATGTACTGTTTATCTGTTTACCAACAACCTTCTTAGCAAAAATAAGCGTTTAGATTTAATTTCCTCTTCAGTTTTAGTTGTAAACCATTTTTAAAAATTGTTATGAAATGTTGTTTTTTTTTTAATTCTTTATTTTTGTTGTGCATTAGTTTGACAGATAAGCATATACATAACAGAACTGCACATTTTAAGTAGTATAACAGGCTGCAACAAGTTATGTCTGACAGTGAGAAGTCAACAAATGTTATCAAGGCGTACTGAGTAGGCAGACATTAACATTGTCAAAAAATAACATAGAAGTGTAACTCGTTAAACTGAGGTTGGTTCTTTAGCTTGGTATACGCTGGGCATTATTCCCAGGACTGGAGCTTGTTTAGAAAGCATAGTTAAAGGTATTTGGTTGAGGTATCATGCCTGCCCGAGCTAAGATTTATCCACAGTTGTGGGGGGAGGGACCATTAGTTAGGCCGGTGTATTCTGGGAGATATGCCTCCTAGGGAGATATCCCGCATTGGCCGATCTGGCTATTGCATCACCACGTGTTTAGGTTAGGCTCTTGTCGTGATGTGGCAATACTGGCATTTAATTTCAGCTATGGAGCACAGCTTCATAATTCAGTGCAATAAACACATTTAGGGTGGCTACACTTCCTGTCATGTTAGCTGATCAGTCTTGCATTGGTTATGTATCATATTTGCCATTAGATGTTTATGTTATGAAATGTTATTTCTAAAATTAACCTTTTCCTGTAGATGCATAATCAGGTTGGTTGTATTTATCAGTTCACCTGTCATTAACCATGCTTCGCCTGTAGTCTTTCCAGAACAAAAAGGGAAGTAAGTGATTTATATCCTCTGTGAGATCCAGCCTGCTTTTGCAGAACAGCTAGCTGCATGATACAGCAAAATCTGCAAGGCGGTCATCCTCTGTTTTAATACCTTGAGCTAATCTCTTTATGTTAAGAAGGGAACCCTTCAAGGCAATTTTGTATCTGAATTTTAAAAATGTATAGAAGTTGATTAAAATGCAAAGTCTCTAGAATACTGTGATGCTCTTTTGATGCAGGCCTCGTGAACAGGCATGTCTCTACGGCTTACATGGAAGAAAAAGCTCTGTTAATTTGAGAGAAACTATTTCCTAGCCATTTTGCAGTGCTGGCTGTTTGCAGACCTCCCTCTGGGAGTAAAATGTTTTGGCAGTGATCACACCAAAGAACCTTATGTCAGGCATATGTAAGCGACATTCCTTAGGTTTGAAAATAAATCATTTCCCGCTATAAAAGATCATTTTTTTCCAAGTGCTTGATAATTACTTAAAACGTCTTTCTTCATGCATTTACATTATCTTTACAATGCAAATAGTATCAGTCTCCAATATTTTGAAGAAAAGCTACATCTTTAAACTTCTTTATCTGTTAACCAATTGATCTATTCTGAAGAATTGTTTCTGTTTTTGCAATATGTTATTGGGGGCTTGAGCTGCTTGTTTATCGCCTAATTAGGAAATGTTTTTGCAGTCAAACCGTTCCTTTCACCCTGTCATGGAATAGATTACTGTTATTGGAGATCTGATGTAGCTTATGCATGAGAAGAATGGACATAAAGCTGTACTAGGAGTCTCATGCAGTGGTGTGAGATCCTTATGATTTGGTATAACCGTGAAGGAATCTATTCTAGATTTAAGTATATAGGGACTAGTGTGAATGGCAACTTCCACTTTTAGTCCTATACAGTGCCATCTTAACAACATTATGGGCCCCAGGGCAAAGTAGTGCACTGGGGCCCTGCCTACATAAAACTCACAGGAATAAAAATGTAAATTATAGATAAAATTAATCTTATATTTATTAGTACCTCCAACAAATGCATATACAATACATAAACACAAACTGCTGAATACACAAGCACACCGACGGCCGAGTGCACACGCGCACACCGACTGCCGATTGCGCACAGACTGCATTGAGGGGTGCAGTGTACGTGTGTGTGTGTGTGTTGCAGAGTTTGAGGGGTTCATGTAGCAAATGTTTTTTTTTTTTTTTTTTTTTTTTTTTTTTTTTTTTTAATGCTATACATGAATAAAGTCTTCATACCCCCCTCCCTTTTTCTTACCTTTGGTGAAGGAGAGGGGACAGAGCCAGCCCTGGCGGTCCGGTGGTGGGGAGTTCTGTGTAGCTTGCAGCTCGTCTGGCTGCAGGCTGTCTCCTTTCCTGCTCGCAGGAAGAGCGACCTGCCTTGCAGGTCCATCCTCCCTTTCTTTGGTTCCTCCTGCCCTCTCTCTCTGATCGAAGGGCCCTTGGGCTGGTGAGGGAGATCTCTGATCTCCTCGCTGGCCCGAGAGGGCCCACGGACAGAAAACAGGGGCGCGTCTCCATGGGCCGGCAGAAGAGATCAAAGTATCTCCCCTGTCGGCCTGGGCACACTGGGCAGGGCGGTAGGGTCCCCAGGCCTGTGGGGACTCCGGGCAACTGCTCAGCATGCCCATGGGGAAAGAAGGCCCTGGTCCTAGATAGTAGATCACAAAATATTTTTTTCTGTATCTTCAACTTGTTATGCTGCTTAGTGTGACCCTTTAACTCCTTTTGTGATTAAACTTTTCCCGGACACTGGATTTGTGACAGTCCTTTTTGAAGATCGTTGTATTTGTTCGTTCCTCTGTGATGTAACCCTTTCTCTTGCAGCCATACATTCTATATATTGTTTTTTCAGGGTACAATAAAGGCTCTGACCATTTAATCTCAATAAAATTGGGTGCAGTTTTTTTTTTTAGCCCTGTAATGTTATTGCAGAGCTAAACATACTTGCTGATTTTCTGATAGCCACTAGAGACGCTTCTGCGTTGTCAACAGCCGACATCAGAGAACAACTCTGTTCTGTAATGTTCGGACCATCAACTGCTGATCATAGGGAAGCAATGTGGTTTTGTAAGGGGCTGTGACAAAAGTAACCTCGTCACTTGCTTTTGGAGGGGCCTGTTTGCCAGCCTCCTACCCTGTGATTATGGCCCTGTGACAAATTGAACCTCGTCAAGGGTTCTTGGAGGGGACTGCTGGACTATGGGCCCTGCAATATATCTTGCCCAATGCACTTTAAAAGGCTCTGTTCATGTGAAGTATGTACTTTTGTACTCCAGACAGAGAGACCGACCGTTGGCCCTAATTCTCTGAAACTGTTTTGGGCATTGGACCATGCGGGTCAAAACTATGACTTCCAGGAAATTCCTGAACCCCTGAACCGATCTGGGTGATTTTTGGATATGTGGTTCAGCCAGATTGGGGCTATGAGGGGATGTAACTTTTATGAGGGGAGGCTAGGGACACAATGTCTCCTCTGGTATAAAATTAGTGGCCTTACCCAATGTCAATCAGTGGGTGCATGAGGGAGACTAAGCCCTCATTATTTTACAGGTTCCATCTCCAAGGCGTTGGGCCTTTTTTGGGCACTTTTATGTGTTTTTAAGGTACTTTTTGGGGTTTCATAAAAGTGTATGTATGTTTGTTTTTCTGTGCTTGGAAATAATCGGGTTAGATTAGTACAGTTCCTGATTCAATTATCTCCCAAGAACAGATGAGGGATTATATTGTTTGTGTATGGGAGTGTCTCACTGTATGTTTTTATTGGTTTATTCACTTTGTGTCCTTGTGCCCAACAAGCTCCACCTGGGTGTCATCCTTGTTGGGAAACTTGCATAAAAGGCCAGTGTGCCTCCATTAAAATCCTGTTACTGCTTACCCTCAACATAGAGTCTCATCTCATGTGTGGGGGAAATGGCTGTATCTATCCTGGGGATTGCTATATCACTATACTCACGTAATCAATATTTTGCCATTCTATTTCCTACAGCTTATTGAGAAGGATGAAATGCTGGTGTTTGCTAGCCCAGCGTCCCCAGTTGTTTCCTTTAGCTCTGTGCAGCAAACAAAAGCGGAAGAAACCTTCCTCATTTTCTGATTGACAGCCAGGAAAGTGTCTGCCTACAATTATTGAAATCCGCATTTTATAATGGTCACAAATATGACAGACTCCAGACACATAAAGCCCTTCAGCAAGCTATAGTGCTTTAGGTTTCTGGATTGTTCCTTTAAACATAAAGACTCCTTAAAGGGACACTATAAGCACCCAGACCACTTCATCTTATTGAAGTGGTCTGGGTGCAGTGTCCAGTCCGTCAAAGCCTGCAATGAAAAACATTGAAGTTTTAGAGAAATTGTAATGTTTCCATGGCAGGGTTAAGACTGCAGACATCCCAACTTGAAAAAATGCATTTCAGGTAGGTGGCTTCACCAGCTACAGCCAATGTTTACTACTCTGTTTTTCATTGCAGGCTTAAAGGGACACTCCAGGCACCCAGACCACTTCAGCCCATTGGAGTGGTCTGGGTGCCAACTCCCACTACTCTTAACCCTGCAACTGTAATTACATTGCTGGGTTAACTCCACCTCTAGTGGCTGTCTACCAGACAGCCACTAGACGGCACTTCCTGCTTCATAGCAAAGGTTTTCTTTGCTAGAGCGTCGCTGGACGTCCTCACACTGTGTGAGGACCTCCAGCGTCGCTCAATTCCCCATAGGAAAGCATTGAAAATAATTGTCATTGCTTTCCTATGGGGAGACCTAATGCACTTGCGCGGCATTGGTTTCCTCAGCCGGCGGGCGGGATCAGTCTCGCCCACTGGCTGACGTAATTACTGGGAGGAGCGACGCCGACCCGAAACCACCGCCGAGGGACATCGGTGGGGTCTCAGGTAAGTGACCTGAAGGGGTTCCCCGTCCCCCCCTTCAGCAACCTGGGATGGGAGGTGGGAGGGAGAGGGGACCTGCAGTGCCAGGAAAACTGATTGTTTTCCTGGCACTGGAGTTTCCCTTTAAGGGGACTGGACACTGCACACAGACACACACAACCCGCTAACATGTTTGAGCATCTTTACACACAGATCTATGCACTGGCACATAAAAACTCAGATATACACGTTGAAACACACACCCAGATACGCTCTGACACATACGCTCAGGTGCCCACACTGGCGGGTACGCTCAGGTGCCCACACTGGCGGGTACCCCACAGTGGAGGGTACGCTCAGGTGCCCACACTGGCAGGTACACCACACTGGCGGGTACCCCACAGGTGCCCACACTGGCGGGTACCCCACAGGTGCCCACACTGGCGGGTACCCCACAGGTGCCCACACTGGCGGGTACCCCACAGGTGCCCACACCCTCAGATATGCACACTGACACAAACTTTAAATACATTTTTAGCCACCCTCTTGTTACCTTAAATGTCCTGGAGGGTGGCTTTCTTGGAGCTCTGTCTGAGGCTGATGGGAGTGAGCATGCAGTAGCATCTCTCTTCTGCCTCAGTGGTGCTGACTCCACGTTGCCTTCTCCCTCCATTCCTCCCGTGCTGGCTGTCTGTGAAGCAGGGAGAAAGTGACGGACTGTCATCACTTCCTCCTTGTCGGCTGATACTACAGAAGGACATGATGGTGTAGTGCTGATGCAAAGGTGTCTTGCCCCGTTTGGCCATTGTGGGAAAGTAGCAGGAGGTTCAATCACGTTGCCAATAGTAAGCCCCGAGGGAGACACTCTCACCACTTTCGACCCCTCCACTGCCGCATTAAGTTTTGGCAAAAACCCGGCCTGGCGAGCTGCCAATGAGGCCCAAAAGTTGTCGAAGAGCACATCCAGTAGCTCCACAAAGTTCTTGTCAGGATTACAAGTTGATTCAGCACGTAGAACTGTATCACCCCTAGGACTAACGAGTAACGTCTTACCGGGCCTTAGAATGGCCGGACTTCACGTGCCTAAGAATAGTCAGAAAACTAGCCGAGGTCGGGGGATACAGAAAGAGACACAACGATTAGGCAAAGCCAGAAGTCAGGGATACCAGAATACAGGGAAGTCAATACGAAGCCAAAGTCAGTAACCAGAAGTAAATGCTCAGAAACACACTCTCGGACAACCACTAGGAAAACAACGACAGGGCAATGATTAAAAGGCATAAGGAGTTTAAATAAGCCTACTGCAGCTCAGATTGGGCGAAAATCGGGCATTGACCCCAGAACGTCCGCACGCGTCTCCTGCGTGACGTCGCACACCGACGTCATCATCAACGTGGGTGGAGGTGGATCCGCAGAGTCCGGCGTCCATCAACATGTTGCAGGGGTCAGGTATACAGACGCACTGCTGCTGAGTGCAAATGCCGCAAGGTGAGGCTGAACATGTTACATTCCTTCCTGGGCTACAGGGCCTCGGTGCTACGAGGATAGTACATGGACGCCATCTTGTAGAGCAGGTTATGTTCCAAGTTGGAGCAGGTATAGTAGCCACGGTCTTCGCTGGAGTGTGGTAGTGGTTAGTGGGCACAGGGATAGCTCGCACCGGTCCGGGGGGAGGGGGGAAACCAGATAAGACAGTCCTGTGAGAGAGACGTTTTGCTTTGAATGGGAGAGTGGCCGCCTCACTGGAACTTCTGAGAAATGCCACAGTTACACTTAACTAAAATTATGCTGCCGTCCACCAATCTACAGCTTCACTATAAAAAGTATTGGACTCATTCAACAGCATCATGCTCTGTGTGAAGACCTTCGTAAATGAAAATGATAATGCCATTTCTCTGAAATAAGTGTTGTACTTTGAAATGTACTGGTTTTGGTGTGTGTGGGTGTGGGTGTGTGTGTGTGTTGATAATAATAGCAATAATAATTTCATTTTTTATTTGCTGTGATCAGATTTGTTTGATAATATTGTTCCTCTCTGCCTGTAAAACAGTTTCTTAAAATTTGTACATCTAATATAATTTATCCTATCAAAATATACAATATCTTTCATTAGACCAAATGTAAGTATAACGAGGATAAATATATGTTTTAAATATAATCTTAGTATACGTTTAAGTTTACCAACATGTATTGTGTTTTGACCCAGCACATTACAGTAACATGCTGTGTTTGTGTATGCCCAGATCCTCTTGATTTTTTTTCCTGTACATTGTTCACCCTAAGGGCCTTTGCTAGAGATTTCTCTGGGGAAACCACCTGTCTATGCTCTGCTTCACTGGCTCTCTAGTAGTTTCTCCCTTTAAAAGTTGCCTCAGGTTAGGTTTTTTCTTTTCACTAGGGGACTCGTCTTGGAAGCTGTCCCAAAGCATACTTTGCACTGTATTTCCCATACTGGCACATCCATTTTGTATTGACAATTAAAATAATGTGAAATACATTGCCTGGTATAAAAAAATATTGGCTATGGAGTAAAAAATTGATTTGCAAGGTTTTGATATTTGATCTGAAGTTGCAATTAATATTATATATATATATATATATATATATATATATATATATATATATATATATATATATATATATATATATATATATATATATATATATATATATATATATATATATATATATATATATATATATATATATATATAGAGAGAGATAATAGATATATATATATATATATATAGAGAGAGAGAGAGATAATAGATATATATATATATATAGAGAGAGAGAGAGAGAGATAATAGATATATATATATATATAGAGAGAGAGAGAGAGAGATAATAGATATATATATATATATATATAGAGAGAGAGATAATAGATATATATATATATAGAGAGAGAGAGAGAGAGAGAGAGAGAGAGAGAGAGAGAGATAATAGATATATATATATATAGAGAGAGAGAGATAATAGATATATATATATATATATAGAGAGAGAGAGATAATAGATATATATATATATATATAGAGAGAGAGAGATAATAGATATATATATATATATAGAGAGAGAGAGAGAGAGAGAGAGAGATAATAGATATATATATAGATAGATAGATATATATATATATATAGAGAGATAATAGATATATATATATAGATAGATAGATATATATATAGAGAGAGATAATATATATATATATATATATATATGTATATATTTTTTTTTTAAACCATTTTTGTGTACTGAACTGTGTATTTGTTTTGTTTGTGTGTGAGAATTTTTGTTTCCTGCCTAGATATTCCTCTTAGCCTTGCGAAGTACAGTATTAATCCCTTAAAGCTATACTTTAAGCACCAAAACAACTTTAGCTGAACAAAACAGGTTTTATGTATAGACCATGCCCCTGCGGTCTCAATTCTTGGCCATTTAGAATTTGAAGCACTTTGTTTTTGTATCCCTAGCCCCATCTCCCTTGGTTGTAAACCATACAATCTTCCTGAGGGGAAAAAAGGTTTTACATTCACATCATAGTTTGTTTACTTTAGAAATTAATATCTCCTGCTTGTTTTTTTTTTTTTAATTGTATTCTTTATTTTTGCAGTGCATTGCGTACACAAGATAGTAAAAATGAGACAGACCTGAAAATATGAGTTATGCGTGATGAAAACTATGTACTTTAAAAAAAAAAAAAAAAAAAAACACAAAAAAAAAAGAGAAACCAATACATTGCCTGCCTGTGGACAAATGGAGAATAGGCCATTTGTCCCGGGTGCTGGATAATGTATATGCTCTTAGGTACAGTGTGGAAGTTATTTGCGTGGCTACAGATAGTGACAAATGCATGGGAGCACTTAACCTACGAGGTAGTGTTCCTGAACTGGGTTAGTTGGTTGGTTGCCAACTACTGATTGCCTATCTTCTTAAACTAGTGCTTAACTGCTTTGCATTGTGAGTGGTTTCCTCTAACCATGGGGCTTGCGGGGCGTGGGATGTAAACGTAGGTGTCGCCAGTTAGTGATAACTGCAGTATTCTTGATACTAAATGGTGCTATAACACTCTGATCTGAGTGGCTCTAATGAGTGTTCATGGTAGTTATCGGTGGGTCTGAACCTTTTGAAGTCACAAATTAACATATAAAATACAAAACTAGAAAAATAAAGAAAATAATAAATGTTGTGTCTAACTTGTGAGTTGCCTTATTGAAATGGGAGCATCCGACAGGGACCTGGATTGTGATGGGTCAAGAAAGTCATCTTTCCTATTCGTGACACTGGGGCTCTGGTGGTGATTGGCTTTAGGATAAAAGGGACAATATTATTAGGGTTCCTAGATTTCATTGAGGGTCCTGCTGCAGGGCAGGCGTTTGACGCTTACAGCGTTCCCAGAAGTGTAGGATCTTCTGCTGTTCATTAGAGAGTATGGCACATCCTGTTATGGGTTGTGTTCAAGGAGCCATTTGCCCACTATCTGTAGGCCAAGCCTGCTACCTACCTTTAGTTGGCCTTTATCTGAGCCAAATGATTTACTCCAAATTACAGTGGTCTTAATCTGTCCTAAAAGAATGTTAAGGATGAATCCTCGAAGGTGAAGGGTGTTCACCACAGTCAAAATTAGTATTTCATTGAAGGAACATAATTGTCACCAGAACAACTAGAGCTTATTGTATTTGTTCTGGTGAGTATATGTATTCCCTTCACCCTTTTTGCAGTAAACATTGTTTTTTTCATAGAGAAGACAGTGTTTACATTACAGCCTAGGGATACCTCCACTGGTCACTCCTCAGATGGCTGCTAGAGGTACTTCCTGGAGCAGTGCAGTACCGACAGTCAATGTCTCCACCCTCTGCATGAAGACAGAAAACTTTCCTCATAGAGATGCATCTTTATGAGTAGATGCACATTGGACAGGGCTGTGTTTGGCGTGTGCTGGCTCTGCCCTTGCCCCTGAAATACCTCCTTGATGGTATCGGACAATCCAATGCTTTCCTGTGTCAAAGCATTGTGATTGGCCCAGATCACCACTTCTGATGATGACAGCCAAGCAGGCAGATCTGGGCAGAGCCAGCAGCAGACTTGAATAAAAGTAAGACTTTGCTATATTTAGGGGGGCAAGTGTGGGCCAGAGGGGCTAGATGGTGGTTTTAAAACTATAGGGACATGCTTTTGTTCCTGACCCTGTAGTGTTCCTTTAAGATGTTATTTTTATGAATACTGATTCTCTGGCGAGGTGGGTAAAGGTATCCTGGCTACAGGCAGGACCCGATTGTTGGGTCATGCTATGCTGCCCTGTCGAGAAAGGACTAAAGCTTCACTCACCCCTATATACTCTAGGAATGATCACCAGCCTGTCTAGGGGAATACCATCATCTACCAGAAATCACTAGTCCCTTATATAGGCCTTTAAATTTGCTGAAATTTACAGCTTACCCCCTGCTCTCCAACTGTGCTGAAGTTTAATTGGATAATTTTATTTCTACTGGCAGAGATTGATAATGATTGCAGTACCAAATACCTTTTTTGAGAACTATTTGATTTAACTGTGTTTACTGTATGTGGGCATTGTGCTCAATGCAGACATTATTTTTACACTCTGTTGACATTTTCAATAAGCTGCACTATTAGTAATGCATTCACAGTCCTTAAAAAGAACTACAAACAAGGCATTTGACCATTTTTATTTCTACGTTTTTGTCACACCTAATGTATGTGAGAAACGTTGCATTTTTGCCGTTATTCTAACTGTATTATTTTATTATTTATATAGCGCCATCAGATTCCGTAGCGCTGTACAAAGGGTGAAATAACAGACATTTAAATGTAACCAGACAACTTGACGTACAGGAACAGAGAGGTGGAGGGCCCTGCTCAATGAGCTTACATTCTAGAGGGAGTGGGGTATAGTGACACGAAGGGTAAAAGTAGGGATACGAAGTAAGTTGTTAGAAGAGTATTCGTTGAGGGTATTAGGTAATTTTTGACCGTTGCAGGAGAGGAGTCAGAGGGTGGGGGATAAAAATCTGCTAACCGTTTAATTGATATGCTTTCTTGAAGTGAGTTTTCAATGATTTTTTTTGAATCAGTGGAGACTGGGTGAAATTCTTACGGACGAGGGAAGGGAATTCCACAGAAGAGGTGCAGCCCTGGAAATGTCTTGGAGGCGAGCGTTGGAGGTGGGAGTACGGACAGAGGATATACGTAGGGGCCTCGTCGGGACATACTTGTGTATTAGGGTTGGAGAAGCATTATGTAGGGACTTGTAAGCAAGCAACAGAATTTTAAATTGAGCCCTATATCTAACTGGGAGCCAATGCAGGGACTGACAGAGCGGTGAGGTGTGGGAGGTGCGAGCGTACAGGAAAATGAGCCTTCAATATAGATTGCAACGGTGCAATCTGGGAACACGTAAGACCACTGAGAAGAGTATTGCAGTAGTCCAGGCGAGAGCGAACAAGAGCATGGACCAGCACCTTAGCCGCATCCGGGGTTAAATAGGGGTGGATGCACGCTATGTTTTTGAGATGGAAGCGACAGGATTTGGCGATTGATTGGACATGAGGGGTAAAGGAGAGGTTGGAGTAAAAAAGAACACCCAGGCAGCGAGCCTGCGAGGTAGAGGTGATGGTAGCGCCGTTGACTTGGAGGGAGACAGACACGGGAGTAGTAACACTTGAGGGAGGAAAGACCAGAAGTTCTGTTTTGGACAGGTTGAGTTTAAGGAAGTGAGCAGCCATCCATTTGGAAATCGAAGAGAGGCAGTCAGAGACACGAGTCAAGATGGGCAGCGAGAGATCAGGAGAGGACAGGTAGATTTGCGTGTCATCAGCATATAAATGATAATAGAAGCCAAACGAGCTGATTAGTTTGCCAAAGGAGGCAGTGTAGAAAGAGAACAGTAGGGGACCAAGGACAGATCCGTGGGGGGGAAGAGGCAGAGTCAGAGAAAGAAACTTTTGGGAGAGGTAGGAGGAGCACCAGGAGAGAGCAGTATCCCGTAGACCAAAATACAGAAAACACGAAGAAGCTGTTGATGATCAACAGTGTCAAAGGCAGCAGAAGCATCTCAGATCCTCTCTGAAATATATAGATAAAGGGAACTGTGTGCTTTCTAAGATTTTTTTGTTTCCCAAATATTTTTATAATGGCTAAATGAATAAGTGAAATATAAAAATTGTGTAACTTGCCTGTTGCATAGCAAATTTAACTAGCCAGTTCAGATATTATTGATTGGCTTAGTGTGTTAATCCTGGCATATTTTTTTTTTTATTCTACAGCAACTATCTGTCAAGCACTATATTGAAATAGGTTCCACTTTACCTTGTTTCTCAAATAAAAAAAAAAAAACAGTGCAGTTAACTCTCTCCATTTCATATTCCTGTTGTCTTCATGTATTGGCATATGTCATCTTGTGAAATGTTTATACATGCCTGTTAAACTATGCACTGCACTAAAGAATTAAAAAAATTAAACATAAAGAAATTGTGTAAATTTACATAATTCCAATTGTCGCATGTTATCTGCAAAGCGATCCATACACAAAATTGGTGCTTTATAATATGTTCGTATGCTGGCTATGCATCCCTTCAATAAATATTATTATTATTTATGTAGCGCTGTACAATGGGTTATGCTAATCTTTTTTTCAATCAAAATAGTTCTCAGTAGTGAAGTTGTTAAAGAAACAATCCATTTTTTTATATATTTTTGATTAATAATTTAGTACATCTAACCCCAAAGAGAAAACACATCATTTAGTTTTCTTTCTATTTATTCTTTTGCATGCTTTATATGGTGGTATACAAAAAAACAACAAAAAAAATCTCTTGCAAAAGCTGAAGAAATGTCCTCCCCTCTTTCCCTAGCAGAGGCTTTCTGCTACACCAATCAGAGCTTTCCTATTAGGAAGCTTCTGTGCTGAAGCAGAGTGTGCGCATATGATTGCAGCTTTCCAATACTTATCATTTAGCTGTACTACTGCTCATCGAGAAGGGGGAAGGCAGGTGCTCACAAGCCCAGTTGGCTCTATGGAGCTAATGGAAGAGGAATAAAACCTCTCCGGCATGTTGACAGCTAGGGAGGCAAATGTTTTATAAAAGTTCTGATTCCTAATTGAAATTGGTACGTTTATGAACTGTCACAAATTAAAGACCGTTAGCAAGCGAAAGTGTCTGGAGTGTTCCTTTAACCCCTTAACCCCTTAAGGACAGAGCTTCAGAAGCTTGTCTTTCACTTAATGACAACGGCATTTTTTGCATTTTTTGCTATTTGCGTTCAACTGCAATTTGCTTTTTACTAATTCATTGCACCGACACATATTATATACCGTTTTTTAAAGGACAGAAAGGGCTTTAATTTGATGTAACACATATATATATAAATGCTTATTTATTATTAAAAAAATACAGAAATATGCAAAAAAATGAATTTTTGTGTTTTTTTTTACAGTTTTTGCAATAATAATGTGTACATAATTAGTGCAGGTTAAGGAAAGTAATTAAAAATAAATTCATTTAGTTGTTCTGAATTACAGAATATATAATGTGTCTGGGATTTTCAGTTTTTTTTGGTAGTTACAGGCAGGGCTGCCATCAGAAATTTTAGGGCCCCTGACACAGCTCAAGATCTGGGTCCCCGGGGCCAGCCCCGAGTCCGCCCACAAGGATGAAGTGTGTGTGTGTGTGTATAGTGGATGCGGTATGTATGTCATGGATGCAGTATGTATAGTGGATGTAGAATGTGTATAGTGGAGGCGGTATGTGTGTCATGGATGCAGTATGTATAGTGGATGTAGAATGTGTATAGTGGAGGCGGTATGTGTGTCATGGATGCAGTGTGTATAGTGGATGCAGTATGTGTGTCATGGATGCAGTGTGTATAGTGGATGCAGATTGTACGTTTTGTGTAATGTATGTAATGTTTGTATGCATGCATTAGATGCAGAGTGTGTGTGTAGTGCATGCAGAGTGTGTGTTTTTGTAGTGGATGTAGTGTGTATAGTGAATGTAGTGTGTATAGTGAATGTAGTGTGTTTAGTGAATGTAGTGTGTTTGTAGTGAATGTAGTGCGAAAATCGCTCTCTCTCTCTCTATATATATATATATATATATATATGTGTGTGTGCTTCTCTATGACAAGCGTTCAGCGTCGACATGCAGAGCATGGAGATGTTGAATGTCAGTGCTGCACATTTTGCAACACTGACACAGGAAGCGCCTAGGTGTTCCTAGGCAGCAATGTAAACACTGCATTTTCTCTGAAAAGGCAGTCTTTGCAGCAAAAACCCTGCAGTGGTAGACTATACTCACCAGAACAACTACATTAAGCTGTATAATATAAATTAAGCTGTAGTTGTTCTGGTAACTATATAGTGTCCCTTTATGTTTGTGTGTGCAAAGGGGAAGGGACTGCAGAGGGTGCCGAAAGGAAGGGGCTGTAAAGGGTGTGAGTGGAAGGGGCTGCAGAGGGTACAGGGGGGAATAGAGGCTGTAGTGGGTGCAGAGGAGGGACAGGATGTAGTGGGTGCAAAGGGTATAGGAGCTGCAGTGGGAGCAGTTGGGTAGGGGATTCAGTGGGAGCAGGGAGGTGGGGGCTGCAGGAGGTAGGGGCTGCAGTGGGAGCAGGGGTAGGTGCTACAGATGGAGCAGGGAGGTAGGGGCTGAATTAGGTAGGGGTTGCAGAGGGAGCAGGGAGGTAGAAGCTGTAGGGGGTATGGGCTAGGGGCTGCAGAGGGAGCAGGGGGTAGGGGCTGCAGAGGGAGCAGTGGGTAGGGGCTGCAGAGGGAGCAGGGGGTAGGGGCTGCAGAGGGAGCAGGGGCTGTAGGGGGTATGGGCTGCAGTGGTCGCAGGGGGTAGGGGCGGCAGAGGGAGCAGGGGCTGCAGAGGGAGCAGAGAGGTAGGGGCTGTAGGGGGTATGGGCTGCAGTGGTCGCAGGGGGTAGGGGCTGCAGAGGGAGCAGAGAGGTAGGGGCTGTAGGGGTTATCTGCTGCAGTGGTCGCAAGGGTTAGGAGCTGCAGAGGGAGGTGGGAGGTAGGGGCTGTAGGGGGTATGGGCTGCAGTGGGTAGGAGCTGCAAGGGGTATGGACTGCAGTGGGATCAGGGGCGTAGGGGATGCAGTGGGAGCAGGGGGGTGGGGATGCAGTGGGAGCAGGGGGGTGGGGGCTGCAGGGGGGTTTGGGCTGCAGAGGGAGGAGGGGATACAGTGGGAGCGGGGGTAGGGGCTGCAGAGGGAGCAGAGGGGTAGGGGCTGCAGAGGGAGCAGGGGATGCAGGGGGGTAGGGGATGCAGTGGGGGTAGGGGCTGCAGAGGGGCTAGAGGCTGCAAAGGGAGCAGGGGGTAGGGACTGCAGAGGGTGCAGGGGATGCAGTGGGGTAGGGGCTGCAGTGGGAGTAGGGGGGTAGTGGCTGCAGAGGGAGCAGGGGGTATGGGCTGCAGAGAGAGCAGGGGATGCAGTGGGAGCAGGGGGGGTAGGGGATGCAGGGGGGGGTAAGGATGCAGTGGGAGCAGGGGGAGCAGGGGATGCAGGGGGAGCAGGGGATGCAGTGGGAGCAGGGGATGCAGTGGGAGTAGGGGATGCAGTGGGAGCAAGGGGGGGTAGTGGCTCCCAAAACCCTCCCAAACCTTACCTCTCTGGTGGTCCTCTTGTAAGTCTGCTCAGGGCAGCTCCGCATAGCTCACTGTGACTGGTGATGTCACTTCCTGCAAAACAAGCCTCACGGAGCTGCCCTGAGCAGTTACAGGCAGCTCAGTGAGGCTGTGTTTGGAGACAGGCACACTGTGGGGCAGCCTAGTGGGGTCTTTGGGAGGCCCCTTAGCTGCCCCTCAGTATGCCCTGCACGGAGGGAGAACATTTTTAGCAGCAGGGGCCCGCGGACGGCTGTGCGGGCCCCTTGCTGAGTGCAGGCTGGCTGGGGAGATTGTTTAACTCCCCAGCTCAGCCATTACTTACTGTAGCAGTATGTGGGGCTCGGGGCCCCCCAGGACCGCCGGGCCCATGACGACTGTTATGGTTGTCATGCCCTGATGGCGGCCCTGGTTACAGGTCACAAAGCACAAGGAGTAAAATAAACTTTTTATGTGGAGCGATTTTAGAATTTGGTATGTTTGTCTTGTAAGCCTAATAGCCATAAAAGAAAACAAAATTGCCACACAAAAGTATATATTTATATAAAGTAGACACCACAGGCTATTTACCTAAGGTTGTTTTGACACTTTCTACGTAGCCATTTTACCGCCAACCTCTGCTAAATATTGGAGTAAAATTGTGTTTTTTGGGGGGTTTTCGCACACAAACTTATAACAAAGAACTTCTCATGTGTATTTTGTAAAGTTGGTGTGTGCTATTCCTGTACAAAGTTTTATTATGTGTTCAGTTACTTCTGCTGAGTACAACGGTACCCCCATTGTATGTCTTTGGCACTATTTTGTGAAGCTACAGTGCCATATAGGAGACCTGTCCTTTTCAGTATTCACAGTAGAATTTTGAGAGACGGATTTAATGAGCCTATGCTTCCATTTGGGGTATTATAACAGTATGTCTGTTCGAAAAAAAAAACCAAAGGCCTACCATTTGTAAAAGTAGACACTCCAGGGTATCTCATAAGGTGCATATTGTGCCTTAACATGCCCCCATTTTTTCACCAATAGATGCCAAAGTATGTGGTAAAAAATAATTTTGTGCGTTTTTTACATATGGATTGCATTTGTGCTGGGCATTTTGTATATTTCACATGTGCCACTAAGTTCAAACCCCCCAAATTATGTTCAGCTAAGTCTTCTGAGAAAAATGACACCCCCATTGTATGTCTTTGGCACTAGTTCGTGAAGCTACAGTGCCATATAGGAGACCTGTCCTTTTCAGTACTCACAGTAGAATTTTGAGAGACGGATTTAATGAGCCTATGCTTCCATTTGGGGTATTATAACAGTTTGACTGTTCAAAAAAACCCCACAAAGGCCTACCATTTGTAAAAGTAGACACTCCAGGGTATCTCATAAGGTGCATATTGTGCCTTAACATGCCCCCATTTTTTCACCAATAGATGCCAAAGTATGTGGTAAAAAATAATTTTGTGCGTTTTTTACATATGGATTGCATTTGTGCTGGGCATTTTGTATATTTCACATGTGCCACTAAGTTCATACCCCCCAAATTATGTTCAGCTAAGTCTTCTGAGTAAAATGACACCCCTATTGTATGTCTTTGGGACTATTTTGTGAAGCTACAGTGCCATATAGGAGACCAAGCCATATCAGTTTTTACCGAACTTTGAATTTTGACGCTGGGCCTATGTGCAATTTCCAAGCATCTTAGCAGGTATTAAATTCAAACTACCCCACAAAGGCCTACCATTTCTTAAAGTAGACACCCCAGGGTATTTCAAAAGGTATATTCTAAACCTTAGTGTAGGATCATTTTTTTGTTAGTTTGTACCAAGTCTCGTTGCAATTAGCATTTTTGTCTGCCTTTTTGACACACACTTGGAGATGTTACTGTATATTTTGCTATCCTTATGTGTGCTATGGCAGTATAACACCCAATATGTTGCTCAGCTATGTCATCTTAGTGCAACGATACCCACATGTGTACCTTTTTCATGGTTATGTGGATGTTGAAGGGGCACATTGGAGACCATGTCATATGAGTTTTTACCAAACTTTGAATTTTGACGCTGGGCCTATGTGCAATTTCCAAGCATCTTAGCAGGTATTAAATTCAAACTACCCCACAAAGGCCTACCATTTCTTAAAGTAGACACCCCAGGGTATTTCAAAAGGTATATTCTAAACCTTAGTGTAGGATCATTTTTTTGTTAGTTTGTACCAAGTCTAGTTGCAATTAGCATTTTTTCTGCCTTTTTGACACACACTTGGAGATGTTACTGTATATTTTGCTATCCTTATGTGTGCTACGGCAGTATAACACCTAATATGTTGCTCAGCTATGCCATCTTAGTGCAATGATACCCCCATATACAGAATAGTTGGGGTAAACTTATCCGGGGGTAGTACACAGTCATCTGCGTCCCGGGCAAAGCTGTCATGGATTCCGAAACCAAAACACAGACAGACCACAAAGAGAGAGAACACAGAGAGAGAAACTTGTAATACCGGTCCTTAGAATGGCCGGGCTATACAAGCAGAGAATTGTCAAGGTACAAGCCGAGGTCAAAGGAGTAAAGAGAAACGGAACAACGATAGGACAAGCCGAGGTCAAGGATCAGAGAAGACAGGATAAACGGTAGACAAAGCCAAGATTCGGTAACCCATCAGACAGATGACTAAAAATCACACCCCAAAACTGGTCTACTTATTCGGCCTGGGTGTGAAAATTTTTAAAACAATGGCCAATACATAGGCCGGGCTGAGAGGGGCAATCAGGGCAGTAATAGCTGGTCTCAACTCTTACGCCCCTCTTGTAACACACCCTGCACCTTTTCTGGGGGTTTTGTTTTTTAGGGGTTGGTGGAATCTTAAAGCAGAAGTGACCTGCCTCCATTCTTCTGCTAGGCTCCACTGATGGTCTCCTTGTGTGGCATTCTAGCAGCTTAGAAATTAGCTCAAACTGGAAAGAAAGAAAAGTGCTTTTCAGCCCAGCATTTGCCTTTTTAAAAATAACAAAGGCATTGTGGATTGCCATCTGCATCAGGTATATGCCCACTTTTTTATACCATGCCCTGGTCTTTCTCATGATCAAATATGGCTGCATCAGTTGATCGGACAGGTCAACGCCCCCCATATGCCGATTATATTGCCGTATGCAGACTGGCACCCGTTTATATTCGTCTCTGCCACGAACTGCGACCCTCCGAGTGTTTTCACCATGGATGGTGGTTAAGATGAAAACATCCTTTTTATCCCTGTACTTGAGTGCCAGCAGTTCATTCTGGCAGAGAGCTGCTGTTTCCCCCCTTTTCATTTTTTTGTTCGCTAGAGCCTTTGGGAAACCTGTGCGACTCTTCCGAATAGTGCCACAGGCCACGGTCTCGAAGCAATACAACATTTGTAACAGTGGGATGCTATTATAAAAGTTATCGATGTATAGATGATAACCTTTATTAAGTAGTGGCATTATTAAGTCCCAGACAATTTTTCCACTTGTCCCTAATGTATCTGGGCAACCTGGGGGATCAAGGTGGCTATCCCTTCCTTCGTATACACGGAAGATGTATACGTAGCCACTGCCACTTTCACATAGTTTATAAAATTTGATCCCATATCGGGATCTTTTGGATGGGATATATTGTCTAAACCCCAGTCTTCCCTTAAACTTCATTAGGGACTCGTCAATGGAAATGTTTTTATTGGGGGTATATATAGCGGCAAATTTACTGTTAAAGTGGGCAATTAAAGGGCGTAGTTTGTAAAGAAGATCATACTGCGGATCACCTTTTGGGGGGCACTTGTTGTTATCACTAAAGTGCATAAATCTTAGTATGTCTTCATATCTTTCCCTTGTCATTGTCTCGGCAAAAATAGGAGTATTGCAAATAGGATGTTTAGCCCAATACATCCTAATTGTGGGCTTTTTAATTAGCCCCATTAACATGGTCAGTGCCCAGAATTGTTTAAATTCTGGCACACTGGTTGGGTACCATCTCTCTTTCCTAGAGATAAGAGAGTCTGGATTGCGTGCCAGATATTGCTCCGCATAGAGATTAGTCTGGGTGACTATCTCCCCAAAAATCTCATCCCCCAAGAACAGCTGCATAACATCCAGCGCACTATAGGCAGACAGGTCCGCCTGTATGCCAGGATTGCCTGTAAACACTGGGATGTCTGGGGAAAAATTATTAGGGGGTACCCAGTCATCTGCGCCATGGTCAGCATTAGGGGAATCGTCGATTTCTCCTGATGGTCCTGCAGTATCTGGCACATAGTCAATGTCCCCTGCATCCCCTGCGTCACTCCCTGCTTCACTCTCTGAGGCAGTGTCAGTCGCCTCTGAGTCTGCCGCTAACAGGGCATAAGCCTCCTCCGCGCTATACTTTCTAAACATTGTTAATACAGCTAACACAGCTAACAAAAACTCTAACTAAAAAAAATTTTATTTTTTATTCCCTAATTCCCACTAAATTCCACCCACCAAAATAACTAAATCACAAATTAATAAAATCAAATAATAAAATTTAACCCCTTAGGGTTACAAAAAACTAAAAATTAACCCTTGAAAGTAAAAAAAAAAATAGATCACAGTAGAGTACTGTGACCTGTATATAGCAGGGAAAGGGTTAATTTTTTTTTTTAACTCCAGAAAAGTGAATTTTATACTTAAGTATAACTCTGCAATAAATCAGGGACACAATGTAGCACCGATCCGTCTCTCTCCACTTCACAAACCCACACGAGGTGGAGGGAGGCGGATCAAATATCCCAGCAGCATTGTGACCGCTGTGACTGGCTGTCACAGCGATCACATGGGCTGGGATATCCGGATTTGCTGCTGCTGGTCTGCCCCTGACTCGGAGGGACCCAGCAACAGCATTAACCCCGCGATCGCCGGCACTGCGCGATCGCGGCGTTAATTTTAACGCGTGACGGACGAGGTCCGTCACTCGTCATTAACGCATTCCCCTGAGTGACGGACCTCGTCCGTCACTCGTCGTTAAGGGGTTAAGGACCAAACTTCTGGAATAAAAGGGAATCATGACATGTCACATGTCATGTGTCCTTAAGGGGTTAAAGGCACAGTATGCACTAACATTTCACACCGTTTGTGCCCTGTATAATTAACTCTAGTTCTTTATTTTGCTCAATGTTTTTTTTTTATAGTTTTCTTGGAAAATAATTTTTTTGCAGCGTAACACTGAGATCTGTGAATGTTGTATGGCGAAAAAGGCCATTGCAGTGTACTTGCATGAATGGCCAAAAGTTACCAGGACACCCCTGGATATTTTTTTGTTTTTTTGCTAGACCTATTGCCAACCAGATTCTATCCTGTAAACCATTTGATACTCCATTTATCTGGGGTTTGAACCAGTTGGAAATGCTACAGTCATGTGAATACTGTAAAGTAATGTCACCACACAATAATTTCCAAGACGGCTGCAGAGCTATGACAATTTATAAACCGTGTGGCAACTGATTTGATTTGATGTGAATACTTTGTAGAAAAGCAAAAGTTACTTTCTTGTAAAAAATAAATAAATAAATGCCAGCCTCTTCACTCACTCAAACTCTGGTAGGGAGGGCAGTCCATTTATATCTTCGCTGAGAAAGGGTGTGTATTTGTGACCTTTTATGAATATTTCCATAAAGTTTGTGTTTTGTTTTACAATAACACACCATGCACCTGCCAATATACATTTTTACACACACAGTTACAGTAAATTGGAAACAAAATATTATATTAACTGCTATAGGCACCCAGACCACTTTATCTCAGTGAAATGGCAGATTAAAACTGTTATTATCAGATGGTCTCAGAGCGACCATCTGATTGGCGCAGTGCAGTATCTGCAATGCATCAACAAGTTGTAGTCAATCTTATTATAATAGGTGATGATCGCACAATTGGTTTTTTTTTTTCCTTAAAAAGTATATAACTACTTATTAAGCCACTGTAAAAATAATTTGTTCTTCTTTTTATAGCTCCAGAATGTTGGCATCAATCCTGCTAACATTGGCTTCAGCACGTTGACCATGGAGTCAGATAAGTTTATTTGTATCAGGGAGAAGGTTGGGGAGCAAGCCCAGGTGGTTATAATAGATATGGCTGATTCCAACAATCCACTGAGACGCCCAATTTCCGCTGAGAGTGCCATCATGAACCCTGCTTCTAAAGTCATTGCTCTGAAAGGTAAGTTTCCAAGAAGTACACAATGTGTAAATAATTATTGGAAGTCTAAAGTGATTGTCTCAATACATCTGCCAAGATCAATTAGTCGCCTCTTTTGAAAAATATTTTTAGCACTCTGTGCCTCCGTCATGCACCACGGGGATTATGTATACTTGGTACAGCCAAAGGGTTCCCGTGAGCATAAGTTAAAGTAGGAACATGGGGTTGGAAGATGAAAGCCTTGTTCACTTTTAATCTGGCAGTTTTGTAAGTAGTACTGAAAGCAGTTCCTAATATAACCCTTGAACCTTTAAGAGTCACTGGAATGTTCAATGAGTTCACATTTTTGTGGAATAATTATAGTTTTTAAATTTGGTCAACTATTGCATTAGACATTGTGTTTTAAGAGAAAATATATGAATTAGTTGCTGGGGATTCTAGGTACATCATTTGTCACATACTGGCAAATACTCTCAAATTATCTCACTTTTAGAGTGGATTGAACTACCCCATTTATTGGGTTAATGTTTACAATTTGTTAATGAACATTGGATGGTAGGATCCACATATTGCAGGTGTCTCTGTAATCTAAAGGCCATTAAATGTGGTTATATTGTAATCTTCTTAAATAATGCATGAATTACCAATGCTTTTTTAGCTAGAATAATTCCGTATCTATATTTAGGGACTCTCCAGTTATGTAAAGACTATAAAGTGACCCAGAGTAGATGACGGGGGGAAGGGGAGCAGGACAGGACTTGATGTGTGTTACTGCAGTCTGCTTCCTGTTATCCCTGATCATTCCAATTTCAGAAATACCTCCTGAAAAGGGATTACATTCTTAGAGTGCTACAGAAAATATTTAAACACACAACCAAGCCAAAATTCCATGGATCATGTTCTAGATTTTACAGGAGAACTCTTATATCATTTGGGGTGTTATAAACCATACCAACACATCTGTTGCATGATGAAAGCAAGGTGTTATTGAAAATATAAGTGAATGGCTCTATTTAAAGAAAAAATATGTCTGTGTGACCTTTACTGAATTGCTCTTCTGTACGACTTCTTGCAGCCTCGAAGGGTTAATCTTTTAGGGTGTGTTGGGTTTACGCCTAATGTTTTGCAATTACTGAAAAGAGCATTATTTTTCAGGGTCAGTAGGTCAGTTTATTTACTATATGCCATTCATAAGGAATGTCTATGCTTAACCAACCCTTCACCCACCTATTGTACATATGCTCTCCGTATTTAAAGGGACATTCCAGGCACATTGTTTACTAGCATGCAAAATGGGGAAAATGTTTAAGCATTTTTAGGAATAATTTGCCTACTTTATCATTTCTGTTTTTTTTGTTTTTTTTTTTAAATCATTCTTTCCCATGCGTAAATGACCACTATAGGCACCCAGACCACTTCAGCTTAACCCCTTAAGGACACATGACATGTCTGACACGTCATGATTCCCTTTTATTCCAGAAGTTTGGTCCTTAAGGGGTTAATGACGTGGTCTGGGTGCCTGGTCCATCTAGGATTAACCCTTTCTGTTGTAAACCTAGCAGTTTTAGAGAAACTATCTTTACCTATGGGTTAATCTAGCCTCTAGTGGCTGTCTCATTGACAGCCGCTAGAGGCGCTTCTCACTGTGAAAATCACAGTGAGAAGACGCCAGTGTCCATAGGAAAGCATTGAGAATGCTTTCCTATGAGACTGGCTGCATGCGCATTCAGCTGATGACATCAGAAGAGGGAGGAGAGTCCCAGCGCTGAGGGAGCCTGGCACTGGAAAAAAGGTAAGGGATTAACCCCTTCCTCCCCCTTCAGCTCCACAGGAGTGCTACCCTGAGGGTGGGGGCACCTTCAGGGCACTATACTGCCAGGAAAACAAGTTTGTTTTCCTGGCACTATAGTGGTTCTTTAACCCCTTAAGGACCAAACTTCTGGAATAAAATGGAATCATGACGTGTCACACACGTCATGTGTCCTTAAGGGGTTAAAGAGACACTATAGTCACCAGAACAACTACAGCTTAATGTAGTTGTTCTGGTGAGTATAATAGCTCCCTTCAGGCATTTTCGTGTAAACACTGCCTTTTCAGAGAAATTGCAGTGTTTTTTCATTGCCTCTAGGGACACCTCCAAGTGGCCACTCCTTAGATGGCCACTGGAGGGGCTTCCTGGCTCAGGGCTGCACAGTAAGCAGTACTGTCGTTCAGCGGGGACGCTGAATCTTTCTCATAGAGATGCATTGATAGATAATTAGAATTAGCGAGTGATTAACAAATTGTGCAGGGTGGGCACTGAGCTCGATTTCCTCATTCAGCTAATTAATTGATCACCAGCCACATCAATAATACTCACGACTTACCTTCTCCTGGAGCCAGCCGTGGTGCCCCAGATCTGCTACCCGCGGGTGCATGGTACATCTGATGGAGGTTTTCAAGTGGGGCCTAGTACAATCGACGGACGGGTGAGGCGGCCGGTCCCCCGCTCTGTGTGACTATGCGCTCTGTGCACCCTGGCTTGTTCTCTGCACCATCATGGATCTATCCTACCTAATCTGCTAAGTTACAGCCACTGCATATACTGTAGACACAAAATAGCGGCTCAAGTTGGGCAGAGCTGACAGCCGGACCGACTGGTCGCTTTCACTGAGAGCTCCGTGCTTTTTCAGCACAAAACACCGACAACAACGACAAATTTCACTCCTAACTTGCAAAACAAAGCTGAGGTTACCTGGCAAGCTCGGCAGCAATGGGCAGTAAAAACAAAAAGCAAAAACCAGAATAGTCCCGACCTGGCACAAGCATTGGGGAGCTATGGCGCCCTTGAGCCCAACATGGCCGCCTCTATCGACTACTGAAGGACCGCCTATATCGACGACCCTCGGACCCTGTAGAAACCTGCCTACCCACAACGCTGATATCACCGCAGCCCAAACCGCAGCTGGACTCAGCCCCGGTCACGAAGGCAGTCATGCAAGAACTGCTGGCGGACCTCCGTCGGAACATCCAGACTGATGTGGCGGATATGCGAAAGGATATCCAGGGCCTGACAGGCCGCATGGGAACCTTGGAGCAGGACTCCCGTAGCCACACACCGCAAATAACCGTGATACAACAGGAGCTAAAGTCGCTGCAACAACAGCACCTAATTATGGAACAAAAGATGGCGGCACTGGAGGACTCGCGCCGCGCTCAAAATATCAAGATAAGAGGCATAGCAGACTCTTTCCCGGACACCTCCTGAGGCGCCTGGTGAGCGAAATACTCCCACCGAAGCAGGCTAAGGGAGTATGCCTAGAGGGCGTGTTTAGAATCCCCAAACCAACGACGGCCCAAGCAGCACCGTGGGACCTAATCGTTAGATTTCAGAAGCGACAGGACAAAGAGGCAGTTATTACCGCCATCAAGGGTAACGCACCGTACGCTTTTGAGGGCATGGCCCTTACATTTTATACAAACTTATCCAGAGGAACTATGGCCTGGCGCACAGCCCTCAGGCCCTTAACCTCCTTGCTCCGCGCACACAATATTAAGTACTATTGGCGCTCATCCCACAAGCTCCAAGTAATCCACGGAGAAGCTATGCACTTAATAGCATACCTGCAGGAAGCGAGGACGCACCTATCAACCTTTGGCCTACCAGAAGACTCTATACGGCAACCCCTCTCAACTCCTAAGCCCTATGAGTGGAACCCAGCTACCTCTGAGACATTTGCCCCAAGGGGGTCCAACCACACTGCACAGCGGACGGCCCCTGCCTGAGCACCCCTTGCGGGCCTGCAGGACCACACCAACCACTCTTACTGCAACCTCAGTGCTGTCAGAGGACTGAAAATGTTTTACGGTTACATTTTCTGTTTGCACCTTCTTCACAGAGGTACTCACACACTATATTTTGTCTCTTCCATAGAGGTTAACACAGTAAAGGAGTTTAAGCATGCGTGGGATAGGCATAAGGCTATCCTAACTATAAGATAAGGCCAGGGACTAATGAAAGTATTTAGAAAACTGGGCAGACTAGATGGGCCGAATGGTTCTTATCTGCCGTCACATTCTATGTTTCTATGTTTCTATGTTTCTATATGAGACACCCCTGCTACTAAACAGCAATTAGTTACACACAGTCCCCCTGCAACCACGAACCCTCATGACATCAAGGCAGCGGACTCTTACACACCACCCTCACCTAGCGACACTGGTTCCCGCTGCCATGACCCGGAGATAAAATCTTGGGGGCACACCGTACTTACACACGGAGAGTCACTGACCCCGAAACATGCCATCCCCGGCCCCAGCATAGTTTTGTCCACTCTTAATTATGGTTTAAGTAACTAGAACGCTTATCCGGGCGGTTCAGAAATAATCCAGTTTCTGTAGTGCAAACCGGACGAGCCTACCCACTAGAGTACCACTCACGAGGCCCTACATATACGGCGGCCATAAACCAGGCCACCCTAGCACGCAATATACGGGCATTAGGGATCGCATTCCCCAGGAGCACCTAACATCATGCTGACTTTTTGGTCGCAGAAGACCTAAGAACCCACTAGCCTCCCACACAAGCCACAACTCACAACCAGGTTTACACTGAGAGGACCACACATGTTGCTAAATATATTAACCTGCACAGACACCTTTTTCAATGTCATTGTTCCCCAGTGCCACTGATACGCCCTATTCAATTAATTGCTTACTGTTTATCCTTCACTGTAGAACTGACTCAATAGAATATGTCAAACTTTACTATCTACTGAAGTTAACTTAAAGCGCTTGAACTAACCATGCGAATCTCCATATATAAAAACAAAAGTGCAGTGTTCTCGATGCCATATTTCTGTTACTATGTGAATTCAAATCTTTTTGCACCTGCTGTTGTGGCGGTGCAAATCTGCATGTCCAATATTTGCACGAATAAAATAAAGAATTCAAAAAAAAAAAAATTCAAAAAAATAGCGGCTCAAAATCTAAAACAGAACTTCAACCCTCAGCAACCTGAGACTGAACATCTCTACCCTGTATAGTTAACTCTGAGGAGGCTGGATGAAATCTTTGACCTCGTTGGGCCTCGTTGGAGGCATGCCAAACAGCTGCAATGCCTCAACATCAGGAGGAGGATGGGGAGGTTGAGAGCCGGGTTGTGAGTGGGCCCCCTTCGGTCACTTACATCTCTAAAGCACATACACCTCCTTTTAAAGGCCCGCCTAGGCTAAGGGCCAACAGGGGCAGAGCCCCACGGCTACCTACCACCATGGCCTTCTGTTTATCCCCTACAGGGAAGGAGTGGGATCCAAGGAGCCCCCAAGTCCGTGGCTTGAAGATGCTGGCCTGTCAACCGGCCTGGGGCTGGAGGGACGCCCGACAGAGCCATCAGAGTGTTGCAGCCTCCTTAGCCCTTTGTACGCAGGACTCACGTTTCCCATCTTCGGGCATAGGCCGAATGCAGGCTTGCTACCCAGAGCAGTGTCACCATTCGCATTATGGGACTAACCGTAAATGGCAACTGTCACTGTTGGGATTTCCTCACTTAATCCATACATTCCAGCCCAATTGCGCTCCCTATATGCATGCATATCTTGGCTGTTTGTTTTTTACATTTTCTTGTTTTTTCTTTTCTTTTCTTTTCATGTTCCCTATATGCATGCATATCTCGGCTGTTTGTTTTTTACATTTTCTTGTTTTTTGTTTTCTTTTCTTTTCATGTCTTAAAGGACCACTCTAGTGCCAGGAAAACATACTCGTTTTCCTGGCACAAGAGTGCCCTGAGGGTGCCCACTCCCGCCGGGCTCTGGGGGGAGGAAGGGGTTAAACTTGCCTCTTTCTCCAGCGCCGGGCGGGGAGCTTTCCTCCTCCTCTCCTTCCTTGCGACGTCATCGGCTGAATGCGCATGCGCGGCAGGAGCCGCGCTCGCTTTCAGCCGGTCGCATAGGAAAGCATTTACAATGCTTTCCTATGGACGCTTGCGTGCTCTCACTGTGATTTTCACAGTGAGAAGCACGCAAGCGCCTCTAGCCTCTGAGACAGCCACTAGAGGTGTTGGAGGCTGGATTAACCCTCAGTATAAACATAGCAGTTTCTCTGGTTTAACTATGTGTACTAAATCACTTGCCACTGCTGTCGGGGCCGCGTAAGACTGTTTGTTCCTCTGATGCACAACAAAAATAAAAAGAATTTTAAAACGTTATTTGTGACCAGATGACTGTTATAAATCTATATTAAGATTTCTCATCAGTTAGCAGTTATTAACGTAGGGGTAAATAGAAATGAAGTCTTCTCTCCCCTCTTCACTTCTAATAACTTTTTTATGATTTGTCTTTTGATCCATTGAATTATATTTACTTACTATACAAATAAATACTGCCCTACTACTATGCATTTTAAATTTGTGTAATCTCTTTGCATGACACACAACATCCATTTTTCAAATTTAATTTATTATTATAGTTTTTTCATGCATCTTTCACATAAACTGCCTCCACTATCCTTTATAGTTATTTTGGGGGGTTGAGCAGTCCCATTTTCTGACCTCATTATATTTTTATATTTTCACTAAGTCACTTCATTACCAGAGAAAAACCTCATTCGGATTTACGCAACCCAGCAATATGCATCTGTTTAATATTCCATTTCTAGCTTGTATGTCTTTATTATGGTTGGTATTATGTATGTCTTTATTATGGTTGGTATCATTATATTTTTATATTTTCACTAAGTCACTTCATTACCAGAGATACAGGGTAATCATGAGAAAAAAAACCCTTTTATATCCACGATTAATGACTTCCAAGATTGGCCCTACGTATCTCCCATGTTGTATCATGGTAATGCTGAACATCCCTTGATATTTCCCACATTTGAAAATATCATGACGCTACTTTGCTTTTAATTTAATTTACTTCCTTTTAAATACTCTGTTACAATATAATGTGTTTGTGAAAACGTCACGTTTCCCTGCTGTGCGCTCTCTAGAACTTTCCCCTTCCCGTTTTATAAATCGCAGTGCTTTTTCTCTCTTGTTTTACATTTGTTATTTATGCTTTCTGTTTTCTTTCTTCCTGCTTTCTCCTCTCAAACAGACGGTGAGTTACTTTATCCTGTCTCTTTTGCTGTGTCTGTGTCAGAACATTCCACGAATATTGGGACTGAAATAAGGAATTGGAATTTTCTACTTGAGTATACTTTCAGGAAATGGTTCATTATAATGTGTTTTATAATTTACATATATGTTTTATAATATGCAGTGAAATACACCCGTGACCTTCAGACATCATTACACTTCTAGATGGAGCATAAAAACTGCCTGTATTGGATCTTATTCGATCAATTGTTTGGCAGTTCCAAAAGTAGAACAGCCTTGGAAACCAATAGAATGTTCCTTCTGATTGTACCAACTTTGCAAAATTATGTCAAATCTCTTTATACATAGGCTCCATTGGGCTTAACTTTTTATTTTTTATTTTTAAACTTCGAGTTTCTAATATTTACCTTTTTTTTATTTTAATGTTCAGACAATTTTTTTGTATTTTTCTTTTTAATCAACACAGTAAAGGAGGAGACTATATTTAAAAGAAGAAAAACTACCACAACGAGTCCTAAATTAGAGGGGCAAAGGTTTAGAAATATCAGGAAGTATTACTTTACTGAGAGTGTAGTAGATACATGTAATAGCCTTCCAGCTGAAGTGGTAGAGGTTAACACAGTGAATGAGTTTGCGTGGTAGGACAGGCATAAGGCTATCCTTGACTTAAGCTAAGGCCAGGGACTAATAAAAGTATTTAGAAGATTGGGCAGACTAGATGGGCCGACTGGTTCTTACCTGCCGTCACATTCTATGTTTCTATTACTGTTTTGTTTGATGCAATGAAGAATGAGATGGTTTAACCCCTTAAGGACACATGACCTGTGTGACATGTCATGATTCCCTTTTATTCCAGAAGTTTGGTCCTTAAGGGGTTAATGTCTTTTCTTTCTTACTTTCTGATTTGAATGTAGTCCTGCTGCATTGGACTACACATTTCTCCTAAACAAATTATAAAAAAAGATTACTTTAGTACATTTGCTTTTTTTCCCTTAGCAACTCAATTTGTATACTACTCAACACTACAAGTGTTGCTGTTGATAAAACAGAGCAACTTTGGCAGACACCTTATTTAAAGGAATACTCCAAGCACCTTACCTTCTACAGCATATTGTAGTGGTCATGGTGCCAGGAGTGCGCTGGTAAGTAGTTAAACCATATGCAGATGTCTTAAAAACTGACCTGTGGTCAGCCAGATGCTGTTCACAGCCTTTGGGAATTCTTGACGCTCCTGCATGGAACTTCTGTAAGCTTCACTGAGCTAAATGCAGCCTCATGTTCGTAGAGAGCTTCTGGCTGTCCTGCAGGAGGTGACCGGCAGCCTACAGACCCCGGGTAAGTTGTAAAACAGTTTGCCGCTATAGGGGTAATGGTACTTTTGGTGTTCCTTTAAGTTTAATAATTCATTCCGTTAAATGTTATGTTGAACTATTGATCCTTCTAAGATTTACCAAATGGCCATAGATATATATTTTCAATATTAAAGGCATAAACTCTTGCCATTTTTTGGAAAGTGGTTCTCTGCCCCAAGGTCCAATCAAAGGCTTCTCTATGAAGCCTTTGATTAAAGGATTTGACAGGCTCAAAGTCCGTGCATGCTGAGGGGGGGGGGGGGGGCGGGGGCGGTGTGGATTTAAAAAAATAAAAATACTATATTGTTAATGGGAGGAGGGAGGGTTTACATCTGTGTGGGAGGGAGGGAAGACAAGAGCGTTCAAGGGAGAAGCAGTTACAGTCATCGGTGTGTAGTGCCTGCTGATGATACACTTAATTTATGCACAGATTTGACATTAGGCAGACTGCCTAAATCATGAATGCTGGGGGTACAACAGCACACAATTAAAATATCTCTGGATGTGCAGCGAAACACTGCACAACCAGATTCCCATCACCATGGCCACTTCTATAGCCTCGCTCGGTTCAACTCACTGGTGTTTCTGCTTACTGGATCCCAGCTGTCATCTCCACTCCCACTTCAGACATCCTCATCTGAGCAACAGTCTGGATCACGCGAGAACAGAGGCAGCCACTGTCATTCCACTGCTTTGCTTGAGCAATGAAGAATGAGAAGGTTTAATGTCTGCAAATAGAGATGTATGACCTCACTCAATGACCTTGTAATTTGCAAGGCACTTCCCTTGAGAAATTACCATTGCAAACTGGCATCCCAGCTTGTCTGCAATCCAGTTTTCTCTGTGTTCCTGCCCTGAAGTTTGTACTATCTTTTCCAGATGCTTTGTGATTTTTTTTTCTTCACTACAAAAACAAAACAAGATTTGTTTTGTCTTATTTGGCTCCTTCTTTATTAAACAAAATGTTTGATTCTTGCCTGTTAAATCTGTTGCTGATTTTGCTGGTCCCTGAATATTTTACATGTCTGCTCAGAGTATTAATGTTGCTTACTAGTCTGTTCTTAAATTATTTCATATAACTGTTAATTTATTGATGAGAGAAATCAAGAGACACCACCTTCTATATTTGTGCATGAAATAAGGTCAAGTTGGACAAAAAAAGAAAACTGTTACCCCAAGAACAGGCCAGTTTTTCTCTTACTGTTGGTCATCTAGGGTCAGATTCTGTTGAACTGATAGTCCTGTTTTGTTTTTTTCTTTTATTGCCTTTTATTGCATGAGAACCCTGAAAGTTCATAGAAGTTTGTGTCACATGTACCCAGTTCAAGAATTCCGGTTTATTTCTGAAACGTTGAGTCAATCCATGTTGATCTCAGAATATCAAGGTCTACCTAAGTTTGAGTGTTATAATTTGTTTGTGAACTGCTGTACAAGCCATCACATTGGCTTCCTCTAAACCCTTTACTATTGTGGATCGCAGATGTTTCTTTTGAAGGGCACAGACGTTTGATTTCTGTGAAGACTCATCTTGCGCGGGAAGAACTGCCTCTGATTGCAAGACAGACTATTATGTTTCAATATGCAGCATGTTCTTATGTCAAAAGGGCATAAATGGTCTGTCACAAAATTAAGAAAAACCTCATTCGGATTTACGCAACCCAGCAATATGTATCTGTTTAATATTCAATTTCTAGCTTGTATGTCTTTATTATTATTATTGGAATTTATATAGCGCCAACTTATTCCGCAGCCATTTACGATATTATAAAGGAGGAAAATGTAATAAAATATGAGACATTTACAAAATGATGCAGAAACAATAGGCAGATGAGGATCCTGTTCAAACATAGAAACATAGAAACATAGAATGTGACGGCAGATGAGAACCATTCGGCCCATCTAGTCTGCCCAGTTTTCTAAATACGCTTACAGTCTAGAGGAGGCTGGGTGTAAAAACAGGGCAGCAAGAGGGACAGCAACCAAACAAGGTGGGAAAGTAGCCAAACTGGAGGTATAAGTGGAGTGTGGCTCTCTAGAGAGCCAGATATTGGAGAGAGAAGTTACTCTAGGAGGGACTTCTTAAATAATTGAAGACTAGAGGAGAGTCTGATGGGGTAGGCAGGCTGTTCCAAAGGAAAGGAGCTGCCTGTGAAAAGTCCTGTAAGCATGAGTTAGCAGTAAGGGCACGAGCAGCGGACAGGAGAAGGTCACCAGCAGAGACAGAGAATGGACGTATCTATGCATCAACGAAGAAATGTAACTTGCTAGAGTTGCTTAGAGCTTTGTAGGTAACGGGGGCTGATAAAACTAACTAAAACAGTTCTCAACAAATCCTGGGTCACCATGGCGACTAGGAATGGCGCCAGGGATTTGTCGAGCCCTGTTTTAGTTATAATGCAATCTTTTGAAATCTTTGGTAATGGCAGACCCTAAACAAGTGTCCATTTTGTTTGCTAATGTACCCACAACGTATGAGTCAAAAGAACTCCAGAAATGGGAAAACTGCAGACAAAGGAGAAAGAACTGGGGGTGCCAGGGTATTAAGAAGGGGAGGGGACACACACAACAAAAAAGCAAAACAGTGATGCATATTAATTAAGGCAAGGAGTATAATAATCATTACGATACAAGGTGCACAGGGAAATGAAATCTGAAAAAAAAAAAAACACCATGGCGGTTGTTTGTAGATGGTTGTAAAAAATAGAATATAGTTACATAGAATGTAGGCAAACTGTCATGATTACAGTATGATCCAGCAGGTAGAATTGTGTAAGACAGAGGACTGTTGGGTAGCGTATTCCGGACCTTAGAATGGCCGGACTAACGTACCAAAGAATAGTCCGGAATAGCCGAGGTCAAGGGACACAGAAGAGACACAACGATCAGGAAAAGCCAGGGGTCAGGGGTGCCAGAAAACAGGGAAGCCAAAATCGATGCCAAAGTCAAATAACCAGAATAACCAAAATCAATAACCCTCTCTCGGACAACCACAAGGGAAACCACGATAGGGCACTGAGTAAGAGGAAAACTGGGCCTAAATACAGTCTTTTCAGTTTTTTTGTTATTTTAAACACGGTCATCTTTTTTGTGGTGACTCCAGTTGTGGACTATTCAGTCTTTTCTATTAAGATTTGAGGAGAATATTTTAATTCTGAACATGTAACTTAGTAGGTAACATAGAAACATCGAATGTGACGGCAGATAAGAACCATTCGGCCCATCTAGTCTGCCCAGTTTTCTAAATACTTTCATTAGTCCCTGGCCTGATCTTATAGTTAGGATAGCCGTATGCCTATCCCACTCATGCTTAAACTCCTTTACTGTGTTAACCTCTACCACTTCAGCTGGAAGGCTATTCCATGTATCCACTACCCTCTCAGTAAAGTAATACTTCCTGATATTTTTAAACCTTTGCCCCTTTAATTTAAGACTGTCCTCTTGTTCTAGTAGTTTGTCTTCTTTTAAATATAGTCTCCTCCTTTACTGTGTTGATTCCCTTTATGTATCTAAATGTTTCTATCATATCCCCCCTGTCTCCTCTTTCCTCCAAGCTAAAAAGTGTTTTTTGTTGCGATTTATTTTCTTTATTTTAAATCCGGTGCATTGTCATTTTAAAGTATTCCTGGTTGTTTGTATCAGTTCTGCCATTAGCATTTGATTGCATTCATGTCCTCAGGACTCCAGTCCTGGTATAAACCTTGATCTTTTTCTGGTTCTATTGTGGAGTTGGGCTTAAAAGAGGAAAATTGACTGCACTGTGTTGCTGTTCCTTCTTTGCCAGCAGTTTTGTTGCAGCCCAGTCATATTCCTCTGAAATCTTTTGCCAAGAGGACTTATAAATATATAAGATGAGGAAAAATAGTGATAGCGATAGCATTCACAGACTTTCTTGTAATGTGCCACTGCTATAATTGCCTACCCTGCTCTATGCCATTGAACTTGTTTTATTCAACGTTCTCTTAAACCAAACTCTAGTGTTTTTTTCGGTTTTTTTTTCCATTTATTTTTTTAAATTTTATCTGAACATAATAAACATACAAAATAATAAGCATCGTATTGACTGAAGAAGAGCATCAAAATTCATGGTTCCGCTTGTTCAAGGAATTAAGCAAGTGTTTGTGCTCGTTCCCCATGCACTATGGAAAAAAATGAAAAGGATTTTTAGAGATAGTCAAGATGTGGGTGTAGGGCACAATTGTACAAAAGGGGCAACATGTCATGGTAGCAGTATGCAAATTAAGGGCCAAAGAGTTAGAATGCTACTGATTGAGGTAAACTGTTCTTAAGAAGTAGGGAACTATTGCTCTTCTCGACTTCCGCTTCGTTGGACCTCCATTTTCCGCATCCGTTAAGTTGGGTTTAGTGCCTAGAGCTGGATATTTTTTTTTAATTTTTTTTAAACAAATAAATAAAATGTATTTGTTGTGGTTTGATAAAGAGTAAGACAGGTGTAAAAAGTACAAGTACATCATCATAAACCAACAAGACTATGTATGCAGATACAGATTTGTATTTGCAGGACATTTTTTTTTTCTTTTTTCTTTTTTTTTATTATTTTAACACATGAACACTAAATAAACTAAACGAAAACATGGTCTCTCATACACTTCATTTCAAAATTAGGATAAATATATATAAAATATTTTATTTATTGCCATTGTAGGTCGGATTAACTTGAGGGTATTAAAAAGGAGTGGCCCATCTATAGGATCCCATTTCATTCTTTGACAGGTGGTTTATCCGCTATTACTCTAGTAAGATACCAGTCTGTGAATTCAATAATGGATTTTATTTGGACTGGAGTGATCTATCTAAAGAAGTAATGTAATTGATATATGTTGCCATTTTCACACTTTTGTGTAATGAAGCTTCAATCTTTGTGAAGCAGTGACACACCATGTCCACATATGCTATTATCTGGCCTCACGTTAGACATTTGCCACAACGACATTGGGTCATCCAAATGGTCCAAATTGTTGTCTGTGTAGCTGGAGCAGGCCTCCTCCAACAAGTTCCTAAATGAGTTGTGCATAATCTCTATTGAGGAGTAAATGGGCTAGAATAGATTAAAAACAATGTATATGGGGATACAGTCCGAAACAAGTATGCTGTAGATTTCTGCATGTATTACTTTTGGAATTAGTTCAGGGGAGAAATCTATCCTAGATTAGGTATTGTAAGCTCTGGATGTGTGTGTGTGTAATTGCTGACCTCAATGTTCTAAATGTGCCAGACATCTGTGAGGCAAAGCTTCCTCTGAAAGAAGAGAAGGCCCTGGTCTTCCTGGGAGAGGGTTGATGGAGCAGAGCCAGACTTATTCACCCAGCCATCTATCACCACATTCAATTCTCCTCCTATGATCAAATTTGAACCTCTGAAAGAAAGTAAGAAATTAAAGGAACACTATAGTGTTAGGAATAGAAAGCATTGACGCAATGCTTTGCTAAGGGGTTTTTCAACACGTGAGTATGTCCATCGTTGTTTCACATAGTCAAACTCTGTGAAACTGTAGGAAATGCTTCTAGTGGCTGCCTGGCAGATGGCCAGCGCTGCGGAATTTGTTGGCGCTTTGTATATAATAATACTAGAGGTAGTCTTAACTCTGCAATGAAAACATTGAAGTTTCTCTAAAACTGCAATGTTTTACGTTGCAGGGCTAAGGGATCAGGGACACTGCTCCCAGATCACTTCAATGAATAGTCTGGGTGCCTGTAGTGTCCACTTAAGCATTTTCATACAAAAGGAAGTATTTTAGGTATTGGGAGCCTAAATATTAACTAGTGTATAGCAGGAGTAAGAAAATCTAACATCTAGGATAAGAACAAGGTGGGGGGGTTGAATGAATTATCTAAAAATGTTAGCGGTAACTAGCTAGTGCTAAAAGGAATCCGTTTTTTCCTAATCTTACCAGCAAATACAACTCTCCAGGGTTCATTTATGCTAATTTCTGCGCATGCTACATTCAAACAAAATGTAACATTTTAAAAAAATTATTTAGGTCTTCCTTTTATTTTTTTCTAGCTGTTCCTAGGCTTTAAAGGCTTTAAACCAAAAACTGTCCAGTGTCCCTCAGTCAATATTGTTTTTTGAAGCATGCATATATCCTGAACACTTCTGCCACTGAATTATGGGTGCCATAGTGTGCACCCTTGAATGGCTACCATTAATGTCTGTGGGGAATGCATAGTCACAGTAGTGAGTGTTTAGCTTTACGTTCACTACAGCCCCTCTGATGAAATCGAAATGCCCAACAATCAATAATGGAAGAGACATATAGGCTCTTCCCTCCCCCTCTCCAATTGTAAAATATTTTTTAAAATAGGCACACAACAGTGGGAGGGTTTAATAGAAAAGTAAATTAACTGTTATGAACTGTGAATTTTGCACTTTTTGTTTTTTTGTTTAAATCTCAGCTGGGAAAACCCTTCAGATCTTCAACATTGAGATGAAGAGCAAAATGAAAGCTCACACCATGTCAGAGGAGGTCATTTTCTGGAAGTGGATATCTGTTAATACTGTGGCCCTTGTGACAGAGACAGCAGTATACCATTGGAGCATGGAGGGTGACTCCCAACCTCAAAAAATGTTTGATCGCCATGCCAGTCTGGCCGGCTGCCAGGTCATCAATTACAGAACAGATGAGCAGCAGAAATGGCTTCTTCTGATTGGTATTTCTGCTCAGGTAATTAACAAATAGGATAAAAAAAATCCTTGTTTTTTTTTTTTGTATTCAGCATAGAGAATTAAAAGTGCTCCAGGTTAAACGAACAGTCTTTGAATCAATTGTAGAGAAATGCATTTATGTTTATTATAAAAAGGATATTAAAATACTGGATATCTCCTCCTTGTAATGGCGAGTCTGTGATAAATTTGGCCACCGTGTTTTGACATAAACTGGTATTATGGCTTCATAGCGTATTATCATATTTAAGGCACCAAAGTATTGTGCGGTGCTGTACGTTGAGTGGACATGCAAGTCCATTAACAAGGATATGTTTGACTAACACATACAGTTGGTTGTGAAGGGATTGATGTATTATCAGTAATGCCTTCTGTAAGGTTCAGACAATGCTTTTGGTTTAGAACTTAGTGTCTTGTAAGTACATAATGAAACCCTGGTTACTTACCTACCTTTGTTAGTACGACCATGTTGGTGTATTGGTTGCCATGTTGGTAGAGATTGGTAGCTCGTAGGGATTAGTCATATTCTCTTGGGTCCTTGATGTGTTTTGGGATGTCATCCCATTTTGTAGCATTTCGCATCAGTGTCCCTCCATCAGTGTCCCCCCCATAACAATTACCCCATATGATTAGTATATAGTCAACTAAATGATTAGTCTTGGCAGGCTCAATGCAGTAATTAATACTGTTCTGTTTACAAAGATATGCTTTGCATTAATTATTTATGTTCAGAATTTGTTTTCTTGGCATGTGTGTGGTTTTTTTTTTTTTAATTTTTTTTTAGTGATTTTTGTTTTTGTATTTTTGGGATAACTACTCAATTTAAAAGAATTTTGAAAGCCTTTTCTCTTCGTCATTGTCATTTCTTGTTCACACATGTATTCTGGACATGCGTTCCGTACCATAGGGCTGTCCATTTGTTGTTTGACAGCAGTTCCATGTTAATTGAATGAGATGTGGTTCTTACTGGCTTATTGTTCTGTATGCCATATTACCCGTACTTCCATCTTGCTTCCTCCATACTCCTTTTTCAACTAATCTTTTTCAATTATATATATTTACATACACACTTGACAAAATGATAAACGCAGCACTTTTGTTTTTGCTCCCATTTTTCATGAACTGAACTCAAAGACTTTTTCTATGTACACAAAAGGCCTAATTCTCTCAATGGCACATTTTAGAGTGGCCTTTTATTGTGGCCAGCCTAAGGCACACCTGTGCAATAATCATGCTGTCTAATCAGCATCTTGATATGCCACACCTGTGAGGTGGATTAATTATCTTGGCAAAGGAGAAGTGCTCACTAACACAGATTTAGACAGATTTGTGAACAATATTTGAGAGAAATAGGCCTTTTGTGTAAAGTCTTAGATCTTTGAGTTCAGCTCATGAAAAATGGGGGCAAAAACAAAAGGTGCTGCGTTTATAATTTTCTTCAGTGTGTGTGTGTGTGTGTGTGTGTGTATAAATATAGATATATATAATTTCTTACATTTTGTTTTAAATATATATTTACGTCTTTAATCTTTGTAGCAAAACCGTGTTGTGGGAGCAATGCAGTTATATTCTGTGGACAGGAAGGTCTCCCAGCCTATAGAAGGCCATGCTGCAGCATTTGCTGAATTCAAGATCGAAAGAAACTCAAAACCTTCAACTCTGTTCTGCTTTGCTGTGCGTGGGCAGGCTGGTGGCAAGGTAAGTCCTGGTTCTCTAATAAAGATACTAGAAAATACAGTCTGTATATGTAGGACTCTTGACAGCAGTCCTAGTGCTGGGCAGATTAAGGATACTCTTATAAATAACCAGGTATAGTTCTTATAGTACATTGGAGAATGAGGAAGTAAGCCATTAAAGGGACACTATAGTCACCAGAACAACTACAGCTTATTGAATTTGTTCTGGTGAGTAGAATTATTACCTTCAGGCTTTTTGCTGTAAACACTGTCTTTTCAGAGAAAATGCAGTGTTTACATTACAGCCTAGTGATAACTTCACTGACCACTCCTCAGATGGCTGTTCGAGATCCTTCCTGGGTCATGGCAGCTTAAATGCATCCAAACATTCAGTGTCTCCACCCTCTGCATGCAGACACTGAACTTTCCTCATAGAGATTCATGGATTCAATTCATCTCTATGAGGAGATGCTGATTGGCCAGGGCTGTGTTTGAATCATGCTGGCTCTGCCCCTGATCTGCTTCCTGGTCAGTCTCAGCCAATCCTATGGGGAAGCACTGTGATTGGATCAGGCTACCACTTCTGATGACAGCATGCAGAGCTACAGCTTCAGGTTTGAATACAGTAAGATTTTGCTATATTTATTGAGGCATGAGGGGCCCAGGGGAGCTAGATGGTGATGTTAACACTATAGGGTCAGGAATACATGTTTGTGTTCCTGACCCTATAGTGATCCTTTAAAGGATTTAATGCACCAACTGTAAAATCTTGAAATTTCTCTGTCATCCTTTCTGATATTCTGTAGAACATGTGATAGAGCTTGACTAATATGTCAGTAGTTGGCAACTAATATATGAACACATGCTTTAGCCTGGCTGCTGTAATAACAGTCTAAATCTTTACATTTTACAGTGCGTTGCATAGTATTTTTACCATTTGATTTATACATGGTATCTAACTTAGATATTTTTATTTTGTTTCTCTGATGCAAATATGTATTATTAAAAACACAAAACAAACAGGAACATTGGCAGCATAAAGTATTCACCCTATGAAACCCTTGCGTTCTTGGACAACAAATTGCTTTCTGGAATAACATAAAGTTGAACGGAATCCATCTGTGTGCACTGAAAATGCCACTGTCAAAATAATACATTACACTATTATTTATAAACTGCCAACATATTTCACAGTGCTGGGTACATCTAGATCTACCTGGGTGGCCCCAGTGTTTTAAAGACAACATATCCAAACAAACTACATCACGGTCACCAAGTTGCTATTGTAGGAAGTGAACTTTGAACATCCCAATGGTACAGTTAAAGGGATACTCTAAGCATCGTAACGTCTAAAGTCTATTGTACAGGTTGAATTTATGAGCAATTTTTCTCTACTTATATTTTAGAGTAGTTTGACCAAAACATGGGCAATGATAAGCCTGGGACTGGTTAGCCCAGTGTTCCCGACCTATGATTGCCATCCTAAGTTGGATGGACTAATGCTGAAGTTCACTTTCAAATTCATCCAGCTCCAGGAGAACCTTGTTCTCCATAACAAACCATGTGGACTTGCCAAAGACTTTTTGCGTCATGACCATGACATTAAGATTTAGTCATTACGATTCTTAGAATGTTTCTTTAAATCTGTTTGAAAAAAACCTGAAAGGGTTACTCCAAGCACCATGACTATTTTAGTGATTTGAAGTGTTCATGGTGCCTGGAGTCTATATCTGCATGTTGAAACATTTTGCTTTGCACACACAGTTTAAAGCATGCTTTCCCAGCCAATTAAACTGTGATTGCTGCTGATTAGCTGGCAATGCCCAGCACTGATTACAATCGATTGGGAACAATGCCAGTGAGCATGATGGTTCAGCCGTGGTCGTAATAAATGTAAAATGCTGTATGCAGCACTGACATTCAGCTCACCTGTACGTCTGGGGCCACTGAAAAAGCCCAAGCTGACAGAGGGGAGCACCATGTATCTACTGATACCTGGCTCTCCTGCTGTGAACAGGGATTTAACCCTGCTCATACCACATTGCAGCAATAGGCATTTGAATGCCTTCTTAAAAAGTTTGAGCACAGCATACAGCTCACCTGTCACTCTGTGACCACTAAAACGGCCCCAGCTGACAGAGGGGAGCCCCATGTATCGATTGTTACCGAACAGACTCTGGTGTGAGTGGGAATTTAACACTACTAACACTAAAATGTAAGGATGTGTCAATATGTCCTAACGGTGTTATAGCCCAGTGTAGTTAGGACTTTTTGACAATTCCTAACTTTGTTAAAGTGATTAATCACACATGTAAGATACTGTATGAGTGAGGTCTTACATACTGAAGCAGTAGGTGATGTAACCTCCACATGCACACATTTTCTTAACTCTACAGAATTTGTTATAGAGAAAGTTGGAAGATTATAAACAGATCTCAGATATAAGTTCTAATATGTACTTAATGTATCTCCAGCTGCATATCATTGAGGTCGGACAGCCTGCGAATGGGAACCAGCCTTTTACCAAGAAAGCCGTCGATGTTTTCTTTCCTCCTGAAGCTCAGACTGACTTCCCGGTGGCAATGCAGGTAAGAAATACTGTACAGTAAGGGGGTTCAGCATCTTCGTTTGATTCCTGTTTGCTCTCTTAGTAAATTTTGTTATTATATCAATACATTTCTATGTAGGTGATATGTATATAAATTGATTTGAAATTTAGAGATTAACAAATATGATCATTCCCCCCCAAAAAAATTAGAAAGTTATTCCTCTTCATGAGTAGGTGTACCGTATGATATTTCTGTTTATGATTGGAAATACTGTTTTTTTTTGTTTGTTTGTTTGTTTTTTTACTTTTGAGGCTATTCCAATTGTTTACATTTATCAACTGTTGATCCAAATGTTGGCTGTTCAGAAACTTAAATTGCTTACAGATGGCTACCCACTTACTAAATCCAGACTTCTGCAAATAACTCTAAGAACATTACACAAACTTCAGTCCTTTCAGTGGCAGGAACTGAAATACTGGCTTATGTACGTCAACCAAGCTCTCTTTAACCATCTGGTTTAATGTTTCATGCAAAGAGGCAAAACAGCCCTAGACTAGCTGCGAGAAATAGTATTTAACCACTACATAGAAACAAATTATTTGAGTTCTTCATGCATTACAGCTTCCCTGTATTAAATTATATATTTATTTTTAAATATTTTTTTTGTTTAAATCTTCCACTGCTCACCTGATTATGGCTTTTAAATTGAAATAATCAATTTTTTTTTATTTGCAGTCCATTGTGAAATTCTTACTAAATGTGTATAGTCACTGTTGCAATATGTCGGTCTAGCCTTTTTTTTTTCTTCTTCTTCTTCTTCAGAAGGGATATCTGCAGGGCTTTCTTTCTCTTTTAACATTACAGGAAATAATATGCAACCTAACCTGTCTATTTGCAGTTCGCCAGTTACCTGAGTAAATAAGAAATAGCTCTGAACAAAGTTGGCATTTGGAGACGCAAGTGGCAATACATATAAATAAATGTTAGTCCAGGCAATTCAATGAAAATTAAGAAGACTCCATGTGCAAATGTATTAGAGTGGAGATCACTTCATTTTACTCCAGAAGAGTATTAATGTTGAGAAAGTCTGACATTCTCTAGTTCTCTGGTCCAGTAAAGAAAATGATTCTGTATGTTGGAAAGAGGCCTATTTATTTTATTGTATTTTTTTATAATCTCTTGGGGTAGGTAAGCCATGAAAGTAGGCCATTTACCACAGAATTTTCTGGACAACTTGCTCTAATGAGAGTTGTCATGATTGATGAATTTTAGGATGAGTCATTTTGAAAGGCCTGAGAAGAGGATGATATAGTAATTTTCACGAATTCACCATGCTATACATCTGGTGTGCATTAAATGACTGTCTTTTATATGTTTAAACAGAGAATGTGGAGGTAAATGTAGACAACATTTTAATTTAAAGATTCCTTATTAGCTCTTTTTCTAGCACCTATGATTCTTCATTTTCATTGTGTTTTTTTCCCCCTCCTACAGATTGGTACTAAGCATGGAGTTATATATCTGATCACAAAATATGGCTATATACACATGTATGATCTGGAATCCGGTGCCTGTATCTATATGAACCGCATCAGTGCTGATACCATCTTTGTCACTGCTCCTTATGAGCCGACCTCTGGTATTATTGGTGTCAACAAGAAAGGGCAGGTAGGTATTCATTTTCCATTTAGGATGTCCATTACAATTATATTTGCTTACCTTATGAACACATATAAGCATTATTTAAAAATAACAGAACATTCAGGATTTCATTGTATATAGTGACTACTGTATTATATGCAGTTAAGTCAATGCACCTTTGCTCTACAACTTAAAAGACTAACATATAGTCCATCTGATGTAAAACTAATTTGATATGATGAAAGCTTTCAAAGACTGTACTGGCACCATCCCATGGTAAGTATTGAGACCATTATTTGTACGGTTTAATTACTTACCTGGGTCTCTGACAGGTGTCCGCAGCAGCCTCTGCTTCTTGTCCACTCCTATAGGAGATCTGGGTATTTCTACAGAGTATTTCTACTTGGCTATTGTGGTTGGGATGTTCCTTCAATACATTTTTCTAGAATTTTTAAGAATTGGCCAAAAATTAAGAGCCAGGAAAACTTTCATTAACCACAAACTCCTACACGTTTGTTCTTTCTGCCTTTCACTCACATGCAAACGATAATCATAACACATCAGCTACTTTTAGAAGGTTATCCCGAAGTGCCTATACTCACACTCATGTAACACACTACATTATGCTCAAGATATCATATTTGAAAATCTGTTTCTACATTCACATTTTCAGAAACATAGACACAATAAATTCTATAGTTTTACTCTTTTCTCTTATTTTAAAATCTTGAAAAGGAGTATATTAACAAAGTAAATTCTATAGCAAATACTACTGTAGTGATTTATTTTACCACTCCCCTGCTAGGTGCTCTCAGTCTGTGTTGAGGAAGACAACATTGTGAATTATGCCACCAATGTGCTGCAAAATCCAGACCTGGGTCTTCGCATGGCCATCCGTAGCAATCTTGCCGGGGCTGAGGAGCTGTTTGCAAGGAAGTTCAACACAATGTTCGCCCAAGGAAATTACTCAGAGGCAGCAAAGGTGGCAGCATCTGCTCCAAAGGTATCCTTCTCTTTTCAGTATAGTACACATCCTGTGATGCTTATACATTTTCCCTGAAATTATTATCTATGTTTCCAGGGAATCCTGCGCACAGCAGACACAATCAGGAAGTTCCAGACTGTTCCTGCTCAGCCTGGGCAAGCATCACCCCTGCTCCAGTATTTTGGTATACTATTGGATCAAGGGCAGCTAAACAAGCTGGAGTCACTAGAGCTTTGTAGGCCTGTTTTGCAGCAAGGGCGCAAGCAGCTCTTGGAAAAGTGGCTGAAGGAAGATAAGGTAAGCTACATGCAATTTAAGTACCTATTTGTTCAATTTATCATGTTATTAGTCCACCCAAGTTATTTTAAACAAACAGTGGGCTTAACAAATTATCCAAAGATAAAGTGGAAATAATGTGTACCCAAAGATAAAATGCAAAGCAAGTGAAGCTCGTCAAGCTTATCAAGCTGCAAGCCATCTTTCTTGTTGTTAGCTGTGACAGCTCCTATGTTTCTTCGTTTTGTATTATGTTCCCTTTGTTTGCCATGCCCTCTATGTGGACCAGCTTAGCCATCACTTCCTTATTTTCCAAACAGATAAATGGTTTGATTGTGATGCATATGTAGGGAATAATGGATTAATTTATCACCGTTCATAAATAATAATCCAGATTTGGCGTTTTGAGTCTAAAGCTGTTGCTATGTTTATTACTGGATTTTATAAAGCATCAACACATTCTGCTGTGCTGTTTGATTGTGAATTTTACTAAGTGTTCAAATAAAGCAAATAGTTCAAATACACGTCTTCCTACTTTGAATGTTACTGTATGATACTGAAGAAGCTATATTTCTTTCCTAACACAAGATGGCAGTGCCAGATCATGTACTGGAGACAATTCGCAAAATAATGTTCAGCTTACAAGATTCAGTTAGTTGAAACTTTCAAGTGAAACAAGGTCACCCAAGGGTTTATTCCTTACGTTTTAAATACATTCTTTTTTTTTTTTTTTTTTTTTTGGAAAATTTTCACGAGTTTTGGTGATGACATACATTCTTCCAGTGCAGAAAGATAAAAGACAAACATAACAGGAATTAGTGACATACAAGAGTTAATTGTGACTTAACAGATGGGTCCCCTGTGGGTTAAGTTTGGATCCCCTGACATGTCCCTGTGAGGTCCTCTCCTTTCTCTCTCTTCGGTCGTACGTGCCGTCACTCTCCTGCTTTTCACTTGATGCCTCCCTTAGTCTACGATATGGCACATGTGCACAGCGTCCAAACGTTTTAAATACATTCTTAAATCTGAACTGAAATTTTTTTTTCAACTTTCTTATTATAATCAAAGTTATTTTTAGCCATAAATATCATAAACAAGACAACATTGATCATAAGATGCTCATCTTATTTTTTTTTTCATTCTTTATTTTCGTACTGCATTGCATAACAAACATGTATTTGTAGACAGTTCACAATAATATGAGCAACAGTAAACAATGTAAGTGGGTGCTTATCTAGAATTGTATTGAAATAAAACACCTTTATCTCCCCTTCTCGATATTTTTGAATGTACTGTACTGTGCAGATAGTATAGAGACATTCTAGTCCCTGTCATTAATTCTCTAGCTCTCATTTCCAGAAAATTAGAACAGTAAGTGCAGACAAGTGGATACGTCTGTATCAGCTGGTTCCTGTGAATTAAAAACAAAAGTGTAAATGTACTAAATATTGTCAAAGAGTTGAGTAAATCTTGAAAAATAAATTGTTTAAATATTGTGTTGACTGTGGCCATATTTTGAAGGATACATTTATGGCAATCTTTATAGGGATTGTCATTGTGAATTTTAGTGTGTGACGAATACTCTATATTTTTCTTTTCAGCTGGAGTGTTCTGAGGAGCTTGGAGACCTGGTGAAGGCTGTTGATCCGACTCTTGCTCTAAGTGTTTACCTACGTGCTAGTGTACCAAATAAAGTGATCCAGTGCTTTGCAGAGACGGGACAGTTCCAAAAAATAGTGCTGTATGCCAAAAAAGTAAGACCTCCCCCAATATATGTCCTGTTATCCTTTACAGTGATTCATGTTAGGGATCGTCCGATATTGTTTTTTTAGAGCCGATACCGATAATCTGTGAACTTTCAGGCCGATAGCCGATAACTTGCCGATATTCTGTACATTTACGATTTTGAAAAAATAAACAATTTCTAAAGGTAAATGCACAAAATATACATGCCACATGTAGTGGATGCAGTGTGTGCATATAATGAATGCAAAGTGTGTGTGTTTGTGTAGTGTGTGTGTATAGAATGCAGTGTGTGTGTATAGAATGCAGTGTGTGTGTATAGAATGCAGTGTGTGTGTATAGAATGCAGTGTGTGTATAGAATGCAGTGTGTGTATAGAATGCAGTGTGGGTGTGTATAGAATGCAGTGTGGGTGTGTGGTGCATTATATACACACACACTCTGCATTATATACACTGTGTGTGTGTGTGTGTGTGTGTGTGTGTATATAATTCAGTGTGTGTGTGTGTAGTGTTTCTGAAGGGATGGAATTTGTGTAAAATGAGGGGAGGGAGGGCATTTTTAATTTTAATATTTGTTTTATTTTTTTTGTCCTCCCTCCCTGCTTGTTGCCTGGCCAGGGAGGGGGGCTATGGCATTCCCTGGTGGTCCAGTGGCATGGTCTGTGCAGAGGGGTCCCAGCAAGCTGTTACTTACCTTCCCAGCAGCTCCTTTAGCTCCCCTGTGTAAATCTTGCGGTCTGCGTGCCGCGCGGCGCGTTGCCATGGTAACCCGTGGCAACGCTCTTACGGCCGCGGGACTCGCCAGATGTACACATGGAGCTGCTGGAAAGGTTTGTAACAGCTTGCTGCGGGCCCTCCAGGATCGCCGGGCTTGTAATGGGCCCGGCGGTTTTGGTATGTATTATTGGCAATATCGGTATCTCTATTGGCCGATACCAATATTGCCGAAAATACCTAATATCGGACGATAATATTGGTAAAACCGATAATCTGTCGCTCCCTAATTCATGTTGTACTTGTCTAGTTAAAAGAAAAGTTCATATATTTCATTATTGTGGATAACCATGTTACCATCTTAGGTTGGCTACACACCAGACTGGATCTTCCTCCTTCGGAGTGTCATGCGGATAAGTCCAGAGCAGGGCCTCCAGTTCTCCCAGATGCTAGTGCAAGATGAGGAACCTTTAGCAAACATCAACCAGGTAAGGAGTTAATTTTAACTGGGGAAAAGCCCTGTTGTTTTTTTTTGGTGTTTTTTTTTTTTTAGCGACTTTAATGTTACCTGTGTAACTAATCCTCCCCCTTCTTTCCTATTTACCCAAAAGACAATAAAAGAGATTAAAGAAAAATTTAAACTTATTGGATGTTGTATTAGGTTTATCTCCCTATCAATAACACAAATGCCCAGAAATCGGCAATGCATACTTATGTAATTATTTGTAGGCTATTTAGTCTAGTCCCCAGTTTTCTGTACTAGACAAGGCTAGTCTTGGGCTACCTCAAAGTATATGAGGAATGGTTTTGCGAGCATAGAGAGAGAGAGTGATTATGTATGCTGTTGAGCTGAGGTAATCATTTGTTGTTGTTTTTTATTTTAATGCAAGTGGAAAGTGTTTCACACATATTTGCAACATTAGACATTGAACAGAGATTCAGCACCTCTGGGTCTAATATGATTGATACTGATTAGTTACTAACACCTCAGTTGTTCTCTCCCTCTCCCTTTGGTCTTGCCAAATAACATCTTCCTTTTTAGCTGAACCCCTTTAACCCCTTAAGGACCAAACTTCTGGAACAAAAGGGAATCATGACATGCCACACATGTCATGTGTCCTTAAGGGGTTAAAGGACCACTATAGTGCCAGGAAAACATACTCGTTTTCCTGTCACTTTAGTGCCCTGAGGGTGCCCCCACCCTCAGGGTCCCCCTCCCGCCGGGCTGGATGGAGAGGAAGGGGTTAAACTTACCTCTTTCTCCAGCGCCGGGCGGGGAGCTCTACGCCTCCTCTTCGGCTGAATGCACATGCGCGGCAAGAGCCGCGCGCTTTTAGCCAGTCTTATAGGAAAGCATTTACAATGTTTTCCTATGGATGCTGGCGTCTTCTCACTGTGATTTTCACAGTGAGAAGCACGCAAGTGCCTCTAGTGGCTGTCAATGAGACAGCCACTAGAGGTTGGATTAACCCTAATATAAACATAGCAGTTTCTCTGAAACTGCTATGTTTATAGAAAAAAGGGTTAACCCTAGCTGGACCAGGCACCCAGACCACTTCATTAAGCTGAAGTGGTCTGGGTGCCTATAGTGGTCCTTTAACTGTATCACTGATTATTTGGATGTTTGGGTTATTGAAAGCAGGGCGATATACCTACTACAACATCTAACTAGCTTTTCTTCTTTTACCTTTAACTATTTAGAATAATTTCTGCAATGGGTTTTGGCTGTTCAGGGTGTTCTGTAAAGATTTACCAAGCAGCACCTATTGTGTTCAGCAAATGTAAATTAAATGTAACATAACTAACTGCAGGATTATAATGAATTTGGACTATTTAATGAGTAAGAATGCAGGAAAGATGATATCCAGCTGGATAATTTAATGGTTCTTCATTCTATTTTTACATTAAACGGACCAATTATACGCCTATCAATAATTAGGATGTAATTACATCTCTCTGGTGGAGAATACAGTATAAACCAATTATGGGTCAAGAGGTCTACACAATGTAATTAAGAATCCATGTGTTACATGTAGCTAATCACATCTGCATTTATTTATTGATGTTCTTGTTCTGCAATGTCTGTATCATGTATAATAATATGTTTGGCCTTCAGTGACAGTGTTGCTACAGTAAACATTAAAAATGCTTGTGATGTTCTGTCCTGGAAAACAACTAGAACAAGTTAAATAAATCCGTTTTGGTTGCATTTATTAATTGGATAACTATTCTTTTTAGCAGTGTTTCTAACTGCAGCCACAGTCTGTATATCTAAGTACAAGTTCTCAATCTCCTTTATCTAATCAAAAACTGCATTTGATTGTCACTGGTGGTTCACTGCAGACATGGGAACATGTAGTACCCTGTACAGCTTTGGTTTCAAGCAGTTCTAACATGCAATAAAATTATATATAGTATTGTACGACAATTAGTGGCTGATCATTGTAGTTGTTATGGTACCATCATCCTTTTTGGTGACATCTCCCCATTTTTATTAACTCATTTATTGGATAAATGTTAGTTTTTTGTTTTTTTTTGTTTGTTTTTTTTAAAGAACCTAAAACACACATGCACTTTGCAGCTGCTCTGGTAATATGGAAGATTCACTTATGTATTTTGCATCCTAAACCTTCCAGTCATGAATGGCAGTGATATGGTAGGGAGGGCTAGCCTTGCACTCCCAGGCTTTTTTTACCATCCGAGGAGATTTTAAATGGACAATGTAGAAATAAGTCTTCCGTATTATCTGGGCCAATGCAGAAGGACAAACCTTTTTTTTTTTATATATACAGAGAACAAGTATCATTTAGTTTGCAACTTGTCTTCAGCATCACATATACTATTTTGTCCTTAGATTGTGGATGTCTTTATGGAGAACAGTCTGATCCAGCAGTGCACATCATTCCTGCTTGATGCATTGAAGAATAACAGACCGACTGAGGGTCATTTGCAGACTCGCCTGCTTGAGATGAACCTTATCCATGCTCCACAGGTATGCCCTTGGGCCTCCTGCGTATTTTAGCAATGGAACCTGACTTATTAAATTAATATTCTAGGTACGATTATGCATTAAAAATTATTCACATTTTGCATTAAATTTTTTTGGCAAATAATAATAAAATAATAACCTTTTAAAAGTGTTCATTTGATGCACTGCTTAGTGTTCTCCTACACCAGGATGAGAAGCTTGAATCAAGGTTATTTCATTTTGGTCTGTGTGGACTGATCATATCCCCCTAATAACAATGTTTGCTCCAGCAGAGAATTGTGTACTAAAAAGTTTAGCCCAAAAGAGCCATTCCAGTTACCACATAGACGGACTTCAACTTCTCAATAAACTGATAAAAGCCATACTGCTACAACTACTATTCATAGATACACTGCCCAGTTTACTGTATTTTGCTATAACCTGGGAGTATAGGAGGGTGGGATTGACCCTGACCACCTGGAACAAATCTTTCCAGGCTCTCTCATTTATAGGTGTGTGCATTGTTTTTTTTTTGTTTTTTTTAAACTGTTGTGCTGGATTAAGAAAATAGGTTGGGTCTTTTTAATTGTGTACTATAGTGTACTTATGTTTGTACCAAAATGCATTTTATATAGATCTGTTGCTGAACTGAACTTTGTTTAATTTTACACATGTAAAACTACACTGGTGGGGAAAAAAAGCTCCAGTAGTTTTGTCTGGGTCTTTTTCCTGACTGATCCAATTCATTATATACTCTCGGGATGGAGTATGGGGATGGGAGAGAAACGGATTGTCAGTGTTGTCTCCTATGGACTACATAGACTGTGTGCGCTTCTTAACTATGACTAAAGCTTCAGGGGAATATAACCAAATGGTGGAGAGATAAACAGTGGATAGGGGTAGATATATGTATGGTAGGCAATATTCATATAAACCTCAATAACCATAACCACAGACAACGTTTAATTACTTTTCAATGGGCTTGGCTGTGGTGTTTATTTAAAGCTCAAGCTTACAACCATAACTTTGTAACCATAGCCATATAACATATGGTTCACCAACTTTTAAAACATTTAATTTTATTAACCACCATATTGCCAGTCAGTCATAACTAACATGACCGCCTTTTATTTAAAACCATTTATCACCATGTCCCTCCTCAGAACTTGACCCTGAGAATAACTTTTGCCCCACCGCCTCAACGGAGGTAGACACTACCCCAGCTGAGACCCCCCTCAGCCAAGAATCTTCCATCATGTTTTGTAACTCCAACTTAAGTATATTAACTCCAATATGTATATTAACTTGCCAAATTAACCTGGACCTTACTATATAGGTATATGTAAAATACCCAGCTTAATGCTTAACTTCAACACCGTTACTCTTGCGATTCTAACCAGAGCAATCGCGGGACCAACTCCTGAAACCGTTGAAGGAAATAATGCACAAAGGGGAACTAAAAAATGTATTAAACAGTGCCGTAAATGAAGAGTTTTAACAAGATCTACACTACTCCCTATTTGCCCTATTTTATAGCTGTAGTTGGCCATCTTGCTCTCTGATCAAGCTAAAACAGTTACAGGAAATTATTCCTTAATGATCCAATAACTCAAACCATGCAATAAACAGACTTCACTAAACCTACAATGTTACCACTATGTGAATGATTAAAAAATTGCTGTAGCTGGCCATGTAGAACAATCCAACCTAATGACCATAATTCCAAAATCTCAGATAAACTATATTTGTACATTGCCCTGATTGAAGTTCTGGTTTCGCCCATATATGCTGGCTCTTGCTCTTTACATGGCCTGCCAGACCCCTTGAGTGACCTAGAATCCAAAAATTTTTACGGTACCTGAAAATAAAAGAATGACAAGAGGAAGAGACCACATTAAATCAAATCATCACACACGTATAACTGAAAACTAGTCTGATTACATTTCCCAATCTTCTTGATTGCATTTGCACCAATCCAATATAGCCGCTTTGCCAAAGCCCAAGTCTTTAAACGGACACTCCACTTCTGTCTGCTCTTACTTAGGGGTCTGGAGTGACCCTTTAACATTAAATCATCTGAAGCCGTGAAGTTTCCGAGAGTCCGTCTGCATCGTTCCTGCTTCAGTCCACTCTGACAGGATTACATGTGTGCTGCTTCTTTTTATACTGTTCCAGTTTCCTGCTCTTTTTCTGCTTGCAACTTTCAACCAATCCCATGCCAGCTCCAGCCCCCAGAAGCTGCTGTGTCATCAATTCTTCCCCGATACCGGTCTAACTGACCATCTACCACAAGAAGAAAAAAAAATGCATTCTCAAAACTTCACACTTTATTGAATAATCCTGAACGTATGTGTGGTTATATTGGCACTGTACATTTAAGGTATCCTGTCTACTTGCTTTATCTTTAGTAAAACAGGCTGTCTCATTTTTGTGTGTCAGGTTGCAGATGCAATTCTTGGAAACCAAATGTTCACTCACTATGACCGGGCCCACATTGCCCAGCTGTGTGAGAAAGCGGGACTTCTGCAGAGGGCGCTCGAGCATTACACTGATCCGTATGATATCAAGCGAGCAGTGGTGCACACACACCTTTTGAACCCCGAGGTAAGCTTCACCTGGCTCATGCTCACTTTCACTTTTTACATGGGGAACCATTACTTTGCAGAGTTAGCAAAAGAAGATCAGTATATTTGTTGAAAAAATGTGGATGTACAAATATTGTAGTTAAACACGTGATCCCACAACCTAGAATTGCTTTTCTCTTTCCCCAGTGGCTGGTAAATTTCTTCGGTTCCCTATCTGTGGAGGATTCAGTGGAGTGCTTACGTGCCATGTTATCTGCAAACATACGGCAGAATCTTCAACTCTGTGTTCAGGTGGCATCCAAATACCATGAGCAGCTGGGCACACAATCCTTGGTTGAACTGTTTGAATCTTTCAAGAGTTATGAAGGTATCTGTGTTTTAATTAAGTGGTTACAATTAACATAATTCCTCTTGTAATGTACAAATGTGTGGTCGGGTCTAACATTGTATTTTGTAAGTGGACATTATACCCACGTGTTTATATTCTGGTCAATTTACCCAGTTGAGCGATTATTCAACTTTTTGCTCTTGTACTCTTTATTTATTATTTTAACAAACAAAACTTGCTAGTGAAGTGGTTATGAAAGTAATTTAGAAGCTGCTGTGTATTTTCGGTATAGATTGGATCAGCATAGTGTAATAACTTTATTCACAAATTGATTTGTCTTGATTGAAAACATGGTATAGGATGCACGTTGTGGTTTTTTTTTTTAATATATTAAAACGGTTATTTTAAGCAACTTGACTAATAATCACAAATGTTGTGTTCTTTCTAGGGCTCTTTTACTTCCTCGGGTCCATTGTCAATTTCAGTCAAGACCCCGATGTACACTTTAAGTATATTCAGGCAGCCTGCAAAACAGGGCAGATAAAGGAGGTGGAACGGATCTGCCGTGAAAGCAACTGCTACAATCCGGAGCGGGTCAAGAATTTTCTCAAGGCAGGGTCCCTTTGTTTATTTTTTTTTATATTCAATATGCAGTACAATATATCTAAAAGTTACAGACAGTAAGAGAAAAGGGAATAGGTATATAAATATGTTGCCGTTTCTAACAGTTCGTTTTATTTTGTGACTGTGGTTGTATAATTTGTTTAGAGGTTCTTGCTAGGCTTCATGGACATGAATAAAATGGAGGTCAATTACATTTTTCTTTTTAGGCTTCATGAACATAAAGGAAGGTAATTACAATTTGCTCTATTTATCTCAACTTCTGTCTTCTTAACATTAGGAGGCCAAGCTTACAGATCAGCTGCCATTGATTATTGTCTGCGACCGTTTCGACTTTGTACATGACCTGGTTCTGTATCTTTACCGCAATAACCTCCAGAAATACATTGAAATTTATGTGCAAAAGGTTAGTCGGAGATTGTATATATACATTTTTATTTTTTATTTTTTTTAAATCCCACCCTTAATCTGCTTCACCACAGAAATTATATGTCTACAAGTGATACAGGTTAAAGTGTGTGTAGTTTGTTCTTGTTTGGTTTTTTTGGAAATGCAACTGATGGATAGTCTACATTGAGAATAAAAACTTTATTTATAACTGGACTTTTAAAGGGGAATTTTTGGGGGAAAACTCCTGTAAAATGCATTATATAGATAATTAAAAATGCATAAATAAGCAAATTACTATCAAATATCCTGTAGTTGCATAGCTGAAAGAGACTGTACAGCTACAGGCATGATACTATGTAAAAATGGAGTATGGACAGTGAAAACTGTCAGAGAAAGGAAGATTTTTATTTATACACACACATAACTGCCCCCAAACCAGGAAAAGGCGCCACCATTCAGGGATTTCTTATTCTGGACCTTATCCAGTCCAACAAGAGTTTATTGGGTAATTATTTACCCCCCAGATGCAGGTCTTCTCCTCACATAGGTTGTAACCATTTAATTATTTGAATTTGAACAGAAAGCGTTTCATGTATTTGAGAAAATATGCCATTTACAGTCCCTAGAAAACCTTTGGACAGTACCATTAAATTGGGTAATCGTAACCCCCTGGATGTTGGGCTAAGGTAACCTCCCCAGGACATACTTGAAAACCAGAGTAATCTGAATGTACCTTTCCTGGTTAAATACTTTGTTGTTGTTATTATTTACACATCGCATGATATTTAAATTGCTATATTTTGAGCAGTAAATACACATATAATTATTACACTGAAATAGTGTACCAAATGTGCTACAAGGGTAAATAGGGACTGTCATCTTCCAGTCCAAAGTGTATTAAGATCTGCCAGTTCTTTAATAAGCTTCTAGCCTACTAATCATATGTTTTCCTTTTATCCTATTCCAAAACACTAAAGGTCCATATATCTAAAAGACAAGCATATAGCAAATAGTTTGTGTAGCGTTCTATAAATAAACTGTTACAATTTGCTGTGTCAGTGTGAATGCTTTGCCGTCAATGACAGAAATGTTTGTCTGCTTGTAGGTCAACCCCAGCCGTATTCCTGCCGTGGTGGGAGGACTCCTCGATGTTGACTGCTCGGAGGATGTTATTAAGAACCTGATCATGGTTGTACATGGTCAGTTCTCCACAGATGAGCTGGTTGCTGAAGTGGAGAAACGGAACAGGTGGGGAGCAAGAATATATAAAACAATACTTGATGTGCACCTGCTGGTTTCCCATTTAAAGGAACACTATAGTAACAGGAATACAAACATGTATTCCTGTCATTAGAGCTGTGAAAACATTATTTGGATGTCTGGCCCGCTCCACTCCTTGGCTGATATCATCAAACTTGACAATCTCAGCCAATGCAGGCTGTGGAGACGCTAAACATTATTGCTGCACACTGTCTATATTTGCTTCATAAAACTACATTCATGAAAACAAATGAATAAAGCTGTACGTAAGACTAATAAAGGAAGCAGTGTGGTGGCTTCTATTAGTATATTACATAGGTTAATAATATTAGTTGTGGAACTAAATAGCTTTTACACCCCTGTGCAGGCCCTCATGTAATAACTGCAAGATTCCTTTGATGTTTAGAGCTGTATGTAGCATATGAACAGAGCTAGCCCTGTTTTGTGTACTGAAAGTAATGAGAGGGCCAGTATGGGCAGAGGAATGTCTGTAGCTTTATAGTTTCAACAAGGAGATTCAGATGTGTAATTTTTTTTCTTTTTTAGCGGGTTTGTTTTTGTTTTCCTCTTTCTTATACTTTATTTCCACTGATAAATTCCCAAATGTGTGGCCTCTCCCTCTATGGGAGAACTCCCCTTGCTGTAGGGATGAGACGTTAAGGTGAAGCAGCTTCCTTTCTTTGGCAGGCAAGGTGACCTGGCATTCTGCATTTTTACAAAAGAATACTACTAATACTAGGGGGCTGATCTTTCACCTTCCCCCCCCCCCCCCCCTGTTCCCACTGCCTTCATTTAATTTTCCTTTGTTTTATATTTATATTTATATTTATTATTTTTTCATCCTCAACCTGTCTTCCCTACAACAATGTCTTGGCTAAAAAGTCTTGTCAACTCTTGTCAGGGCTAAAAAGTCCTACACTGTTAAACAGCCATACAAATTATTTACCATTGCAAGTCTGCAGGATCCAAGGATTCTACTCACCAATGACTTGTGGACAAATGGAAATTTTGAGCTCTGCTGTTGCTTAAAACAGAGTTACTCCTTTTGTCTTTCTAGATGTTTAATTAGATTAATTTAATTACAGAAAGTTAAGTGGTATTTTTTTTCCCAACTATTTTTCGTGCAAGAGAAAAAAGTCGCTTTGACAAATATCCTGTTTAGTATTTAATGGGTTGAAATGTGGATATCGTGCTTGTCATGGTAAAACTGAGAATTCCTGTTTATGTGAGAATAAGGTTTACCAATTTCTCAAGTTATGTTTTTCATTTGGTTTAAACTTGTTCTGAAATTCATGTGATGGTTCTTTTCCATATGGTCAGGTTGAAGTTGCTCTTACCTTGGTTGGAATCCAGAATACATGAGGGTTGTGAGGAGCCTGCTACACACAATGCTTTGGCTAAAATCTACATTGATAGCAACAATAACCCTGAACGTTTCTTGCGGGAGAACCCATTCTATGATAGCTGTGTGGTGGGCAAGTACTGCGAAAAAAGGGATCCTCATCTAGCTTGTGTGGCTTACGAAAGGGGGCAGTGTGATTTGGAACTCATTAAGGTGGGTGTATTGGATTTGCAATAGAATGTTATGTTTGTTTGCGTATGTATGCAGTTATAGTGATTTATTTTCTTCAATTTATGTTTGTCTACAGGTGTGCAATGAGAACTCCTTATTCAAGAGTGAAGCCCGTTACCTGGTACGTAGGAAAGATGCTGAACTCTGGGCCAGTGTGCTTGAGGAAAACAATCCTTTTAGAAGACAACTGATTGACCAGGTGAGCTGATAAGAGTGCAACAAACATACAATATCCTTGCAATAGTGTCTTATGTGAATGGATCTTTGTTTTGTATGCCTACAACATTTAAACATTTTACATGTTGGGTGCTTGGTTAAGAAAAGTTAAACTTAGATGATCCAAACCATTTTTGCAGTGCCTACTTTTGTTCATTCTGGCAGTATCCAATCAAATGCTTCTCTAAAGAGAAGTATTGTGGAAATTAGTTTTATATATATATATATGCGCAGTTGTAATCAGAATTATTCAACCCCTATAGAAAATTAGGATAATAGTCAAAATGTACATAATTTCAGTGGTTTGCAATTAATTAATCAAACAAAAACAATTGAAATAGCGCAACACAATTAATGCTTCAAGAGGTTTTCCCAAATTCAACTGAAAATGCAACTTATAATAACTTCTCCAGTCTCAAAATTATTCAACCCTTTGAATAGAATCCTTCACAAAAGCACACATATGCAAAACCGGTATTATCTCGAGCCCATGTGATGCAACTAATCAAGGGCTTAATTAGTTGCATCAGGTGTGCTTGAAATAGCGAATGCATATGCTACATCTCTCGCTTTTCTTTACCCTTTTTATAAATTTATGCAATGGTTTCAAATTCTTGTGATTGACCACTATCAGTATTAGTAATTCTTGCTGGGTTTCAGACATTGTTTTAATCATGGAGATAAGATTATTATTTTTTTTAGGTTCATATTTGCAACTGCTAAAACTGTTTCGATAATAATCCCCTCTTTTTTTCCTGCAAGTTACTGTTCCTACATTTTAAATATTGCCACTTCCTCACCTCAAGGGAATACCTGATACATTGGGAAACTAGCTATTTCAAGGCATTTAATAGGATTTGCTTAATTATGCATAAAAAAGTGGTGTGTGCATTTGTTATTAAACATGTGTTAAAAGCTTACTTTAAGAGGGGCGTGGCTAAGCAACTGAACTGAATGGCCGCATGGTCTCAGAGCTCCGGGACACAGCTAGAGATTTCGATATTTTACCGAAGCAAATCCCGATCGAGAAAACTGAAGAGGCGGGAGTGAGATCCACACCACATAATGGGTCGGAAAAACAAAAAAATAAAAGCCGACAAGCCTCACCTGGGCCAGGACATTGGCGCACTCCTCAGACGGGCGCATCAGGCCAGCAGGCCCAATATGGCCGACTACTCTGGGGCCTACTCAGACCTGTCCGACGAACTATCGCTGGACGACGAGGTGGACATGGCGCCAGCGAGACCACCGCCAGCCGTGACACCGCTCAGCCCAGACAAGGATCCGGTGACAACGGCGGTGCTTAAGGACCTGCTGGCAGGCTTACAACAGACCATACTGGCAGATATGGCGAACCTGCGTGCGGACCTCCGGGGCCTGACAGGCCGGCTGGGTGCTGTGGAAACTACTGCAGGTGCACATACACAGCAAATAACTGACATGCAACACACCATACTGGGGCTCAAAAAGCAAAATGACCTATATGATGCCAGATTTGCAATGCTGGAGGACGCCAGACGCAAGAGCAACTTGAAAATTAGAGGGGTCCCGGAAACCATACAAACTGAAGAATTGCCTCATATGCTGAGACGCCTCGTAGCGGCGCTACTACCCCCGAGACAGGCCAAATCCCTGTCCGTGGAGGACTGCTTCCGCATTCCGAAGGCACCCCAGGCTCCAGCAACGGCCCCAAGAGACTTGATAGTCCACTTACGCAGCGCACGAGACAAAGCAGCAATGCTCACAGCCCTCAAGAACCGAGACCCCTACACCTTCGAAGGAATGCAGCTCACCTTCTACCCAGATTTATCTGGGGGTACCTTGGCGTGGCGGAGAACCCTTAGACCCTGCACTACCATCCTCCGGCTGAACGGCGTACAATACCGCTGGCGGAACTCGAGAACCCTGCAGATTTTCCAGGGAGAAACGCAGCATACAGTCCACGACATCGCCGAAGCAACGGCCGTAATGCGCACACTGGGACTACCGTCAGAATCGCTGCCGTCAGGTGAACCTCAAAGAGGAGGTATCGCAAAGCAACACTGGGATCCGGCGAAGGTGTCCGTTTTCGTCCCACGTCAGCCCCCTGCGGTCCGACAAGCGGAAGGGGCTACCTGAACTCTCCTCACGGCCATGTCATTTAAACTTATAAGCAACAAACCCTAAGTTACCCCTCCATGGCAAAATATGTCAGCATTGTTAATGTTTTTCTAGTTTCAGCTACACCGCAGCTCACACTCACTCCCATAACCAGGTTACATGACCCCCAACTTGTTCTTGTTATCGACCTGTTCTCGACTGACCCCCCAGCTGACCGGCGGAAGCAGCCCCTACACTAGGCGCTGCACCTCTAGTGCCAACGACGGACCAAACTCACCGCACACTGAGGCTCGACAGGGCTCACACTCAGGTACCATGGCCTTGACATGCAACACGAGCCTAGGTACATAGGCTTTACTCGCGACACAACCTGCGATCAAACCTAGCACCTAGTGCACAATAGGTCATCATAGACACCCGACTCACACCTTATGGAGTAAGCATAAGCTCGTAGAGCGACAGTCACACGACTCACACTCATACAAATATAAAAATGTGCAGACCCTCTCAATGCCACTTTGTACATGCACATGTATGCTTAGCCCTGGACTGCTGTTGTGGCACCATGGGCTCGTTTGTTAACCTGCGCACTGCAAAAATAAAGAATATAAAAAAAAAAAAAAAAAAAAAAAAAGCTTACTTTAAAGGACACTATAGTGTTATGTATGCAAACAGGCCTCCTTTTCAGAGTCATGAAACTGATTTTACTCATCTTTTTACGCCTCTGTGGCTGAGCTGATCAATTTTGGTTATCTAAGCCAATTCACTGCTTTTCCATAGGAAAGCATTTAGAGTCTTTTGTGCACACACGACAAATTGCCGCACTGCACCAATCGGCATCTCCCCATAGAGATGCATTAAATCAATGCAACTCTATGGAGAATGTTTAGTGTCTATCATATATATTCTCCTCCTTCTCCTATCCCACCAGTGTTGTCTAGTTTTATTGTTTGAAGGCTTGAAAGCGAGGTTTCTAGTGACCTATCTAAGCCCTTTTTGTCAGAGAGCTGGGGTTCTCACTTTCTTGATTTCATTTCCAGGCATACCATGATGTCAGCATAGCCTGCTGATATTAATGGAATTGGATAAATCAAGTGCTTTCAAGATCTTTCACAGCCACAGAAATCTGTGGAGGGGAGTAAGAGAGGAGGTTCTTCACTGACTGGCCTGGATCCCCCATGTCACCAGTAGTTATATTTAATTTCCACTCAGTATATAACAAGTAAAACCTCTTCAGAAAGACTAATCTCATAGGCAGGGCCTCCGTACACTTCACACAGAGCAATTATCTGGGCACAGATACTAGCATGCCCGTAAAATTTAAAGCTCAGTCCAGCTCTCCCTAGATTGAAGGCTACCAAATAAAGGATTTGTGAGCAGTTCGTAAATGTGCACAGCGTTCATGGCTTCTCATAGAAAAGCATTGCATTCAATGCTTCTCAGTGAGAAACATTTGAATGGACCGATGTTATCTGACTTGATTACATAAAATGGGGTGGAGCTGTCTAAGGGAACTGCTGTTGGTGATGGAATAAAGGTAAGTATATTCATTTTAGAAAATGTTATGTGAAAGGGTTTCAAGGCACACAAGCTATGCAATTGATTTAATACATTTTTTTTTTATTAATTAGTGTTCCTTTAAATAATTGTTTACTAATGAAATATTAATTGTGATGGAATAGGTCCAAAAATATGCTTCTCTGATGCAGACAAGTCTGTAGGTTTCAAAGAATTATGGTTTCTTCTTGCACAGTTTAGATTTTTTTTTTTTTTTTAACTTCACTTTCCCTAAACTCACGCCGGAGTTTACTTGACACTAACAGAAAATTAACAGAGAACAAAATAGAAGATATACTTATATAAAAACACTATCCTGAGAGAAGTTTGGAAATTAAATCTTTTTTAGAAGGCTATGTAAGTCATTGCTAGGTGTGTGGTAAGGACTGGCTAGGGCTGAAGAAATAAAGTGATTTAATGCCTAAATAGCAGAGAATTGAGCACAGAGGCTAAAGGTACATAACTTGTGCAACAAACCTACCTAAGTTAAGCTAAAATTGTTAAGAGGCAATTGTCCTTTTAGGATTTAGTGACAAGAAGCAGTTGTCCTTTTTTGGATTTGTAGTTTTTTTTTTTTCCTTCCTTTAAAAGTAAGCTCATATGAACCTCACAACATGTTTTATATAATATAAATTTCACATGTGAAATGTATTGGTCATGATAGAAATTGATTGATAAATGCCATTGCTTGTCTCTTTTCCAAAGGTGGTGCAGACAGCCCTTTCAGAAACTCAGGACCCTGAAGAAGTGTCTGTGACTGTGAAAGCCTTCATGACTGCGGACCTCCCTAATGAGCTCATAGAGCTCTTGGAGAAGATTGTGCTGGACAACTCTGTATTCAGTGAACACAGGTTAGAATGAAATTTAAAGAAGCTTTCGTGAAACTGGGTAATCGTGAGAGGTGCCTTATTTTGTTGGGATTTTTATTTTATTTATTTTTTAACAGAAATTTACAGAATCTACTGATTCTGACGGCCATTAAAGCTGACCGCACACGAGTCATGGAATATATCAACCGCTTGGATAACTACGATGCCCCTGATATTGCCAACATTGCTATTAGCAACCAGCTCTTTGAAGAGGCTTTTGCCATCTTTAGGAAGTTTGACGTAAACACGTCTGCCATTCAGGTATGTTAAACAGCACCTATGAATATACTGTGTGCCCACATGGTCCTTTCCTTATCATGCACATCTACTTTTTTCCATCTATCACAATTTGCAGGTTCTAATTGAACATATTGGGAATTTGGATCGTGCTTATGAGTTTGCTGAGAGGTGCAATGAGCCTGCTGTATGGAGCCAGTTGGGTCGAGCCCAGCTGCAAAAGGACTTGGTGAAGGAAGCCATAGACTCTTATATTAAAGCTGATGACCCATCCTCTTACATGGAAGTGGTACAGGCAGCAAGTAAAAATAGTGAGTGCCTTTGTTTATTCACTCTCCATTAACCACATCCCTGTGGGTTTTGGCATAATCACTGCTGTGGTATTATATTCCATCTACATTTTTATTTTGTATTTTAAGCATATTCCCTTATTTGGTTTTCAGATAACTGGGAAGACCTGGTAAAATTCTTACAGATGGCAAGGAAGAAAGCCAGAGAATCGTATGTGGAAACTGAACTTATTTTTGCCTTTGCCAAAACTAACCGCCTGTCTGAGTTGGAAGAATTTGTCAGTGGCCCTAACAATGCACACATCCAGCAGGTACTTTACTGACCCTTATTTCTGAAACAATATTCATGCAGAAAAGTCCAGTTTTGACTTGACCCTTTCTCTCTGTTGCGTTTTTTTTGTTTTATTACACCTGCAGGTGGGAGATCGCTGTTATGAAGAGAGCATGTATGATGCAGCCAAATTGCTATACAATAACGTATCCAATTTTGCACGCTTGGCATCAACATTGGTACATCTTGGAGAGTATCAGGCTGCTGTGGATAGTGCACGAAAGGCTAATAGCACACGCACCTGGAAAGAGGTAAAGTATTCTATAAATATTTGTTTTATTTAATAGTTAATAGCATGTATTGAATCCCATTTCTATGTGTTGTACAGACATACACCCTAGCAGAGTAATGTTTACATAGTCTTTCTCAGTTATTCACTTTTGCCATTCTTCCATCTCTCTAGGTGTGCTTTGCTTGCGTGGATGGCACAGAGTTTCGCTTGGCTCAGATTTGTGGCCTGCACATTGTTATACACGCAGATGAGTTAGAGGAACTGATCAGTTATTATCAGGTGAGTGTTTTGGTAATGATATTTTGGGGGTTCAGGATTCTTGATTGCTAGTCTCCACACTGGTCATCAAATTCTGCATTACTGAAGTTTACTAAAAGGAAACCGTATATTCAATTTTTTATGTACAGAGTGCAATGTCAGAAAATTACTTTCATTAGACTCGAGAGCCAATATTATAACAACCTCATTAAAGCAAATGTATTACATGTAATCGTTATAGTTTTGAATTGTAACCATGTTTCTTAATATGTAGCCATTTGTTTCTACTTTTGATCCATTCTTACCATTTTCTCTCTTCAAAGGATCAAGGTTATTTTGAGGAACTTATTGCTCTGCTGGAAGCAGCTCTGGGGCTAGAACGTGCACACATGGGAATGTTCACAGAGCTCGCTATTCTCTACTCTAAGTTCAAACCTCAAAAAATGCGTGAGCACCTAGAACTCTTCTGGTCTCGAGTGAACATTCCTAAGGTGAGTAAATCAATCCTGTTATTATCTGGTCATTGAAGATCCCTCTTACCAGATTGTAGGCACTGCAATTCTTCTGGAGATAAATAATTGTCTATTTGGGAAATGCACCATCAAGTAAATTGTAGTCCCCTTATATGTTTCTTCGTCTGGCATATGTACTGAAATATTTAACTTAAATAAGTGTTAAAGGGATATGCATAACTTTGAGACAACTATTTCAAAAACCTTACATTTGAATGGAACAATTTCCTTGCTCTGCAGGCTAAATAAAAGCAGGTAAATATGTTCTTTTTTTTTTTTTTTCCTTTTCCATTTTTACCCGCTTCTTCTATTCTATTCTTTTCACATTAACTCCAGGAGGGACACTAATCTAACCAATCAGTGTCCTATCCCTAGGAATGCTGGAAAATAGCAAGGGGCGTGCCTGACGGAGTTACAAATGTGCTTTTGAAAGATCTCTTAACCTTGCAACATCCTGACCGGGGAGAAGGGTCTGGTCAATAGGATTCATGGAGAGCAGGCTCCAGTGTCTGGTTTCCTTCTCACTGCTGTTAGTCAGTGCAGGGAGCTTGAGGAGCTTGTTGTTGCCACACCATGATCTTTTATTGCTGTCATTAGTGGTCTTGTCTGGACTGGATTAGTGGGTAGGTAAGAGGCGTAGGCTAAAGAAACTCCCCTAGCTGTAAGGTGTGCCTAATAATGCAATCTGACAGAGTTTCGAGTGCGTTTTTAAAGTTTTTCTTGCTTTATTTTGGTTTGTAGATTTTTTCTGTAAAAGTGTTTGTTTGCTGCTTTAAAATGTCAAGTAATGCATGTCCCTTTAAGCAATTAAGACATTTCAATTTAAAATAGTTAAACCAAAAGCTGTTCATATAAATGTAATATCTTCATCCTACGTAACCTCATTTTATATGGTGAGATTTACTGTTGAGACTTTCAACTTGCTTGTCCCTAAGGTAAGGTAAACTATGATAGGAGGGTGTCCCCACAATACTTTGTAATTCAGTTTGTATACTAAAACTCTTTGTATTTTATATTGTCGTTCATTAAAAACATGTAAAAGTTCTGCAATATGCCTGTTCTGTCAGGTTCCAATGCTTAAATTTAGCAGGTAACAGAAGTTATAATTGCACCATAATTTGCAAGTCTGAATAAGGGTTATAAAGTAGCTGGATTAGTGGGTTGTCAAAATGACTTTTTGATTCAGGAGGGGGAGTTTGTCTAGTAATCCTTTCCTGTGACTCTCCAAGACATGCCTAATTTTAGCTGCCAGGTTCACCTCCCCACCCTACTCGTAAATTTTACACATTCTTTTTTCCTTTACTGACTTGCTTAAACCGTAAAATAGTAAAATAAAATTTCCAACATGGTTCTGCTATTTCAAAAATAAGATAAAAAATATAAGTAGTAAAATGAATTTAATAAGCTAGATATCTAATTGTTAGTGAGTTTACTCGAATCTACGTATATGGATTTAAGACTTTAATGTAGAAGTAGTAATAAATTGCAATGTATAAAACTGCCATAAAACTTTACTAGAGGTACTTGAGATGTGAGATGACGGTGTTCAGGATATTACAGGTAGATGAGAGGTTCTTCAGTGCATGAATATGGAGAAGGATCAATGCCGTGCAGAGTAGTCTGCATAACATCAGTTAGGAGGCCAACCTTTATTGCTGTGTTAAAGGATTACTATAGGGTCAGTAACACAAACATGTATTCCTGACCCTATAGTGTCCCCCCTTAGTCCACCTATAAAAGTTTAAAACTCACCTTGTTTCCAGCACCGCATGGATCTGCTGGTGCTGGCCCCGCCCCCTTTGTGACATCATCAAAATGGCCAATTTTTAGCCAATTATGGGAAAGCATTGGATAGACTAAAATAGGCAATGTAATTTTGGCCAATCAGGACCTCCTCATAGAGCTGCATTGAATCAATGCATCTCTATGAGGAATATTCAGCATCCCCATGCAGAGCGTGGGGACGCTGAACGGCAGTGCTGCTCACTGTGCAGCACTGAGCCAGGAAGCCCCTCCAGTAGCCATCTGAGGAGTTGCCACTTGGAGGTGTCCCTAGGGACAATGTAAACACCTCCTTTAAAAAAAATAATAAAAAAAGGCAGTATTTACATGAAAATGCCTGAAGGGAGTTATTATACTCACCAGAACGACATTAAGCTGTAGTTGTTTTGGAGACTATAGTGTCCCTTTAAAACAGGAACACATTTAACCATTGCTCACTAGGCCCTGGAATGGTTGAATGTAAGTTACAATTGGCAACTCTCTCCTACTCCGTAATTTTTCTTTCTTATCTCTAGGTCCTGCGTGCAGCAGAGCAGGCCCACCTATGGGGCGAACTTGTCTTCCTGTATGATAAATATGAGGAGTATGATAACGCTATTATTACTATGATGAGCCATCCCACCAGCGCCTGGAAAGAAGGTCAATTTAAGGACATTGTCACAAAGGTAATGTGTGTGTTTTTTAATTTTTTTTATTTATTTAGTAAAGGTAATGTGTCGCAATGTATTGTTGTAGAATAAACTTTTCTCTGACTTCTGAAGGAATGGTTTACTATTTTTTTTTTTTTTCTGTAGGTGGCCAATGTGGAACTTTATTACAAAGCCATGCAGTTTTACATGGAGTTCAAACCTCTGTTAATCAATGACCTTCTTTTGGTCTTGTCACCACGTCTGGACCACACTAGAGCAGTTAACTACTTTTCCAAGGTAAAAGTAACTAAGCTGTATACAGAACTAACTGATCTTACTCTATGAATGCATATAATCTGTTCAATCAACTTCGCTGCTCTAGTTCATGTCTGGCTATTATGCCAGCAGTTGATCTACTCCTACACATGCTGTCTGCATTCTCATTGGGTACATGTCTTGTTGCAGTGAATATGTTTTCACTACCTCTAGTACTGGAGAATGTCACTTAAATAATGAGCTGTTATTCTTTTTCAGGTCAACCAGCTACCTCTGGTTAAGCCGTACTTGCGCTCTGTACAAAACCACAACAACAAGTCTGTGAATGAGGCTCTGAACAACCTGCTCACAGAGGAAGAGGATTATCAAGTAAGTGAACATGACTCTGTATTTGGACAGTTCTGTCATTCCTCAAACAGTCACTTGCAAATGTAAGGCCAAAATAATCAAAGTGGAAAAATGATCCAAGTCAGCTATGCTCTGTTTGCCTACTTTGGACTTAAATGTGAAATTCACTTTGAATTTACATCTCCTATTTACAAAGGACCAATACAGCAGTAAATTGAACATCAGAGAGTATATGAGTCACAGCATATCTTGATCCATGGAATAAATACAGAAGCAAATTAAAGGGACACTATAGTCACCTGAACAACTTTAGCTTAATGAAGCAGTTTTGGTGTATAGAACATGCCCCTGCAGCCTCACTGCTCAATGCTCTGCCATTTAGGAGTTAAATCCCTTTGTTTATGAACCCTAGTCACACCTCCCTGCATGTGACTTGCACAGCCTTCCATAAACACTTCCTGTAAAGAGAGCCCTATTTAGGCTTTCTTTATTGCAAGTTCTGTTTAATTAAGATTTTATTATCCCCTGCTATGTTAATAGCTTGCTAGACCCTGCAAGAGCCTCCTGTATGTGATTAAAGTTCAATTTAGAGATTGAGATACAATTATTTAAGGTAAATTACATCTGTTTGAAAGTGAAACCAGTTTTTTTTTTCATGCAGGCTCTGTCAATCATAGCCAGGGGAGTTGTGGCTAGGGCTGCATAAACAGAAACAAAGTGATTTAACTCCTAAATGACAGTGAATAGAGCAGTGAAATTGCAGGGGAATGATCTATACACCAAAACTGCTTTATTTAGCTAAAGTAATTTAGGTGACTATAGTGTTCCTTTAAGTGCTAGAAAATATTTAGTTAGTTTCTTGTTACATTTCCAGGCCAATTAATGCATATTTATGCATCTGTCTTGCTATTTATGTAATTTGAAACCACCCCTCTGACTTTTTCTGGAGCAGTCAAATGTGTTACAATGGAGAAATAAATTGCTATATTCTATTTGTATAGAAATAATTATTGCACTCCTGTAAAATGTTACCCTTAACCCCTTAAAGTCCGAATGATGATCTTTGCTGTCGCGCAGTGATGGCATAGACAGAATGAGGGTCTATGCTTTAATGCAGTATACTTTGAGTTGTTTTTTTTTAGATGCACTTGTTTTGTAGAATGTATTGAATGCAAAACTGAGAAAAAAAATGTTTTATTATTTTTATTTATATTTACTGTTGTGTTATGTATACAGTAATGTAACATAATGTGTACAGTTGCCATTAAACAGGGTGAAATTGTAGTAAACGCATGGGTAAAGGCCTTGGCTTAAAGGGACACTATAGTCACCAGTGCAACTACATGTATTCCTGACCCTATAGTGTTAACACGACCATCTAGCCCCCCTGGGCCTCTCGTGCCTCCATAAATATAGTAAAAATCTTGCTGTATTCAAGCCAGAAGCTGTAAATCTGCATGCTGTTAGACTCAGGAAAAACAAGCAGTCTGCTGACATGTGATAGCCTGATCCAATCACAGTGCTTCCCCATAGGATTGGCAGAGACTGACAAGGAGGCAGATCAGGGGCAGAGCCAGCATGATTCAAACACAGCCCTGGCCAATCAGCATCTCCTCATAGAATCAATGAATCTCTATGAGGAAAGTTCAGTGTCTGGATGCAGTGGGAGGAGATACTGAATCACAGGATGCTCGTGCACAGCAGATCTGAGTGGATGGAGGCATATTATGCCTCCATCAACTCAGAAGTCCATCTGGTTCACTCTAACTGACTGCAACTGGAGGTGTTTCTAGCTTTCAATGTAAACACTGTATTTTCTCAGAAAATACAGTGTTTACATGAGAGGCTGCAGGGAGCTATAGTTCTCACCTGAACAACCTCATTAAGCTGACGTTGTTCAGGTGACTATAGTGTCCCTTTAATATTGTTGGATACGTTTTCCAGCTAACTTTTTATCTTTACATAAACATTTACAATTTATTTTTTCAACATCTTAAAATATAATATATCATATAAAAAAAATCAATATATCAAAAATATTACAAAAGTAAAAAAAAAATTCATATTACACCAATTTAAACATGTATACAAAAATATCAAATAGATTTCAAAACTTATCCAACACTTCCGTAAAGGATTTGGTCTCAAAATGTGTTGCATCTCAAAAGATAAGCCATAATAATATGGATTAAAGAACCATAATAATATGGATTCTCATAGTGCTTTCTGCAATGCCCATTTAGTCAAACGTTTTCACTTCTTCAGAGGTATGGACGAACGTGGAGTTTAATTTCAGTATGGGCTCTTAAATGCATAATATTATTAAATTAATGTTGTTCACTACAAACTCGTTACAGGGTAGTCTGTGATATACTAATGCACTAATTTGTATTCTCCATCTCTGCTCTTAGGGCCTGCGAGCATCTATTGATGCATATGATAACTTTGATAACATCAGCCTAGCACAGCGTCTGGAGAAACATGAGCTGATTGAATTCCGCAGGATTGCTGCATATCTATACAAGGGGAATAACCGCTGGAAGCAAAGTGTGGAGCTTTGTAAGAAGGATCGGTTATATAAGGTATTATACAGCATACCAAACAGTTGTTAAAACATTATTGGGTGAGAAATAAAAGGCAATCTTTAATATTAGAACACAAAATCTATTTGGGCTGTGTAGTCTATTGACCTGCCCATTGTCACTTAAGTATCATTATACAAGAAAATATACAACGTTTTGGCCTAAGGATTTAATCATGTACAACATGATATTATACATGATGAAGGCCTTGGGCTGAAAATAACACATTTGTGTGTTTATATATGATTAAGGCCTTACCAGAAATGTGTGTGGGTGTATGTATGTATTTGTGTGATTTATATACCGTGTGATGTTCCTGTTCTATATAAATCTTTTTAAAGTACCTACCGTGTAAACTGTGGACTTGAAAAAGATTTATATGGAGGTAGTGGGTCTCCACCACAGTGTACTAGGCTGGACTTTGCGCCAGTGGTTTATTTTGGAATTGTGCTGCCCTAGGCACTACTAAATTCGGACACCCCCCTAATTTAAATTTGCCTCACCAATTTGTCAGGGCCACTTTTTTGACTGACAGACACACACCCTCATTGATACATGCACTGACAGACACTCACTGACAGACACTCACTGACAGACACTCACTGACAGACACTCACTGACAGATACAGTTATTGGCACACATATGCAGTTATTGGCATACACACTGTTTAACCAACACACACACACTCACTGACAGATGCATACTCTCAGATACACATACACAGACACACACATCCTCACTGATTTGACACACTCTGACAGACACACACACATTCTCTCACTCACTCAGACACACACACTCACAGACATACACACACACACTCACTGACAGTCTCACAATGACACACACATTCACTGACTCACTTTATCGCTCGAAGCAGAAAAAACAAATCACATAAAAGGCAAAATTAAATAAAGAAAAAAATAAACATGCTCAATGGATTGTTAGATTGACTATATAACGCACCCACTTAACAAATGCAATCTAAGCCAAAAAGCTAAAGGGTCCAATAGCCTAGAGCCCCAAATCACATTAAGTTACACAAGTAATTTAATGTAAAACACTTTAACCAGGCTTAATTACTGTAACAGGAATAAAAAGATGGGGAGATACAGCGCTTACTCCAAAGGCGGCAGAATAAGGTCTATTACTTGGATACCCTAGTAACCCAAGAGGAACAAGGAAAAAATACAGAAAAAAAAGACCGCGCAAATAAGAAATACTAGTTAATCTTATGCAGATATATGTATACACAATATTATATATAAAAATATTGATATATAACAATAATAAAGAGTCCCAGCAGAATGTCTTTTTTGGAGATAAGAACATTGATAGTAGTGCTTTTTTGGAGCTTTTAAGTCAATGTCTTCTTCAATAAACACTTTTTTCTTTTCAACCCTCCCTTTCATTGACCAAAGGTCCCTTTCATTGACCAAAGGTCCCTTTCATTGACCAAAGGTCCCTTTCATTGACCAAAGGTCGCTCCAGATTTCTTGCTTCTTATTAACCTCTTTGTCTTTCTTCAATACTTTACTTACTGTATACTCATTCAGGATTATTTATTGAAGGGAGAAATCAAAGTGAATTTCAAATTTAAAGCGGCACTGTCATGCCGAATCCCGTTTTTTTTTTAACCCCCCTCCCGCCTCCACTACATCCAATCGACCCCCTAGTCACCCCCAAATGCCCCTAAGCCCCCCACATTACCTCTTTTTAATTCTTTATCTTCTGCCCCGATCTTTATTCAGGGTGCCGCCATCTTTGTGTGGGTAGGTGAAGTCCCTGTGGGACACGTCATCTACCCACACTACACAGACTGTGAGATTCCCGCACATGCCCAGTGAAACACCTGGACATGCGAACGGGAATTTCATCTATTCATTCATTCATCAGACAGACGAATGAATGAATAGAAAAAATCAGACGAACAAACTAACACTGTGTATCAGTGTTAGTTTGTTCGTTCAGTTTATTACAAGGAGGGAGCTACCGGCGTGCAGCTCCCTCCTTGTAATATGTAACTATAGAAGCGGCAGGGAGCAGTGCTCCTCGCCACTTCCTAAGCCCCCCATGTCCCCCCTCACTCTATGGGGGTCAATATGACCCCCATAATAGGACAAGGGAGATTAAAATCTCCCCAATGCCCCTACTCGCTATACCGCGAGTAGGGGCATGTCCACTAAACAGTGAGCAGCCTGTGGCTGCTCACTGTAAAAAAAAAAAATGGTAATAAGGGGGGGACCTACTGTCCCCCCCCCCCGGCCCCCACCCCTGCGCGGTGGGTGGGGGCCCTAATAAAACAATAAGGGGGGGGGAGGACCTTCTGTCCTCCCCCCCGGCCCCCACCCCTGAGCGGTGGGTGGGGGCCCTAATAAAAACAATAAGGGGGGGGACCTATTGTCCTCCCCCCCTGGCCCCCACCCCTGCGCGGTGGGTGGGGGCCCTAATAAAACAATAAGGGGGGGGGGACCTATTGTCCTCCCCCCCCTGGCCCCCACCCCTGCGCGGTGGGTGGGGGCCCTAATAAAACAATAAGGGGGGGGACCTACTGTCCTCCCCCCCGGCCCCCACCCCTGAGCGGTGGGTGGGGGCCCTAATAAAACAATAAGGGGGGGGACCTACTGTCCTCCCCCCCGGCCCCCACCCCTGAGCGGTGGGTGGGGGCCCTAATAAAACAATAAGGGGGGGGGACCTACTGTCCTCCCCCCCGGCCCCCACCCCTGAGCGGTGGGTGGGGGCCCTAATAAAACAATAAGGGGGGGGGACCTACTGTCCTCCCCCCCCGGCCCCCACCCCTGAGCGGTGGGTGGGGGCCCTAATAAAACAATAAGGGGGGGGGACCTACTGTCCTCCCCCCCGGCCCCCACCCCTGAGCGGTGGGTGGGGGCCCTAATAAAACAATAAGGGGGGGGACCTACTGTCCTCCCCCCGGCCCCCACCCCTGAGCGGTGGGTGGGGGCCCTAATAAAACAATAAGGGGGGGGACCTACTGTCCTCCCCCCCGGCCCCCACCCCTGAGCGGTGGGTGGGGGCCCTAATAAAACAATAAGGGGGGGGACCTACTGTCCTCCCCCCCTGGCCCCCACCCCTGCGCGGTGGGTGGGGGCCCTAATAAAACAATAAGGGGGGGGGACCTACTGTCCTCCCCCCCTGGCCCCCACCCTTGCGCGGTGGGTGGGGGCCCTAAATGACCCCCCCCCCCATCAAGGTGACTAGGGGTCCCAAGCCCCTAGTCACCCCCCACCCAAAACATTCTATCCCCTACCTACCCCCCTCACCCTAAAAATAGTGAGGGGGGAATAAAATAACTAACCTGTAAAAAAAAAAAAATAAACTTACCATTTGACGTCTTCTTTTTTCTAAATTCTTCTTACTTCAGCCCCCCAAAAGGCCAAATAAAAATCCATAAACCCGTCGCACTTTAAAAAAAAAAAAAAAAAAAAAAAAAAAAGAGCGCAAACAAAAATTAATCCATCTTCACCCATGGAGGGCACGCCGCGTACTGAGCTCCGCAGGGCGGGTCAAGGCTTATAAAGCCTTGCCCCGCCCTGCAATTAGGCTTAGAACACAATGATTGGTTGGTTTAAACCAATCAGAGTGCTCTGTGTCATTTTACACAGCGTGGGAAAATTCAAAAGAACTTTCCCACGCTGTGTAAAATGACAGATCACTGTGATTGGATGGATTTCAAGCCATCCAATCACAGTGCTCTGTGTCATTTTACAAGCGTGGGAAAATTGAACTTTCCCACGCTTGTAAAATGACACAGAGCACTGTGATTGGATGGTTTGAAATCCATCCAATCACAGTGCTCTGTGTCATTTTACAAGCGTGGGAAAGTTCTTTGGAATTTTCCCACGCTTGTAAAATGACACAGAGCACTGTGATTGGATGGCTTGAAAACCATCCAATCACAGTGATCTGTCATTTTACACAGCGTGGGAAAGTTCTTTTGAATTTTCCCACGCTGTGTAAAATGACACAGAGCACTCTGATTGGCTTAAACCAACCAATCATTGTGTTCTAAGCCTAATTGCAGGGCGGGGCAAGGCTTTATAAGCCTTGACCCGCCCTGCGGAGCTCAGTACGCGGCGTGCCCTCCATGGGTGAAGATGGATTAATTTTTGTTTGCGCTCGTTTTTTTTTTTAAAGTGCGACGGGTTTATGGATTTTTATTTGGCCTTTTGGGGGGCTGAAGTAAGAAGAATTTAGAAAAGAGAAGACGTCAAATGGCAAGTTTAATTTTTTTTTTTTTACAGGTTAGTTATTTTATTCCCCCCTCACTATTTTTAGGGTGAGGGGGGTAGGTAGGGGATAGAATGTTTTGGGTGGGGGGTGACTAGGGGCTTGGGACCCCTAGTCACCTTGATGGGGGGGGGGGGTTCATTTAGGGCCCCCACCCACCGCGCAGGGGTGGGGGCTAGGGGGGGAGGACAGTAGGTCCCCCCCCCCCTTATTGTTTTATTAGGGCCCCCACCCACCGCTCAGGGGTGGGGGCCGGGGGGGAGGACAGTAGGTCCCCCCCCTTATTGTTTTATTAGGGCCCCCACCCACCGCTCAGGGGTGGGGGCCGGGGGGGGGGACAATAGGTCCCCCCCCTTATTGTTTTATTAGGGCCCCCACCCACCGCTCAGGGGTGGGGGCCGGGGGGGAGGACAGTAGGTCCCCCCCCCTTATTGGTTTATTAGGGCCCCCACCCACCGCGCAGTGGTGGGGGCCGGGGGGGAGGACAGTAGGTCCCCCCCCTTATTGTTTTATTAGGGCCCCCACCCACCGCGCAGGGGTGGGGGCCAGGGGGGGAGGACAATAGGTCCCCCCCCCCCTTATTGTTTTATTAGGGCCCCCACCCACCGCGCAGGGGTGGGGGCCGGGGGGGGGGCAGTAGGTCCCCCCCCCCCCCCCAATCTTTAACCCCGCGCAGGGGAGGGGGGGTGTTTATTGTTTTTTTTGTTTTTTACAGTGAGCAGCCACAGGCTGCTCACTGCTTACTAGACATGCCCCTACTCGCGGTATAGCGAGTAGGGGCATATTATTTACTAATACTAAGTAATCTTTACTTAGTGTTAGTAAAGTTGGCTGAAAGACCAATTCAGGTCTTTCAGCCTTTTAGTAGATAGCTCCCTGATACCGTGGGAATTAGGGAGTTATCTACTAAGCGGCTGCAAGATGCAGCCACAGCAATGAATAGGATCGGAGTTTCATTCATTAGAATGAAATTCCGATACAAACAAAGTACCGAATGGCATCCTAACACCAATGGAGAATTCTGTTAGGATGCAATTCGGCAGTTTTGCCGGCGTTCTGTCTAAGTGACAGGACGTTTGGCAATACTGACAGGAAGCATTGTGGGAACAGGGAGGAAAGCTAGGGATCATGGGAAAATTGCTCTGACCAGCGGAAATGAAGCACACTTTGCTCCTCCGCTGGTCAGAGCTGGTCAAGCGGAGGAATCCCATAAGACAAAGAGTCCCTACTTTGTCTTATGGTTTTAAAGAAAACTAAAGGAGACAGGAAGAAAAGAAGAACAGATCCTGAGAGAGGGGTAGAAGAGGAAGAGATTGAGGAAAGGTAAGTTCGGCATGACAGTGCCGCTTTAAGGCTAGAGTTTCTGAATTGAAACCATAGCTGACTTGGATAATTTTTACAGTTTGGCTATTTTGGAATTCAGTTCGAAATTTTATGTTGAGTTCATTTAGCATTATCACTTTAGTCGATAACTCTTCGCCACATTCAATACATAGTGACTGTAAAGTATTGCTTCTTGATTCTTCGTCATAGTCGCTGTGTACACTATATACTACCAATTGTTAAAAAGTACTCCTTATATTGGCACAATTGTGGATACATTTCTGTTGCTTTCACAATTTTATTTTCTTGTTCTCAATGAAGAATTGTCTTGTAGATTGTACATTCGTGGGCAGGTTTCTCACCGTCTTTTGTGTGTGTCTACATATTTATCCCTTTTGTATAATTAACAATCTTATTTTTGTATAGTGCTCTGGCTAAAATTGCTATGTAAGAACTGTTCAATACATTGGTATCTAGTGATATCCACAGTAATCCCATCAAACTGAAATTTAAGTAGTGAGTAATAATAATAAAAAAAATATATATAAAATGACAGTCCTTGGTCCGTTTGCTATAAATAATCGAAACCTTTGGAATCAAAAGAACACTTATAAAGCTGCAACAACTAATCGATAATAATCATTTTTTAAAATACCTGTTAATGAATCTCATTATTGGTCTGCCAACTAATTGATGAAGGATGTGGCAGAGGACAGACTTGTAGCAATACACATTGCAGAATGGTTGGAGAAGGTTGTTGCAAAGTTTGAGCTTTCCTCTGGAGAAAATCATTGTCATTGAGCAGAACAATGGTACTAATATTTTGTCAGCTGCAAACGTACTGGAGGGGACCAGTATCTGCTGCACCAGCCCCACCTTGCAGCTGGTGGTCACTGCTGAATTATGCAAGATGTGCATAATAAACAATCACTGTTAACACTGCCATTTTCTTAGGTCTTCAGTATGGGAGTCTAAATGAGAGCCAACTTTCTGTCTCCTCCACCCGAAAAGTCAAGGGAATTTAATGGACAAGATCGCCTTTATTATTATGGGTTTTCTGTTTTTCTATTTTTTTATTCCTGAATTGAATATGGTGGGAATAGACATTGCATATAATGAGATGCCGCAATCATTTGAACGTGTCTGAAAGACTAACCTTCTTTGCTGTGATTCTGCATTAGTCCTTTGAATGATTATATGTTTAAGCTAAGCTATTTTTGGATAAAATTTGTAGTGTTCTTGCTTTTCGAGATTCACGTATTGTAAAGATTGCTTTCATTATGTACTTCACAAAATTACAGTGGCAAATTACCTTTGTATAGATGGAGTTGGAAAGTGTTTGATGTCATTAACAAAGTGATTGTAATTAAATGTTCTAATGCCAATGAATATGTGCAAGACATTGTTCAGTCTAATAACAATATTGTTTCATCACAGGATGCAATGCTATATGCTGCAGAATCAAAAGATATGGAACTAGCAGAAAAACTTCTTCAATGGTTCCTTGAGGAAGGGAAGCAGGAGTGCTTTGCTGCAACTCTTTTTACTTGCTATGACTTACTGCATCCAGATACAGTGCTGGAGTTGGCCTGGAGACACAACATCATGGACTTTGCAATGCCTTACTTCATCCAGGTCATGAGAGAGTATCTTAGCAAGGTAATACAAGTGCTGTGGCTCCCAGGTGTTGTGTAATATGTATAAGTGTACCAGTTATGACAACTGATTTTGAGCACAAGTGCTTAATCTTAGACAAAGATTAAAGGGAAACTATAGTGCCAGGGGAAAAAAAGTTGTTTTCCTGGCATTATAGCTGCCTATAGTGCCCCCACCCCCACCTGTGGTGCTGAAGGATTAGAAAATATGATTCCTTGCCGACGTCCCTTGGTGCTGATTCGGCTCCACCTCCGCTCCTCCCCTTCCGACATCAGTGGCAATTGCCACGCTCACATTAGGACTTCCCCCATAGGAAAGCATTATACAACGCTTTTAGGTTTATGGTGACAATGGATGTCCTCATGCATAGCGAGAGGCTATCCAGTGTCAATTAGGCAACCAAAATTCATCTAACGAGCCAGAAGTAGACCGCCACTAGAGCTGGAGTAAACCATGACAGGTAATTATTGCAGTTTATAAAAAAAACTGCAAAATAATTACTACTGCAGGGTTAAGGGACCTGGGACACTGCACCCAGACCACTTCAATGAGCTATGGTTTGCTGGGTGCCTATAGTGTCCCTTTAAGTAACTGACCGGAAAGTGCCCAGACTGCATTTTCATTAAGCTCATTTATTATACTCTTATTTGTCCTGTCACGATTATTTTTTTCAATTTTCCCCTTGCATTTCTGGCTTCTGGGCAACTGCTGTCCTGTGATGTATTTAAAACCAATAATTTTAAAAATAAATTTAACACAAACTAAAGTATTAAAGTAAAGTCTCTACTTCCCCCCCCCCCAACACACTTCTCAGCCTCTGGTATTTGCATAGGCCCATTTTTCTCTTGAATTCATCAGAGCTCATCCTTGTTGTTTTACTTGCCTTTCACCTCTCAGTATTGTTTGCCCCGTCTCTGCTTTTTTTCCCCTCCCTTTATAATGAATGTGACCTTCTAAATGAGTGTTTTGCTGCCTGCTTCTGTACCAATAAAGTGCTTAGTAAATTAAGATATCATGGTACAGCAACTGCCTCAGAATGCAACATTTACTTGGGTCTCCAGGATTAATTACTACTTTGAGTGTTAATGAAGGCAAACGGTTTATAGATCCACCATCACTGATACAGCAGACAATGTGTTGGAATTCTATTGACAAATTGTAACAGAACGGTTTCCACAAGTTTAAATCTGTTGTTTTTTTCATAGGTGGATAAACTGCATGCTGCAGAAAGCTTGAGAAAAGAAGAGGAGCAAGTGACAGAGCCAACCCCTATAGTATTTGGTGTGTATGAGGCGTTTTAATTTTAGAATAGAACTTCAATACACATTATTACACATTATTACACATTATTACATATAAACCTCCAGCATGTTCCACTGAGCTCTACATGACTGTATGCTGTCTATGCTATAAATATTATATATTACAATTCTAGCCCCACCCCATCCACGGAAAGAAAAAAAGAACATTTCACACAGACTGTTATGAAAATTCACTGAAATCCCAACCCAGTCAAAAGATATAATAAGACAAATAGGGACTAGTATTTTTTTTACGCTTGGAAAAAAGGCGGAGCTACTTTTTGTCGAGCACTCGTGGCGGCTAAGTGGAAAAGGGCTCTTTCTGTGGTGGGTCTTGCGGGATTCTCCATATACATTAGTGTTGTACTCTCGCGCATGCTCCTGGTAGATGAAGCGCCAAGAGTGGAAGATGATGGTGGTGCCCACAAATGAAAGGGACTACTTTTTCCCTGACCCTTATGGCCACTGGAATTCACGTAGAGCAGTCACCATATGGGGTCTTTGCAAAACCCCAAAAGGTGACAGAGCCACTTTAATGCAGGTTGTTTTGACTATTTATTTATTTTTCTTTTCTAAATCTTCTAGTGGACTGAAATATTGCTTCTCCAACCTGTTTCATTATAAAGAAAGCATTGTCGACTGTGTAATACCAACCCTTTCCTTCTCTTTACAGGTCAGCAGCTGATGCTCACAGCTGGTCCTAGTGGAGTGGTACCACCTCAGCCGAACTTTCCCTATGGATACACAGCTCCCCACACCTTCACCCAGCACCCCCCTCCTTCTGTCTCTCCTGGCTATGCCTTTAACATGTAACCTCCTGTCATCCAGATTATACCTGAAGGGGATACATTGGTCCCCATATTCTGGGAGCTGACTGCAGTTTATCTTGGACATGTTTATTTATTACATTTGCTCTTACAGACGTTGATGCGGGAAAGGCAGCTTTTCAGCCAGTCACTACCATTACTCGTTAAATTTCTTTTTTTGTTTGTGTTTTTTTGTTTTAATTATTTTTTATTTATGTTTTTTTATTTTGTTTTTTTTTTTATGGATGGGAATGGCCGATAGCTGTCAGCACTGATTTCATGGCTATCACACATGCTAATGGCGCAAATGTTCTGTACAGTACTGTAAACTGCTGGACATGATTCACGGCAGCTCCATATCTGTGCACAAGCCCTTATCAACCGCTGCCATGTTAAGTAGCTAATGGTGGACAACCACACCAAGTTTAAATTTCTTCTCCTTCTCTGATCTTAGTCACTGTCTCTGCCAAAGCCCAAATTAGCAGCCTGATACTGTTCTGCCTAATACCTCTCTGATATTGGAGCAAAGAGTTATTTTATTATCATTATTATTGTAAAGACTGTATGCGGGGAGATTAGACTTTGTAATCTGCTACCATTTAGTGATTAGTGATCATATTCAAATATGTTTGAAAAAGACTTGGTACAGTTAGTAATGAATGTGGTCGGTACTTGTTTATGTGTCACATTTATTTTCAGACTGCTACAGTATACAAATGAAATGCCAAGTACAATAAATGTATTTAATCATATTATCCAGCTAACATTTCCACCCACAGTGTGCCTAGTCACATCAGTTTGCTTCAGTTACATGACATTTTATTCCTACAGTGAAAGTGTCTTTCTTTCGTATAAAGGCACACTTTTCTTTTCTTTTTGATTAGTTACAATATGCTGCTGATATTTTGCTTAAAACATTGACCGAATTGGGTAAATGTATTTCTTTTTCAGGTGCTATTTTTTTTTTTTTACTTTAATGCCACAATAATTCCTGGTAATGAAATTCTTCGCTATAACAACCTTTCGCTAAAGGTACAGGATTACCAATCCATTCTACGCAATCTAGTTAATATTTAGTCCCATTACCAGCCATGTAATAATAAACAAACACTGACACAAAGGTCACATTAATGTGTAAACAGTTCCTATTGACTACCCACTGCAGAAACCAACACATTTCCCAAATGTTCCCTACAGCACACAGGCAGAAAACTAGTAACTGATACTAATCTTCATGAAACAAATATCCATGCTAATTTAGCCATGTGCCTAGTGTTGTGCATGGGAGTAGCAGGGTTTTTTTATGTTTTTTTTTGTTTGTTTTTTTAAACATTCATGAGCTGTTGAAATAATAATAAAATACTCTGTTTCACTGAAAAAAAAAAGCATGTCCTGCATCCATACCTACCTTGTATTAATGATCTTAATTTTAGTGGTGTTTTTTTGTTTTGTTTACTGTAGATTTGTATAGTGTTTAGATATGCTACAGGGAAACAAATATATGTATCCTAGTAAGACTAGAATAATTCCAGTATCCTTCTACGGGTTTTCATGATGATTTGTATCATTAGATATCACTTAGGCCTACAGTTGCACTAGTTTTGTCTAGATGCACGTAGCCTACTATATCTTCAAAAAGCAGTAATTCTGTATACAATATGAACAGATACATTACCAGATCATTTTCAGGAATACTGCAAAAAGGTCTCAAGCAGTCTGTGGCAGATGCAAAAAACATTATTCCAACATGCATAGGTTTTAGGACATATACAGGGGAAGCCGCGGACCAAAATAGACCTGCTTATATGTTTTCTACCCAAAGGCACTTACTTACAGACATCCAATGACTTTTATCTCTCCAAGAGACATGACAACATTTTGAATCTCCTTATCCTTCATATATCTTCTACAGACAGCTGTTTCATCACTGACACTGCTGTGTTGTTTCAAGCTGTAGAAACAGTCTGCACTACTTTGAACAATATGTGGTAAGATTGCTATTGTGTTTAGAACTTATACTGCTAAGGTCTCACACAAAATATCAGACTATCAAATAATTAGCATTAAAAACCAAACAAAAAACAAGCATTGTTTTTCTAATGACAATAAACAGCATAGAATCCTGCCACCCAACAGTGATTGCATGCAGGACGTCTTTCTATGGCACGTGTCGTAGTGTATTCAGTGTTTCTTGAGAATTAATCTGTAAGCAGCCCTTCGTAAACTGCCCTACTAAATAGGAAAGAAAAAAGTAAAATGTGTTTGCCATTCTTTCACAAATACCTGCATTGTTTAAAATTTTGAACAAAGTAGGTTAATTGGCTAAACGTATTTCAGTGTTAAGAGGGCAGCAAGGAGCAGCACCTTTGTCTTTTCCAGTGACCCCTATGTTTGCACTGATGGGCACAAATCTTAAAATCACAATTATCTTACAAATACACAAACATAGATAAAGAAGGGTCAGAGTTCTAGGCATAATATATCACTAGAAGAAGCATGTTTTAATTCTCTGTTACAAATGGTGACCTTTAAGGGACCCTAGTGGAATAAGTAAAAAAGGGTCCACTTGTGACACTGAATTTACTCTAACTGGACAGTTTCCTCTCACCCCTTTCCCGTAAAGCATATCATATCACCCTTTTTGGCTGCAGGCTTTCTGACTCCTGAGTGACTGCAGTATATAAAATGAGGCAGTGTAACAGACACATTTATCCATTCTTAGGGGAGCTCTTCCACCAATCACAGGGGAGATGAGATTGTCTACCCACGCTGCTGTTTGCATGTAGGATTACTGTAAATCACCTCATCTTGATGTCCTTTCTTTTATTTTTATTTCTTTTATATGTTTTTTTTCTATGTATTTACATTGTGCCATGTCTCTCTCAGATCATATTTTCCTTAACATTTTATGTATTGAACTTAGTTTGCTATGTATAACTTATGGCTATGAATATTGTGCTAATCATGAATATTATAAAAGAAAAAAACAATTATAAATGTGTAAAATGAGATGGAGATGTTTTGTCCCTTTGATTTTTTTTTTTTTTTTTTGTGCGTTCAACTTTGACTAATGTTTAAAATGGAAATCCAGAAAAATATTTTTTAAATAAGGTAAGATGTGTGTATGCGTATGTGTGTTTATGTATGTAATATATATAGAGAACATGATCTACTTTATCCTTAATATTAAAAAGAAATATTTTATATCACAATTTCACAGTGCAGTAACAGCATATATTGGCATCATTAGCTTTAAACAAAACTTTGATTTAGTTAGTGCAGTGTTGTGCAAAACTTAAAACCAGAGTGTGTGTAATGTAACATATTTGTTATTGTAAAGTAGAAAACAGACTTGTTTTTTTATGTTTAAAGGAACACTATAGTCACCTAAATTACTTTAGCTAAATAAAGCAGTTTTAGTGTATAGATCATTCCCCTGCAATGTCACTGCTCAATTCACTGTCATTTAGGAGTTAAATCACTTTGTTCCTGTTTATGCAGCCCTAGCCACAACTCCCCTGGCTATGATTGACAGAGCCTGCATGAAAAAAAAAACTGGTTTCACTTTCAAACAGATGTAATTTACCTTAAATAATTGTATCTCAATCTCTAAATTGAACTTTAATGACATACAGGAGGCTCTTGCAGGGTCTAGCAAGCTATTAACATAGCAGGGGATAAGAAAATCTTAATTAAACAGAACTTGCAATAAGGAAAGCCTAAATAGGGCTCTCTTCACAGGAAGTGTTTATGGAAGGCTGTGCAAGTCACATGCAGGGAGGTGTGACTAGGATTCATAAACAAAGGGATTTAACTCCTAAATGGCAGATGATTAAACAGTGAGGCTGCAGGGGCATGTTCTATACACCAAAACAGCTTCATTAAGCTAAAATTGTTCAGGTGACTATAGTGTCCCTTTAACTGGATGTAGTCCAGAAGTGTATCTACTCAAATGAGGCAATGCTTGCGTTGCCGTTGCACCACTTTAAAATGTAATATAGAAATATTTTATTTGTTAAAGGAACACTACAGTGTTAGGAATAAACAACATGTACAGTGTTTAGATTTCTGGGCCTCCGTAAATACAATTTAAAAAAAACAAAAACTTGTTACTCCCCTTTCTTCCAGCTCAGGGGCGTTACATTAATTTTTCTTCTTGTCCAACTCAATGCTTCAAGTAGGGAAGCATTGGGGATGAGAAGCACATGATTAGCAAAATACTGCTCTATGAGAACATCGATTTAAGAACAGAGTCTGACTTTGCTATTGCAGTGGAAGCACAATCTAGTGGCTGAGTTCCTGCGAAATGTTTTATTGCAAGTCTAAAACGACAGAGCCACAGAACCCAAACCACTTAATGGAGATAGTTGTCTGGGTACATAGTCACTCTAAGCATAGCCGTTTACATAAAAGTACAGTAATGCTTTAATCTCCTAATACATTAAAAAAAAAAAATTGGGGGTGGGGGAGGAATCAATGATACATTTTACTTTTTTATAATTTTATTTAAGAAGTTTAATTTTGGAAATATGTTTGGATATGTTGGTTGTAAACACTCATTAAAAATATAACTCCAAAAACATAAAGATAATCCAGAAAGGGTTGTTTTTGTTTTTTTGTATTGTTTTTTGGGGTTTTTTCTTCTTTTAAATGTGGAGGGAAGAAAAAAATTCACGCAATGTGGGTTTTGTTTGATTTTTTTTTTTCCTCAATGGATCTGTTATAATTTAGGGATCCTCATCACTGGCTCAATAGATACTCCAATAAGTAGATGCTCCAATAGCTGTGTAAGCTTCCTAGGTGTTTGAGTCTTCCTCCATCCAAATATTTACCACATGATTATTGGGAAAGAAAAGGCAGAACAGGGACCATTTATTATGTATTCCACCACATAATTAACCCATGTGCTGCCAAGGGTTTTTAAGTATTTGGCTGCTAGCTCTGGCAGCGAGCAAATAGTTCTTCAAATAAGTAAGTCATAATTTGCGACTGGTGCTGTAGATTGGTTCAGATGAGTTTGGAAAATAAGTGATTTCTTCCTCCAAACCAATGTTACATAATCTGTCAAACCGACCAAATTTTGACCACATTTGGCTATCGTAAATATGAGAGTTGCCATGCGGTCAGAATTTTATGGCAAGACAGGAGGCTTCATATTTGCTTTACTTTCTTTACTGAATCCTCCCAGCAGCAAAGAAACAGTTAAACAATTGAAAACAAAATCAACCAATCAGAAGACATCCATACAGTAATATGTGGCTATGAGACTTCTCTTTCTTTACTGCTTGCCTCCCAGGTGAGTCAGTTCTGATTACATTGGCCTTAGTGCTGTATATTTACCTCAGTTTTTTACCATACCATTGTTTTAATTGTATTTTTTGGTCTAAATTATTATTACATCTTTATTTCTACTTCATTATATAGATTCTCCCCATAAGGCCGGCCTCTTGTTTGCCCAGTGTTTTTTATTTCACTCCCACTGGCTCTAATTTTATCCTGTTTTCCTCTGCTCTAATTATTCCCCTCCCTTTCAGTTTAGTTTTTTTTGCTGATCTAATCTAATCGGGGCTTCTTTCTTATCTTCCTGATGCTCTACTAGTCAGGCCTCACTGCTGCTAGTATTGTGTGGCCCATCTGGCCATTTTCCTGCCTTTTTCCTGTGACACGGGTGGGCCGCCTCCTTCAGAGCTGTCAGCCATTTAGTTTTTTTCGGCAATTTATTTTCATCAAGTCACCAAGTTCCAAGGTAAGCTTTCCTTGTGAAATATATTTCTCTGCACTACTCTTCCATAATCATATCTTTTAAAATACATTCTAAATAGATTCTACCTATTTTTCTATTCATCTATTTAAAGTGGAATATTTTTTTTTGTCTAAATCATATAAATAAATCCAAACATTAATCTGCCTAAAGGGTTTATTGTAACAGGCGACCCTTGTTTGCCATAGTGGTGATTTTCTCCACTACTTGGCTACCCACTGTGTCTTTGTGTGTATGTATATATATATATATATATATATATATATATATATATATATATATATATATATATATATATATGTATTATTTATAAAGTAGGTGACCCCCATTTACTGCTGCATCTTTGGGTAACCCCCACATGCTTTACTTGGGTGACCCCCAAGATTTATTTCAAAGGGTGACCCCCTTTATTGTAACAGGTGACCCCTGTTTGCTATAGTGGTAATTTTCTCCACTACTTGGTTACCCACTGCGTCTTTGTGTGTGTGTGTGTGTGTGTGTATATCATTTATAAAATGGGTGACCCCCATTTACTGCTGCATCTTAGGGGAACCCCCATATGGTTTACTTGGGTGACCCCCAAGATTTATTTCAAAGGGTGACCCTCTTTTAACATTGGGTAACCCCCTTTCCTATCTGATGGAAGATTCACATAATGGATCTGACCATGAAAGGGCTCCGCACAAACATCCCTGGAAGAGCAACAGTGCCTCAGCCGGTAAAGACAAGGCACCAGGCTAAATATCAAAGGTTCTCACACACCTCTTTGAGCCAACAGATAATTGATCCCCTAGAGGGTTCCACATCCCACTATGACCTACAAGTCGTGGATGAGTACTGCGCAGGGTATTCTGCTGACAAATCCCCACTGATGTGCTACACGGTAATACTCCTTATGTCAAGAGAAGTCTTTTGTTAACCACCCTTTGGTTTACCAAGCTTCTAACACAATGAATCCCTCCAAGACCCAGGATCAGTATACCTTACTAGATGCTAGTTGCCAACCCTTATTTGATCGCAGGATCATTTAACATCCCAGCTCTGCTGAGTGGGACCCATCTGACCATATAGCCCATTTCTGAAGAAAATGTGGCTTCACAAGCCGCTTGAAAAGGAGATTCGGAATAAGCTGAGAGCAGAATGTCCACGTCACAATACCTAAAGGTGGCACTCACACCTGAATTTGATCCTCTCTTGATAACCTAAGCAAGTTGGGTAAAGACCCTGCAAAGGCCTTGAACATGGTCTAAAAGCAGTTCACGACAATCTGCTTGGCATCGCTGGCCCCATTATACAAATACATATACTTGCTGATGAAGCTCTAACAGACGGTACCTTGGATCCACATGTGGTAAGAGAATGGGCACAGAGGGGCTTATGTTTACTTGGCAATGCTAATGTAGCCATTTCAGCTGAACAAAGCAAAGCCGTCTTACACAAGATTGACGCAAAATTGGCAAATTTAACTTCTAAAGAACTCGGTCCAGAGGCTAATGGTCTATTGTTTGGTGCTCAATTCATGAGACCTCAATAGACATGTTTCTGTTTACATGTCTTAATAAAGCTCAAACATCCCTGCAACAGAGTGTTCTGCTCACATCCTTTTTCTGGCATAGAGGCCGAGCTACCGGCAGGACTGCCTTCACAAGCTGTAGGCATCAACCCACTGAACCTTGAAACTCTCTGGTGATACCCGCCCCTATCACAGACAGAGGACACGGGTCTGCTTCACTCAGGGGTCTCACTGCTGCAGGTAATCAACCTACCTTATTTTCTAATACCTATTGCAAGCCGTCTAGCCTATTTTCTTCCCACAGTGGTCTCTCCTCATTCAGGATCCTTGGATCCTTCAAACTGTTTCAAGGTTTCACATAGATACCATCTCATACCTACTACAAGAGTTTCCTCCTGCCCCTCTAAGGATGTCCTAATTGGACACAGCCATTTTACACTCAGAACTCTGCAATCTCAGAGACAAAGGTGCGATTGAAGATTCTCTATTTACACCCAGGTTTCTCAGTCCAGAAGAAATCCAACGAATTTCACCCTATCATCAATTTAAGAAACTTAATCAAAATGGAAGTCGTACACATGCTTCGAGACCTTCTCCCGCTTTGATTTAAGAGATAATTTAACGTAAACAGTTCTGGTGACATACTCTCCCCACCCCTTTCTACAATTCCTCTGGCAACAAGATCTCTGGCAATTCACTTTGCTTCTTTTTGGTCTCTCTTCCGCCCCTTGCTGTTTCACCAAGTTGATGGAACCAGTTAAGGCTCTTCTTCAGTCCCAAGGTATCAGATCTATCGTCTATCTAGACGACATCCTAATCATGGCTCAAGATTCGTTCACCCTTCAAAAACATACAGAAATGACCCAATCTCTCCTTCAGAACCTCAGATTTGTAATGAATTTCAAGAAGTCTTCTCTGATCCCATCTCAGAATATTCTTTTCCTGGGTCTTTAGATCTACTCCATCCTTTCGTTTCTTCAACTCCCGTCTTCAAAGATAAAATCCATCAAAAAGGTTTTTTGGAAGCTGCTGTCCCCTCAACAAGTTTCTTTGCGATTTAGCGCTAATCATAGGACTACTTTCTGTCTCCATTCAGTCAATTTTCACAGGCTCTACGGGGCAATACAACGTCTCAAGACATATCTTCACAGATCCAGGTCTTACGACCAACCAATTTTATTAGCGACGAGGTCCGCCAAGAGTTAGCTTGGTGGCTCCACAACACGGAAGCTTGGAACAGGAAAGCTATATTCGGGTAGCAACCCAATTTTATTCTGGAGCCAGACGCCAGCCTCCTGGGTTGGGGGGCTACCTCCCCCGACCTCTCCACAGGTGAACTCTGGACACAGTCGGAATACACGTTGCATATCAATTGCCTCAAACGAAATGGCAGCTTCCTTTGTGATTCGCAGCTTCGCCAAGGACGCCTACAAATGTCCTTTGGTTCTCAGAATGGACAACGTTTCCACTGTCCATAAAGTCAATTGTCAAGGGGTTTCTCGATCAAAGCTCCTGTCAGACCTTACGAGAGAACTTTATCAGTTCTGTCTGGACAGGAACCTCTCTCTTCGAGCAGAATACCTTCCAGGACTGGACAATCTCCTGGCAGACTGGTTCTCCTGTCAGGCATTTTCCATCATCTACTTCGCAGGCTTCTCACTCTGGACCATTCAGTTGGCTACCAGATCCGATGTCTCAAGCCGTCAACACATTTTTACAGTGACAGTGGCAAACATCGACAGTGGCTTATGCCTTTCCACCCTTTTCAATGATCTCTTGAACTCTTTATCATCTCAGGGTTCTTTGATTAAAGATCCTCTTAATAACTCCTCTCTGGAGGGCCCAGCCTTGGTATCCCAATTTCCTAGAAATGTTTGCAGATTACCCTCTGCTTCTCCCGGTATCTCACAACCTCCTCCAAGACTATATAGGGGACTTCCATTCTCTCACCATCCAAGGTTGTCTTCGACTCATGGCTGGACTTTTTCAGGGGGTCCTGGTATGTCTCAAGACTTTTTGACTTGTCTCAAAGACTCCTCTGGGATTCATGGGCCCGCGTAACTCGTAGAGCGTGGCGTTTCTGGGTTTGCTGGTGTTTGGAAAGGGATATTGATCCCTTTTCAAACTACTTTGGTGAATATTATGAACTTCCTATCTTCTGACATCATGGCCATTGACTTCCATGCTATTGCATTCACCCTGAGAGTGTTCATTTTTCTGTTCTTTGTCGCACAAAGGTTCTTTCCACTTCCGTTTTGTATCCTTACTTTCCAGATAGACCTCTTTGTGTTGCTCGTTGTTTACAGCGATCTGTGCCAAGAAATACCTTCCCTGTATGCTTGTGTACTGCTTTGCAGATGTAACCGGGAAGGGTTAAATTGCTGAACATAGTAGAATGCCCTAGGAGACATTCTCATTTCTCCAGATAACCTGTTTTGGTTGCAGTTCTATTATTGCGCTTGCTGATGTAAAGTGAACTAATAATGAACTGAGGGGCAAAGTCTTCCCTTGAGCAAAGAGAGTAAAGCACAATTCCTGATTTCCTAAAAGTAATCTTACCTGTACAGGCTTTGCAAGGTGATCTATTTATTGTAGGATGTTATGGAAAGTCCTTTGAAACTGCAGAGAAAGGGTCAGTAAAACATATTGCTGCAACGATACCCCCAGCTCCTCTTCATAACTGAATCAGATCACTAACCAAACTGAAATTGGAGCATCCTATAGATGCAGGAAAGACCAGCTTTTGGCTTTTTTTAAAAAAAAAAAAAACATTTTTATATTAAGTGTATTGTGTTTCTGTTGGCTGTTATTAGACCCTTTGCTAATATAGAGAATGCATAATGGTGAATTGTGTATTATGGGAAAATAATGCCATCAAATAGTTCTTGATAATTACAAGGTTTAACCCCTTAACGACGAGTGACGGACAAGGTCCGTCACTCAGGGGAATGCGTTAATGACGAGTGACGGACCTCGTCCGTCACCCGTTAAAATTAACCCCAGATCGCCGCAATCGCGGCGATCGCGGGGTTAATGGTGCTCCGGTCTGCCTCTGCATTAGAGGCAGACCGGGAGCACCGGATCGGGCTGTCAGAGTACATGTGCCCGCTCTGACAGCATGCCAGAGCGGGCACATGTGCTGTGTATACTCACCTCCGCCTCCCTGCACTTCCTGGTTCTGTGTGAAGTGCAGGGAGACGGATCTTCAGTGATCCTGCCCCCTGGTGGAAAGAAAACATAGTAAAATTAAAATCCCACCCCCCTTTACCCCCCCTTTACCCATTTTAATAAAAAATTAACCCCTTCCCTGCCAATTGATCACTGACTACAGTGATCAATTGGCAGGGATTACATTTTACTAAGATCTGATTTTTTTTTTTTAACCCCTGAGGGTTAATTCTTTTTTAACCCTCAGGGGTTCAATTTATTTTATTAATTAATTTAAATATTTTTAAATTATAAATTTAGCTAGCTGGGGAAGGGTGGAAGTTAGTGGGGAATTGGGGGATTTAGTATTACGCTAACTAGGGGTTAACGTTAAAAAAAAGTTTAAAAATACGCTTTAAAAAGTTAAAAAATTAAGTTAAAAAAAAGTTTTAATAACATTTAAGTAAAAAATTTAAAAAAATAAACCCTTTACCCAGTCCAAATAAAAATTAACCCCTTCCCTGCCAGTCGATCACTGCCTACAGTGATCAAAATACAGATCACAGTATTATACTGTTCTAATTTTTTTTTTAACCCCTGAGATTAACTTTTATTTATTTTGTAACCCTCAGGGGTTAAATTTATTTAATTAACTAATTTAAATATTGTATAATTAAATATTTTGCTAGCTGGGGTGGGTTGGTGTTATGGGAAAATGGGGAATTTACTGTTAGTGCTGCTTACTGCTAGTTAGGGGTTAACGTAAAAAAAAAAAGCTTAGAAAAATGTTAAATCTGTAAAAAAAAGTTTTACGAAAGTTTAGGAAACTTTAAAAAAATGAATAATCAAAACAAAAGTTTAAAAAATAGTTTTAAAAAGTAAAAAAAGTTTTAAAAAGTAAAAAAAATACATTTAATAACGCTCATTACCACTACACCTGGTACAAGCTAGCGGAAAAATGATCCCACGCTAAGGTTCAAAATATGCCTTTTGAAATACCCTGGGATGTCTTCTTTAAGAAATGGTATGGCTTTATGGGGTATTTGGATTATATAGCCTGGTAAAATACTCTAAAATGGGACATGGGCACAGCGTAAAAATTCAAAATTTGAAAAAAAATGGAATGGCTGTGTCCCAAATGTGCCCCTCCGATGTCCACATATACCTGGCAAAGGTACATACGGGGGTATTTTTTTACTCAGCAGACATAGCTGAGCAAAATATGAAGTATTATACAGTGGTAGTACACATATGGTTTGCAAAATATACTGTGCAAACTCACTTTGTGTGTCAAAAAGGCAGAAAAAAACGCTTATAACCACTACACCTGGTACACGCTAGCGGAAAAATGATCCCACGCTAAGGTTCAAAATATGCCTTTTGAAATACCCTGGGGTGTCTACTTTAAGAAATGGTAGGCCTTTGTGGGGTAGTTTGAATTTAAAACCTGCAAAGATGCTTGGAAATTGCACATAGGCCCGGCGTCAAAATTCAAAGTTCGGTCAAAACTGATATGGCTTGGTCTCCTATATGGCACTGTAGCTTCACAAAATAGTGCCATAGACATACAATGGGGGTGTCCTTTTACTCAGAAGACTTAGCTGAGCATAATTTGGGGGGTTTGAACTTAGTGGCACACATGAAATATACAAAACGCCCAGCAAAAATGCAATCCGTATGTAAAAAATGCACAAAATTATTTTTTACCACATACTTTGGCATGTAATGGTAAAAAAATGGGGGCATGTTAAGGCACAATATGCACCATATGAGATACCCTGGAGTGTCTTCTTTTACAAATGGTAGGCCTTTGTGGGGGTTTTTGAACAGTCAAACTGTTATAATACCCCAAATGGAAGCATAGGCTCATTAAATCCGTCTCTCAAAATTCTACTGTGAATACCGAAAAGGACAGGTCTCCTGTATGGCACTGTAGCTTCACGAAATAGTGCCATAGACATACAATGGGGGTACCGTTGTACTCAGCAGAAGTAACTGAACACATAATAAAACTTTGTACAGGAATAGCACACACCAACTTTACAAAATACACATGAGAAGTTCTTTGTTATAAGTTTGTGTGCGAAAACCCCCAAAAAACACAATTTTACTCCAATATTTAGCAGAGGTTGGCGGTAAAATGGCTACGTAGAAAGTGTCAAAACAACCTTAGGTAAATAGCCTGTGGTGTCTACTTTATATAAATATATACTTTTGTGTGGCAATTTTGTTTTCTTTTATGGCTATTAGGCTTACAAGACAAACATACCAAATCCTAAAATCGCTCCACATAAAAAGTTTATTTTACTCCTTGTGCTTTGTGACCTGTAACTACCAAAAAAAACTGAAAATCCCAGACACATTATATATTCTGTAATTCAGAACAACTAAATGAATTTATTTTTAATTACTTTCCTTAACCTGCACTAATTATGTACACATTATTATTGCAAAAACTGTAAAAAAAAAACACACAAAAATTCATTTTTTTTGCATATTTCTGTATTTTTTTTATAATAAATAAGCATTTATATATATATGTGTTACATCAAATTAAAGCCCTTTCTGTCCTTTAAAAAACGGTATATAATATGTGTCGGTGCAATAAATTAGTAAAATGCAAATTGCAGTTGAACGCAAATAGCAAAAAATGCCGTTGTCATTAAGTGAAAGACAAGCTTCTGAAGCTCTGTCCTTAAGGGGTTAAGGTCGTGATTTCTAAATGTCACTGCTCCCTTGAAATTGCATTATGTTCCTATAATGCAAGCTTTGCTGTTTTGCATCTTTTAAAATGACATATTTTTAGTTTAGGGTTAGTGTCGTTTAGGCATTAATGTTCAGAGATCGGGTAGTGTAGGCTTTGAGAGGAGATTTTACTGTAAGGGCAGCATAGGACCATAAATGTCTCAGTGCTTTCCAAGATTAGTAGGTGTTTCTGCCAAAATGGTGGCACGTGCTGCTCGCGAGTTTAACTCCAACTAAACTTGTGCAGACTGGAACTTTTATGCCTTAGCTCTGCCTCACATTAGGGTCCTCAGCGGCATGGAGGTGATCTGTGCATTATTGCCAATGCCTGTTAATAGCGTAAATTTGCTAGGATAGTGTCACCATCCTTGCAGTAAGATATTCTAAAATGTGATCTTGATGTTAGATTACATGTTCTGCCTGTTATTTTAAGGGTGAAGAGTGTATATAGATAAAGAATGCCATAGAAGAATTCTGAAGGCATGTAAATAATCCACAGGAATTTTTATTTATCAACAATTCATGTTTCATTGTTGTGTATCATTTATATTATATATAGTTATATAGTTCATACAATGTTAAACAAAAATCTGCACACCAGTCAAGCCATAAGACTTGCTTTTCCCACAGAAATCACAAATCTGCAGTGATGTTACTACCGCAAAGGATTCTGGGTGGGCATATGCAAATTTGTTTAAAAAAAAAAATCAAATTTTTGTCTCATTCTTTTTTTAAACATGGATTCCTTTGAGCCTGTTTGCGCTGTATACAACAGCTTTGAAACACAACTTAGGAAAAGATGCAAAGACAGTGAACCACACACACCATACAAACATCACTAGAGTTTAGATTAATAAATTATATGGTATTTAGCATCATGCATGCATATGCATGTCTGTTTTAATGTCCTTCCCTTGTTGTTTCACAGGGCCCATATCAATAAAGCTTGTATTTCTATTGCCTTAACAAGCAAGTTTAGCTATGGGTAATTTTGATGGTGTTAGTAATTAAAGGAGCAGTAAAACTCACGTAGCAAATGCTGCACAACACCTTCTACATTCAAAGTAGCAATACCAGTTCTTTAAAAGTTTTGGGATTGGTATGTGCTTGTCAGCACAGCAACTGAATTAGCACCTCCGACCTCTCTAGACACTTTGCCTCCAAGACGGTTTTGACACTCCCCTTTAACACCCAACCCCACAACATGACAATCAGAGACAATAAACCAGACATAGGCAAGTTTTTCATTAAATTTGATTTAAAACAATATAGTCTGTGCATGGTCTGCCCTGCAGGGGAAATTAATTAAGTAGCCTTTGGCTAGTTTGGCCTTAAATTTGGAATTCAAATTGAATTCCCAACAATTCTCACTTTAGTGAATAATCTTGTACAAAGTAAATTGTGGTGAATTTGCAAGGGAATTTCAATATGTCAGCCAAAATAGCCAAGCTGGAAACATTCTCCAATTCAACAGTAAGTCTGTTGCTTTGGCCTAGATAGTGCAATTTCCTCAAAATTAACCTCACTTCGCTTTTTAATGAATAGACCATTTTAGTATACTAGCCTCTTCCTATACAGCAAACATTTTGGCACTCTAATGTCAAAAAACCTGCAATCTGTTACAGGCATTGAACTAGTTTTGGGGAGGGAGGGGGGAAATGTAAAAAAAAAAAAAAACTTGCCCCTGGTTGCCTCAAGAATGTGCTACACCCCTGTCAGTCTCCCCTGTTAGGTTTGCCTGCTTGGTTTGTGTGCTCTCACAGTAATGGTTAATCAATCAAATTTTATACGGTAAATTAAAATCTCCTGCTCCATCCCCCCCTCCCCCCCATATTGCTATGCCAATAATGACAACTTAAATACTTGGATTCACCTTCTCTGAGTGAATGTTACCAGAAGCTTCCATTTTATTATGATGTAGCATACAAATTCTAAGCCTTTAAAGCAAAATAACTGAAGGGAGTTATCATTGTTTTTTTTTTTCTTAAAGGGAATCTCCAGTGCCAGGAAAACAATCAGTTTTCCTGGCACTGGAGGTACCCCCTCCCTCCCACCCCCCAATCTCCGGTTACTGAAGGGGTGAAAACCCTTTCAGTCACTTACCTGAGGCAGCAATGATGTCCCTTGTCTGGGTCTCCTCCGCGCCACTCCTCCTACTGTCTCCATCGGCCGGTGGGCGAGACTGAACCCGCCCACTGGCTGAGGAGACCTAATGCATTAGCGCTCCCCATAGGAAAGCATTGAAAAAGATTTTCAATGCTTTCCTATGAGGAAATGAGCGAAGCTGGAGGTCCTCACACAGCGTGAGGATGTCAAGCGACGCTCTAGCACAGAAAATCTTTGCTATGATTCAGGAAGTGACCTCTAGTGGCTGTCTAGTAGCCAGCCACTAGAGGTGGAGTTAACCCTGCAAGGTAATTATTGCAGTTTATAAAAAAACTGCAATAATTATACTTGCAGGGTTAAGAGTAGTGGGAGTTGGCACCCAGACCACTCCAATGAGCAGAAGTGGTCTGGGTGCCTGGAGTGTCCCTTTAAAATATTATAAATGTAAGAAGAATAAAGAAAACCTGAAAAAAAAAACAATACATGGGGATATATTTATGAGATAATGTGTTATAAAAGTACTGAGGCTTTATTACACTAACTATATCAGGAATATGAAATGTCCTGTGAAAATGGAGTTTGTGTGTGAATAAAGTGGCTAAACCAAATATCTCAATATACGCAATTTGGAAAATTCTTATGCATATGGTATGCCATAATGATGGAAATGTTATTACCCAGGCTGTCCTATTCTCTCCCAGGTGAAATAGGCTCCCCCAACAAATCACTTTTCTTGGTGTGTAGACTGAAATGGGCAAGTCCTATATTTGACCCTGTATAATTAATGTGGGTGCACTTAATATGAAAGAGGTAAATTATGGCTAAACAGACATATAGCCCAAATTCAAGACCAACCCCTGGCGCAAAAAGAGAGGGGAGAACATGACTGTTGCCCTGAGCTGTTGGCATAGCAACTCAATGGATTCAGTTGGTTTGACAGTTGGAAGTGGGGAATTCTAGGAAAATGACCAGACTACTGGTGAACAGAGCTGAGGGAGCCTGGCAGTGTCTGGTAAATTAACCCCTTAAGGACCAAACTTCTGGAATAAAAGGGAATCATGACATGTCACACATGTCATGTGTCCTTGAGGGGTTAATAATGCCCGACGGGGGCGGAGCTTGACCGCCAAACGGTGTGGACGTGAGTCCCAGGAGCTCCTGCCCGGCGGGTGAAAAATTGGAGAAATAGCGGAGGCTACGGAGCCCAAAGACTCCAAAGGGTGCAATATCCATATTGGGACTGCACTCCAGAAGCGGGAGATATAACTCTGACACCCGTCGGGACCCGAAGCACTGAAAGCCGGGTGCGGCCTACTGGAACCGGTACAGGGGAGAGACGGCCGCTCCCCCCGACCACGGAGCTCCAGAGCAACCCGGCAAACAACATACCCTCTCCCCCCCCCCCCCAGGACCGGTGGGGGTTATCCCGGTCCCCACTAGCCACACAAAGCAAGCCCGACGACGAACTTACCAGCCACGCTGCACGGCCAAAACACAGCCAAGATGGTGGCCCAGCACAGGCCCAAATCGAACCTCACGAGCACCCAACAGCCACCGCAGCCTAGGGAGGCTTTTGACCAGCTCTGCATGAGCTTCTGGGCGATACTCCACAAGAGAGGACTAACTCATTGTCAAGCGGTGAGAGAAGTGGGTTTATGGATCCGTCCAGAGACCCGGCGTCGCCACTATGACCCCCTACATCAGGCCTCCAGAGCGCCTAGCCGGCTACACAGACGCCAGCGAAAGACAAAGCGTGAACGAAGCACCCGCCAGGAGCCGGAGGGCCACCCACCTCGACAGCAACCACTCGACCCGCGCCAACAGCTCCCAGCCCCGGCGGGAAACACAGCTACAAGGCGGCAATGGAGGGACAAGCGCCCAGCACTCTCAGGTAGAGAAGCGCAGCCACATCACCTTCCCGAGAACGCAATCAAGGCCACAAGCTACTCACAAGCTCTAAAAACCGGCGTCCAACCAGGCTTCCAGCTTCCCTTCCACGGCACAGATGCACACAAGAGAGCAGCAACCATGCTCGACGACGCCAAGGCCTCATGGGACTTATCGGTATGTGATCTGCCAGAGCCGACCACAGGTGTAGGTTGACACCCACTGACTCTCGCTGCCGCACGGCGGCCTGGCGACATGCTACCACATATACGCAGCCCTTGCGGACTATGTCCCTCGAACTCTTTATTTTTATTTTTTATTTTTTCCATGCCTTGACCTTCTTGTGACAAGCGAATGTTAGAAATTTTGATTTAGTTTTTACAGCGTTTAATGTAATGCTAATCACACACCTTACTGTTAAACCTATAAAGTTCCACTTACGTATACAGCTATTTGCTCGTAAGGAATAACCGTATAACAGCAACTTATCTGTGATTAGCCAGCAATGTAGACTACATACATGACTAACTGTACATAGCTTCTGGCCCAACCGATAGATAATAGGCGATTACTAGCGGAAGGTTTAACATATGCTGGAGACTATTCTACCCTATCAAGCCTGTGTAGTTACTAGTGTCTTACACACAAACGCAATGGTTTAGCATGTATATAACGCGCAGATACCCAAGTATAGTCCCACTTAACAATACTAGGGTACAAACACCTGACAAACCTAGGAGAGACGCCTATGTGCCTCCACTAAATATGACTAATGCACAGCGTAACCACACTAGCCTGCTTTCTTACATAGCATTGAATACATGCATTACATAAATCGATACCTGACTACCACACGCACTAACCAACTCTGCGTACAAAGCAACTTACCTTAAAGTCAACGTTCTCTCGTTAACAAGTTTATGTTTTATTATGACAATACCGTAGAAACGTGAATCCATACTGTTAATAACCTAACCAAAAAATGTGCTTGATCTAACATGTACCTCTGTGTATAACTGTTTAAATACGCTGGAGGATTGCCTTTGGGGTACCTCACATGCGAATGTTATAAGCTGACGCACAACAAAAATAAAGAATTCAAAAAAAAAAAAAAAAAAAATAATGCCCGACGGGCTTGGGGAGTCACAGCCTGAATTTGGTTGATGACGAAGGACAGACTGAAGAGGCTCTGGAAGAAGCTTAAAGTGTAGCTGTCTGCTGGGTAAAACAAGCAGCTGACAGTATTTGGTTGTGCTGGTTTAAATAAAGCTGTGGCCGTTGCCCTTACCCACCACACATGGTGTTTAGTGATGTCGCGAACATAAAATTTTCGGTTCGCGAACGCGATCTTCTGCAAATGTTCGCGAACCGCCATAGACTTCAATGGGCAGGCGAATTTTAAAACCCACAGGGACTCTTTCTGGCCACAATAGTGATGGAAAAGTTGTTTCAAGGGGACTAACACCTGGACTGTGGCATGCCAGAGGGGGATCCATGGCAAAACTCCCATGGAAAATTACACAGTTGATGTAGAGTCTGGTTTTAATCCATAAAGGGCATAAATCACCTAACATTCCTAAATCACAATGGATATGGATTGACACCTGACATGACATATTGACACCTTGACATATGGATTGGCACCTGTCCTCAGAGACCCTGATACACACTGACACAGAGCAGAATAGGGACTGTAACTCCCACATAGGGTCACTTGGCAGACATGGATTGACACCTGTCCACAGGGACCCTGATACACACTGACACAGAGCAGAATAGGGACTGTAACTCCTACATAGGGTCACTTGGCAGATATGGATTGACACCTGTCCTCACGGACCCTGATACACACTGACACAGAGCAGAATAGGGACTGTAACTCCTACATAGGGTCACTTGGCAGATATGGATTGACACCTGACGTCAGAGACCCTGATACACACTGACACAGAGCAGAATAGGGAATATTCACTAAATGCCAAACATTGTTATACAGGGGAATATTCAGTAAATAAGGATACTGACTCCTCTGACTCCTCTTCCTCACAATCCTCTTCCAGCGTTGCCGCAGGTCCAGCAAGCGATGCTGATAAGGCTGTTTCTGGTGGTGATGGTGACCACAACTCTTCTTCTTCCTCTTCACGCCTTCGGTGCGACTGACTAGGTTTGTCACCTCCTCAAAAGGATGCATGAGCCTACAGGCATTGCGCATGAGTGTCCAGTAACGTGGCAAAAAAATTCCCAGCTCCCCAGAGGCTGTCCTAGCACCCCGGTCATACAAATATTAATTAACGGCTTTATCTTGTTGGAACAGGCGGTCGAACATTAGGAATGTTGAATTCCAACGTGTCGGGCTGTCGCAAATCAAGCGCCTCACTGGCATGTTTCGCCGCTGGATATCTGCAAAGTGCGCCATGGCCGTATAGGAACGCCTGAAATGGCCACACACCTTCCTGTCCTGCTTCAGGACGTCCTGTAAGCCTGTGTACTTATGCACAAAGCGTTGTACGATCAGATTACACACATGTGCCATGCACGGCACATGTGTCAACTTGCCCAACTTCAATGCCGCCAACAAATTTGTTCCGTTATCACAAACCACTTTGCCGATCTCCAGTTGCTGCGGAGTCAGCCACTTTTCCACCTGTGCGTTCAGGGCGGACAGGAGTGCTTGTCCGGTGTGACTCTCTGCTTTCAAGCAAGTCAAACCCAAGACGGCGTGACACTGCCGTATCCGGGATGTGGAATAGTACCTGGGGAGCTAGGGGGGTGCCGTTGATGTGGAGCAAGATGCAGCAGCAGAAGAGGACTCAGCCGAGGAGGTTATGGAAGAGGATGGAGTAGGAGGAGTTGAGGAGGTGGCAGCAGGCCTGCCTGCAAGTCGTGGCGGTGTCACCAACTCCTCTGCAGAGCCACGCATTCCATGCTTGGCAGCTGTCAGCAGGTTTACCCAATGCGCAGTGTAGGTGATATACCTGCCCTGACCATGCTTTACAGACCAGGTATCAGTGGTCAGATGGACCCTTGCCCCAACAGTGTGTGCCAGACATGCCATTACTTCCTTTTGCACAATCGAGTACAGGTTGGGGATTGCCTTTTGTGAAAAGAAATTTCATCTGGGTACCTTCCACTGCAGTGTCCCAATAGCTACAAATTTTTGGAACGCCTCAGACCCCACCAGCTTGTATGGTAAAAGCTGGCGGGCTAATAGTTCAGACAAGCCAGCTGTCAGACGCTGGGCAAGGGGGTGACTTTCTGACATTGGCTTCTTACGCTCAAACATGTCCTTGACAGACACCTGACTGTGGGCAGATGAGCGGGAACTGCTCAAGGCGAGAGACGGAGTGGCGGATGGTTGAGAGGGGGCAAGGAGGACAGCAGTGGTTCATGTGGCTGAAGATGCTGGACCAGGAGGAGGATGGCAGCTTTGAGTTTGTGTGCTGCTTGTACGCATGTGTTGATCCCATAGGCGTTTGTGATGTGCGATCATGTGCCTACGCAAAGCAGTTGTACCTAGGTGGGTGTTGGGCCTCCCACAACTCAGTTTCTTTTGGCACAGGTTGCAAATGGCATCGCTGTTGTCAGAGGCAGACACACACAAAAAAATCCACACTGCTGAGCTCTGCAATGACGGCATTCTGGTGGTGGACACAGCATGCGTTGATTGGCGTGCTGTCGAGCTGACCCCGGGTGCCGATGCATGCTGTCTGACTGTGCCAATAGCTCCTTGCGACGACCTCCCCCTGCTTCCAACTCGTCTCCTCCTCCTCTCTGTCTCCCCATCTGAACTTTCGCCCTGTTCTTCTTCTTGCCGAGCGGGCACCCACGTGACATCCATGGACGCATCGTCATCATCAACCGCTTCACTTGCATCTGACAATTCAGCAAAGGAAGCAGCAGCGGGTACATCATCATCATCATCATCACGCCGTACGTCCATGTGTGTAATGCTGCCTGACTGAGACATATCCCTGTTATCTACATCCTCTGACAATAATGGTTGCGCATCACTCATTTCTTCAAACGGATGTGTAAATAACTCTTCTGACAGATAAAGTGAAGCGACTGTGGTGCTAGTGTTGGTGGTGGCGGCAGGCGGGTGAGTGGTATCTTGAGAGGTGCCCGAAGCTAAGCTGGAGGAGGAGGTGCGTCAAGGTTCCGAGCGGAAGCTGTAGAAGATTGGGTGTCCTGTGTTAGCCAGTCAACTATGTCCTCAGAACTTTTCAAGTTCAGGGAACGTGGCCTCTGAAAACTGGCATTATTCTAGGGCAAAAGGGAATCACAGCACCACGACCACGACGGCCCCTGCTGGGTGGCCTGCCTCTGCCTGTCATTTTTGGGGGGATTAGTGGTACTATGCGTGCAAGCTACTGTGAGACCAGATATGAGTGGCACTGTGCACTGGCGGAGGTTGGCAGAGTACACGCTGTAGGCCTGACACACCCGCTTGAAGACAACTAACTGCTATTCAATCTATAACAGTGAAAAACGTTTTTGGGTTTTTAAATGCAAGCTATTGTGACTCCAGATATGAGTGGCACTGTGCACTGGCAGAGGTTGGCAGAGTACACGCTGTAGGCCTGACACTCGCTTGAAGGACACTGACTGCTATTAGATTAGTCAAAAACTTTTTTTGTTTTTAAATGCACGCTATTGTGACACCAGATATGAGTGGCACTGTGCACTGGTAGAGGTTGGCAGAGTACACGCTGTTGGCCTGACACACAGACGCTTGCAGACAACTAACTGCTATTCAATCTAGTACAGTGAAAAATAAAATATTTTTTTTAAATGCACGCTATTGTGACACCAGATATGAGTGGTGGCACTGGGCAAGTGGGCACAGTATCCACTGTGAGTCTGACACAGAAGCTGGCAGGCAGGCAACTGCAATTAGATTACACAGGAAAAAAAAAAAAGCAGACTGATGTTCTAGCCCTAAAAAGGGCTTTTTGGGGTGCTGTCCTTACAGCAGAGATCAGATGAGTCCTTAAGGACTGTAGTGGACACTGAGTACAGTAGCCTAGCTATCAATTTCCCTATCAAATCAGCAGCAGCTACACTTTCCCTCCTCTCACTAAGAATGCAGCTTCAGAATGAATCTAAAATGGATGCTGTACAGGAGGTGGGGGGTTCTGGAAGGGAGGGTCTGCTGCTGATTGGCTGGAATGTGTCTGCTGACTGTGAGGCACAGGGTCAAAGTTTACTCAATGATGACGAATAGGGGGCGGATCGAACCACGCATATGTTCGCCCACTGTGGCGAACGCGAACACGCTATGTTCGCCGGGAACCATTTCGCCAGCGAACCGTTCGGTACATCACTAATGGTGTTGCATTAATTATTGGGAAGGGTAGCGGGATTTGGTAATCAAAGCCGTCAAGGTTTTGTTTTGGTTCAGAACTTAGACAATTGCCTTAAGGGGTTAAACAAATGAAGTTCAACTCTTAAACTCAACATACCTACCCCATAACACCCTAGGTTACCCACAAACCAGTCACCTGAGGTAAGCTCTTCAGCCAAGCCTCAACCAAAAAAAAGAAACAGCCCACCTCGGACATCTTTCCCCAGTAAGAGAGCTATTGAAATGCTGACACATACAAAGCCATGATGTAGACCAAACAAAAGTTCTACGATAAGGAAAAAAAAAAAAAAGACTCCATGTTAGCACACCAGTTCAAACTTGCCCTAGATTCCAAAAAAATATAAATATCTGAAATTCGAAACCCCTGATGGCACCATTAGCTCCTTTATAACCACTCACCAGATCCACCAAGGGAGCTCCACCAACAATCCATCACCGAGTTCCTACACAACATCCATCTCCCTTCTCTCAGCAGAGGCAAAGGCAACACTGGCCTCGGAAGTGACAGCTGTAAAACTAGCTGCTGCCCTAGGCTCACTCAAGCCCAACAAAAGCCTAAGCTCCTTCTGCAACACCTTTGTACCTGTTTGAATGCCCTCCTTCCTACATGGAAACAAACTTCCCTCAGATATGGTCAGTGCAAATATCACTCTAATCCCGAAACCAGACAAAGATCACACTGATTCTGGACACTTTAGGCTCATTTCCCTACTGAACGTGGACCTGAAACTCATCACAAAGGACATGGCCAACAGACCCAACCCGTATCTTAAACAACTTATCCACCTTGACCAGGTAGGCTTCATACCGCACAGGCCTCAGATAACACCAGGCACACACAAGATTTTATATGATATGCCAACCACTAAAACATCCCAATAGTTGCGATCTCCCTGGACGCCAAAAGGCATTCGATCGCCTTCTCTGGCCATATATTTTTCAAGTATTAGACCATCTGGGCTTCCTAATGGTATTCCACTATTTTTTAAGGACATTAACCATGATCCACATGGCTTCCTCCTAATACCCAACATACACCCTCCTACCTTCTCCATACAAAATGGAACCAGCAGTGGCGTACACACAACCCATGGGGCCCCGGTGCGAAAACTGATCAGTGGGCCCCCCCCCACACGCGCGCGCTTACTCTGCGCGGGCTGGGGCCGCAACACATGGCGGCGGGCACCTGGTCGCAGGGCTGCGACCCCTGCGACCACGTTATGTACGCCAGTGCATGCATAAACACATACACTTAAAGGACCACTACAGACACCCAGATCACATCAGCTCAATGAAGTGGTCTGGGTGCCAGGTCTCTCTAGTTTTAACCCTGCAGCTGAAAACATAGCAGTTTCAGAGAAACTGCTATGTTTCACTGAGGGTTAATCCAGCCTCTAGAGGCTGTCTCATTGACAGCCGCTAGAGGATTTTCTGCGTTTCTCACTGTGAAAATCACAGTGAGAAGACGCTGAACGTCCATAGGAAAGCATTGAGTAATGCTTTCCTATGGGCGGTTTGAATGCGCGCGTGGCTCTTGCCACGCATGCGCATTCGGAGCTGAGAGGCGGAACGGGGCGGACAGATCCCCAGCGCCAAGGGAGTCCAGCGCTGGAGAAAGGCAAGTGCTTAAGACACACACGCACACATTAACTGACAGACACACACTCAGTGACAAACATACATACACACTCATTAACAGACACACACTCTAACACTAACACGCACACTCCAACACACACTCTAATACTAACACACACACACTCTAACACTAAGACAAACACTCTAACACTTACACACACACACACTTACTAACATACACTCACACACACACACACTTACTAACATACACTCGTCACTAACACACACTCACTAACATACACTCACACACACACTAACACACTCACACACACTCACTAACATACACTCACACACACTAACATACACTCACACACTAACTAACATACACTCACACACACACACACTCACACTAACATACACTCACACTAACATACACTCACACTAACACACACACACACTAACGAACATACACTAACACACTCACACACTCACTAACACACACTCACTAACACACACTAACATACACTCACACAAACATACACTCACTAACATACACTCACTAACATACACTCACTAACATACACTCACTAACATACACTCACTAACATACACTCACTAACATACACTCACTAACATACACTCACTAACATACACTCACTAACATACACTCACTAACATACACTCACTAACATACACTCACTAACATACACTCACTAACATACACTCACTAACATACACTCACTAACACACTCACACTAACACACTCACACTAACACACTCACACTAACATACACTCACTAACACACTCACACTAACACACTCACACTAACACACTCACACTAACACACACTCACTAACATACACTCACTAACATACACTCACTAACATACACACGTTTTTTTTTGGGGTTTTTTTCTATTTAATCCCCCCAGCCTCCTTACCTGTGGGAGAGCTGAGGGGATTCCCTGGGGTCCAGTGGTGTCACCCGGCGGGCAGTCAGGCTGGCGGGCGCGCGAGGGAGCACTCTCCCCTGAGTGCTCCCTCTTCAGCTCCCTCGCGCGCCGCGTACTGATGCCGGAGCCGGAAGATGACGTCATCTTCCGGCTCCGGTTTCAGTGCGGTGCGCGAGGGAGCTGAAGAGGAAGCACTCAGGGGAGAGTGCTCCCTCGCGCGCCCGCCAGCCTGACTGCCCGCCGGGTGTAAGCAGGGCCAGCCTCGGGGGGCCCGGAGGTGGCCAGCTCCTGGGCCCCCCAGGAGAAGAGGCTGGCCCAGTGAGTACATACCTGGGTCGCAGGGTGGCCGGGCCCCATGGTGGGCCGGGCCCGGTCGCAGCCGCGACCCCTGCGACCCCGGTATGTACGCCACTGGGAACCAGACAGGGCTGCCCACTCTCTCCCCTCTTATTTGCCCTTTCTGTCGAACCACTACTGCAGACGATCCGCTCCAGCCAGGGAATTCAAGACCTGAGAATTAGAGGGGGACACTTTAAAGTAGTGGCATATGCCGACGATATCTTACTAACTCTCACTAACCCAAAGGCCTCCCTGACGTCCCTCCTGGAACTGTTAATGACAACTGAACCTCAGGATACCAACTGAACCTCAAAGTCCGATCTATTTCCACTGAACTTAACTCAAACCACTCTAAAATCCCTGCGATAAAATTTCCCTTTCCACGTCTACCCATCAACACTCAAGTACCTGGCATCAAACTAACAAACGACACCTCTGCACTATACCACTCCAACTTTATCCCCTTCATGAAGTCAGCTTGTGACTATCTGAAACACTGGGGTCTGATGGGAATCTCTTGGCTGGGGCAGGTCACGACTATTAAAATGAATGAAAACAATAGTTTGTGAGTGCAATATATCCCTTTTTTATGGTGTTTAACAGTATTACCCTATTTGTTTTGATTTTTTCTGTATTTTTATGGTAGATTGTAATTTTTTTTAACATATACCATTAAAATGAACCTACTTTCTAGATTTCTTTACGCATTTCCAGCCCTCCCAATTCCATATATAAGATCTCTCTTCAAATCACTTCAAACAGCAAATATGGAATGGACACAAACCACGTATTTGCAGAAACCCGCTTTACATCCCTAGAACTCCCTAAGTCTCACCAACTTTACGAACTACCTCCAAGCTGCAAACTTGGCCCAACTGCAGCAGTGGCACCTGGGAAAAAAGAGATGGGTGGACCTGGAAAACCTAATATTTGGGTGGGACCACACTTATCTTTATATCTGACTATCCAAACAACACGGACCTCTCCACTCTTACATCACTCCCACAGTCACATACACATCCCTTTGGGAAAAGATCATAAATCTACTCTCAGGGCTTCTAGGCATACCTTTCCCACTTGACCCCTGGGCATTATTACTATTATTATTATCGCCATTTATATAGCGCCAACAGATTCCGTAGCACTTTACAATATTATTAGAGGGGGGATTTAACTATAAATAGGACAATTACAAGAAAACGTACAGAAACGATAGGTTGAAAAGATTGAAACCCATTGACTCACCCACAACAAGTGAAAAGAAACTAGCAGCTAGGATAGCCCTTGCATCAAGACGGGCCATTGCAGAACTCACTTCTAAAATCCCCTCCACTCTGTCTATCCATAAAACAATGCAAGACAGCTTGGGATTAGACAAATTGACAGCCCAAATCCACGATACCCCTAAGTCTTTTCATAAGATTTGGGACCCTTGATTTGAGGGAGAGACCACCTTACCCTGGTAACCTTCTAACTCCCTAACGGATACTTTATTACTGTCACTCTATTACCTAACTTCGGACGACAGGTGGTTAACATCTACCCTCCCAACCCTCTGCTCCCCTTGTCTCCCAAGGGGGCAGACATCCGGACACCCAGATTCTTTTCAAATTAACTATACTCTCCTTCCCCTGTCCCATTACACAAGCACACAGTCATGGGAGAATAGCAACACCACCCTTGATTTGAGGGAGAGACCACCTTACCCTGGTAACCTTCTAACTCCCTAACGGATACTTCATTACTGTCACTCTATTACCTAACTTCGGACGACAGGTGGTTAACATCTACCCTCCCAACCCTCTGCTCCCCTTGTCTCCCAAGGGGGCAGACATCCGGACACCCAGATTCTGTTCAAATTAACTATACTCTCCTTCCCCTGTCCCATTACACAAGCACACAGTCATGGGAGAATAGCAACACCACTGCAGGAAAACCACAGTTACTCAACCTACAACCGGGACATACACCCTACCTATGCAACCCCACATTCCATTACAACAACAAACACATTTGCCCACCGACATGTACTGCCACCACATCTTGCTTCCCAAGAGGCACCTAGCACCAAACTCCATCAGAGAACAGGTGTTCCTAAACCTTCAAGACAAGCCTTCTCTAACAGAATATGTTTACTTTGTTAGACAAGAAGAAAACTGTCTGGCCATTCTTTCTGGATGCAAGATAGATGAAGGTTCTGGCACAACCATTTCTTAGGAGTGGTCCCTACACATCACATATCTACACACAACCACCTGCCCAAAACCTGCAACCTAGCACTGTGCAGTCCACCAGCAATTTGACCTCATGTTGAGAAAAGCACACCAACTATATTGGCCAGCTGAGAACTCTGCGCCCCTCTATGGGGTCTCCTCATTGATCCCCAGCCGGGGTCACGGCTCTGCTTCAAATGTGCCTCGGCTGTCTGGTCTACGATGGTAAGGTAGAAAGGTATGGATACAGAAGTAGAGGTCTAAGTGCAGCCTAAGAAGGAGATTGGTCAAGATTTTTTCATTTATTTTAGAACAATGTTTCTTATTTACACAGTTTGATTTCTAAACTCATTACTGTTATACACTCAGACACATCAACAATATGGAGCTCCTAGAAAAGGGCCGATAAGAGGGACTGATGGATTTGAAACCAAAGTAGGAACGGTCGCTGCTCAATAGGGACACTTATCAGGTATACTATGGGGTATCTGGTCAGTCTGTTGTAGGAGGCCTAGAGTGTGAAGCAGTAGCTACCCTTATCTGTTCCTTCTAACTCACTGCTAAAAGATGGTGCAGGGGAACCTCACCAATATTTGATGCTATGGCATTGTAATAAGTGTGAGGGAGAGCTGCAATTACATGGTGGATCTTGAAAGGTCATGAAAGCAGGTTAACATCTCTCCCAAGTGTCCCTATTTTGGGCCCAAATCCCTCTTTTCCATTCTAATGTCCCTCTTTTCTTTGACCTCCATATTGTTTGTTTATCTTAGTTTATAACGGACCCCGGATTCCATCTTTAACTGACAATTCCGCTGTTCATTCAGCCTTTTATAGTATATTCTTCACAAGTCATTTTGAGCTCAGTGTGGAATACCTGACAAATATCCCATAAGAGACCCTTGATGCCACCTACAGATGCCATTTTCATCAAAAGGCAAGATCATGCAAACTTCCTCTAGGTGGAATAACTTCTACAGACACACAGTGAGAAGAAATGATTCACAGCAGTTGCCTTGTTGGCTGTATCAAGGAACCAAGAAGGTCTATAGAGCCCAAGTAAGTGGGATACCATTGAAAAACTGAACAGCACTATTGTAGACTCTTGGCACCACAATAAGCGGTTTATAATGATTATGGTGCCTGGAGTGGCCCTATAATGCATTAAAAAAAAAAGTTAGTTTTTTTCCTCAAGCATCTCTGTATAATTATAATGCAAATTCTTCTTTGATGGTATGTCCAAACCTATAAATCAATCAAAGGGAACAAGCAGTTGGGGATGTGCAATCTCAGATATTATTCAATCTACATCAATTATTGATCCCTAAAACAACATTTTCCCCCATGCTATTTATGTAAGTCCTCAGACACAAAGAATATATTGATCAGGCCTGGAGTTATTGGATTGGCACTGTCTTCACCTGGGTAATTGAGATCTTCTGGCATTGGCAGGATCCAAGGAAGGTGTTTAGCAGAATTTATTTTGTTATAAATTATACACAACACAAATAAATATATATTGTGTATAATTTATAACAAAATAAACATATATATATACACACATACACACTCTGTCACTTAATATCTCCACTGCCTTTTTTTTTGTACATTTATTTCCTATCAAAACTTCAATGGCTACTTAATTGTCCATGGCTACTTCTGCTTTTCAGAGTGGTCATGGGGAAAGGTACATGTATGTGCAATGTTTCTATTTTAAAACACTGTACATCCAGGGTTATTTGTTATTTATTATTTGTTCGTTGGACCTTAGCACACGTGATTTTGGCAGTCTGGAACTCTATTCTGTGCAAAAAGAATGTCTGTTGTTAGTCCGCATTGCAAGATGGCAATGGATGTTATCTGATTAATCACTTGCTGGCAGCACTGTGAGCGTACCTCTAAGTGTAGCCTATGGACTGTGCATGCGTGACATGTATGCACTCATTATACTGGTTCTGCCTCCCTCCTCAGTGTTTATATTAAAATACTCACCTTTTCCCTCTTCAACAGTCCCTCCCCTTATCCACCTCCTGTCAGTTCCCTGCTCCTGAATCTCTTTGGTGCATTCACAAGCTCACCACCCATGCGCCCATGGTGAATTAATGCTTCTCTATGAGGAACATTTGATTAGGCATCAAGGAAGAATACTTTGAGGTGACATTTGTGCTTTAGCTGGATGGCATTTTAAGGTTTATGTAATATTCTATAAAGTCCCCAACTCTTATATTGAGCACTTTAAAACTTAATACAAGGGCATCTTGTATCTGCCACGTTTTCCATGGCATTACGGTCCTTTTGCAAGACAGCTGTGGAAAAATAATCTTTTAAGAAATCTTTTAACACGTTATTAAAATATAAAACCATGCTACTATATTTCAACTCAAATTTACCGAGATTTTCCGGATCCCATGACATTGTTTTGCACATGGCTAAATATTTCTATATGTTTTCATTAGTTTTCAGTTTTTTTGTTTTTTTAATTATATTTTTTATTGTAGCATAAATATAATTATACAGAGAAATAAAGCATATTGAGCTACATTTTTAAAGTGCATGCATGAATAATGGCAGACTCGTTTAGAACGTTTGTGCTTATACATTTACATAGAAGATCCCGTCTGGCTGAGCTTGGTGAAGACTACTTGCACTTATTAGTATATATCAGCTTTAACTAGTGATCTACAATCGTTGCTTTCTGGGGGGTATTGGATTCTCGAGAGAGTGCTGATAAGTACAGTGATAAACAGCCTAGTATTTAACAATTACCGTCAGTGCTCAATTGCAGGAACGCAAATCAAGAAACACATTTAAAAAAAAAAAAAACTTTAACAATAATGCTATGGCTTAATGGGCAACTGTGCGGATGTGTGTCACGGCTTCCAATAGGGGTAAGGCCATGTCATCTAGCTTAATTCAGCAGGGAGAGCATAACAATAAAATAAAGTAAATAAAACAGAAATCAAACCTGACAAAGTTTAGTAGCTAAATTCTAAATTGCTGTTATAGACTAAACAACAGTATAAGGTCCAAGGTTTTCAGCGTCCATTAGTTTTTTTATTTTTTATTTTTTTTTATTTTTTTTACATTCAGCAGGAGAGGAGTGGGGAGAAATCAAAAACAGAGAAAAACTAGTTTTGAGCTGTATGACATAGCTGAGAGTAAATGGAAACAAAATGGTAAATGGGATATTGCAGTGGCAAAGCTGAGTAACTGGAAATGATTAGCCTCCAAATCCAGCTCCAGAATCTGAGATATGCTACACAAACACAGACCTAATGATAACCAGGCAATGGGACAAAAAGATTGGAGAAGCAAAATAAATTATAAACAAGCTAGTAGAAATAGTAGTATCCACTAAAGATCAATAAATTCAAATAAAACGTTAAAGGTGTGTGAATGCGATTAAATTAAATTCCATCTATACATTGTGTTCGCGGTTTCGTTAGCAAATGTGTAGATTGAGGGAATGAAAACTACCGGTGCTGGCTAGGGAGTTTGGAGATTAGGTCACTCCCTTCAGATGCCATCATGCTGGCATTGAAACCAGTGTGTCGGCATCACTGAGGATGTTTGCCCTGCTTGAGGAAGTGTGTCATGATCTTGAGCAGGTCAGAGAGAGGAGACTTATGCCAGGGTTCACTTCAGGTACTTTATTTGTGCTCTTAGACATAGTATGAACAGGAGATATCCTATAATAGAAATAAAGGGGCTTTGGCAATATGCCCTAAATAGATTATGAACAGGAATGAAAGTAAATAAGAAAACCTATAGATAAAAGTATAGGTTAAAATTGGACAAATGAAACAGAATCGGTTGCAGGATTACAGGAAAATGAGGAATTTAGTTAATCACCCCCCAATTAGGAGTATTGATCAAGCAGGAAAATAACACCATATAATGTTACTTTGAGACAGAGTCCAGATTGGTGTTGGTGCACTTAGGTATGGAGCAGACAAGTTGTGTGGATCAGGCTGGTAGAAATTAGGTGGGTAAGATAAAGCGTAGTTAAGGCTAGTATTAAGCAGGGTTGGAAGTAAGCAAGATTTAGGAGTTGTTCAGGCTGGTATTGTGTAGGTTTGGAAGCAAAGTCCACAGGAGCCAGGATGAAGGGTTTCAGGATGAGCATCAACTTCAATGTAAAGGCCCTGTGGTGAGTACGGTTTAGCCTTTTGTATGTTGCTCAATTAGTCCAGGCAGGTGAGGATTATAAAATATGTTTTCAGAATGAGAGGCACGGAAGACCACTAGTGGTCAAACATAATCAGTGCAGGAACTTGGCATTAACCCCTTAGTGACCAGACCATTTTTTAAATTTTCTTATCGTTGAGGACCAGGGCTCTTTTTACGTTTCTGCTGTGTTTAGCTGTAATTCTCCTCTTACTCATTTACTGTACTGTCATGTTCCAGAGCAGGTTCAGAGAGGAGACGATTGCCAGGGTTATTGGTTGAAACTTTGTCTTTTTAGACATAACAATTTACTTGTAAGAAAGAATTAAGGCAATATGACACAAAAAGGATACTTTGAGAGTAAATACATAAAGTATTTTATATACAAGTAGGTTTGAAGTTATTTCCAAATAGATTAGTAATCTGTGGAATGTCACACTGCAGCCAGGTTCAGGATGATACAGGGTTGAAATGGTTAAAGCTGGTAATTACTTTCAGTATAATATAGTACAAGTTGCTTAACCCCTTAAGGACCAAACTTCTGAAATAAAAGGGAATCATGACATGTCAGACACGTCATGTGTCCTTAAGGGGTTAAAGGATTATGCAGAGTTGCAGCAGTTGAGACAGGTAAATAGATTCCGGTATAATGTAATACAGGTTGCTTACAGGATCATGCAGTGTTGCAGCAGTTGAAAATAGGAGTTTCAGGAGGATTCCGGCGACGGGACACACGGAGTATCAATAGAGGATCCGGAGCCAGGATACAGGATGATTCATGTAAGAACACTGACTTCAATGTAAAGCACATAGCCCATGTGAAGGGTTGGGTGTGGCCTTTTATAGCAAACTTGGAAAATCATATGAGGCAGGTGAGAGTAACTGAGGATTGACTAGTGGCTAGGGAGGCCACTAGAGGCGAGTAACAGGTTTTGCAGCAGTTAAATAAAACAATACCTTGGTTGTCAGGATAGGATCCTGACATCTACCCACACATATAATATACCGTTTTTGGTCTTTCTAAAGACACAATTATTTTCATCATATCATATAATTTACTATAAAAATATATATATATAAAATATGATGAAAAAAATATACAAAAACACACTTTTTCAAAATATGACCTTGAAAATCTGTTACGCTTCTAAAAGCGCCAAAAAACACCCGTGCTAAATAGTTTCTAAATTTTGTCCTGAGTTTAGAAATACCCAATGTTAACATGTTCTTAGCTTTTTTTTGGAACGTTATAGGGCTATAAATACAAGTAGCACTTTGCTATTTCCAAACCATTTTTTTCTTTCAAAATTAACGCTAGTTACATTGTAACACTGATATCTGTCAGGAATCCCTGAATAACCCTTCACATGTGTATATTTTTTTTTATTTTTTTTTTTTTTTTTTTTTATTTATTTTTTTTTTTTTAATTCTTTATTTTTACTGTGCAAGCAAGATACAGGCATATGTAATGTGCCACAACAGCACGTATTGAACATGCAACAAGCATTCGATTTGGCACTTGGATTCTGCACATTTTAGTAATTGTGGTAAAACAAGCTAGACATAAATTTAGGCATGTAGCAAAGAAATGACTCGGTAAACACATGGCAATAGTCAGTAGTGAGATAACAGATTAAACGTTCACTGTTCTAACTGACAGTATAAAGGTATGCATTTTAGATTAAGACGTGTATCTGGTTTCTTCAATATAGGTATACTGCTATCACACACATATCTAAGTAAGTAGTTATGTTGCAGGCTATTCATGTATGTCTGCTTATATGTAATAATAGAGCCCACTGACAGTGTGAGTGATCTAGACATAAGAATGTTTAAGTGAACACAGGGTTAACATGCTTTGAGGATGTGAGGTGGGTGCAGATAGTGGGAGACATAAGGTCACACGATTATAGCTTATTATGTAGAGTGACCGCTGGAGTGCAGTTTAAACATTGTGGTATGGTATACTACCAGGGGAAAATAGTGGCCATCAGTATCATGGGGGATTCAGAGTTAGGCAACAAAGTCCACTGTCCTGAACGAGTTTCTGGATCAGCCGATCCCCTTATTCGGAAAGCTCTTGGGGCACGCAAAGAGGTGGGTGGCTTCTCTATTCTCCTCCGTGGGGGATCCCAGCACTTGACGGGTGGCCCGGTGGCGGGAGTGGCTGCTCAAGTCTCTCTGCTTGGCCTCCGCTTGGACTGTATGGTCAGAGGTAAGTTTATGGTGTACTCTCCTGTGCCCGCTGCGTTCGGCTGTTCTCCGCCGCTTCTTAATTGCCCGCTGCTTCGTAGGATGTCGCCTGGGTGGTTTGAGTACGGCGGATAGTAGCCCAGTGTGAGCCTTTTCCCCTGGATTCCTCGGTTTACGACCTGCCTTCCGACTGGAGGGGTGACAGGGTGGGTGCACACCCGCTTGGGTCCGTCGCCCAGGGTGGGTCGGGCGGGTCTCTGCTGGCGCACTCTCCTGTTTCACGTGTGAGACAAGGGGAGGAGGCCTGTGCTGTAGATTTTTCCAAAACGCTTTGCAGATCCGATTAAATCTGTTCTCAAAGCGCCGTCTCCATTGCTGGAGTTCCAGGTCCTCCTCGGTGTGCTCGGAGCATGGCACAGCGGCCATCTTGGGCGCCTTGCGTGGCATGTCGTCGGGCCGCGATTCTCCCCCTATGGGGCGAGTATGCATCTCCAGCGGGGACCGGGATATCCCCCACCGGTCCATAGGGGGGGGTAGCAGGGGAACACGAGAGCTGCCATGCGATGCTAGCCCTGTGTCGAGAGATCGGCCGCCTCCCCCGGCAATCAGGTGGCTTGGCATGCTAGGCCTCAGATGCGGTTGTCTGTCAGACGGCTGCGATTGCCTCGTGTGTGGTATCAAAACATTCAGCGTCGCTTCGCCTGTCTGCCGGTAGCCCGGTTTGTGATTTTTCAGGTCTGTAATCCGTCGTTTGTCCGGTTTAAGTGCAGTGTAGAGCGGGAGCTGTGCCTGCATGCTTCTGCTCCGCTCCATGCTCAAACCCCGCCCCCGTATATTTTTTTAAAAGAAGACAACCTAAGGTATTACACTTGGGGTATTTTGACTCGTTTCATGCAACCATTTTACCACCAATCTATGCCAAATTTAAAAAAGAAAAATAATTGATGATTTTTTTTTACACACATAGCAATTTAAGAATACATGTACTGAGAACTGTACTGCCAAAGACCACCCCAATATGTGTTCAGCAACATCTCCTGTGTACAGTGATACCCCAAATGTATAGGTGTGTCGGGTTCTCTGAGGGCTAAAAGACCTTATTTGGAGGGTGTGCATTCCAGTTTTCCAACTTGGAATTTTCACAGTTGGTCATCATGCACCCATGTCCTATTCGGGACATTTTTTTAAGCCGGCCAATGTAATTTACCCCCATCAAACCATATATTTTTGAATCCAGAGCTCTAATTACCCTGGGATGTATCAGGTACGTCCGCGGTCCTTAAGGATCATTTTTTGTCGGACGTACCTGATACGTCAGCAGTCAGGAAGGGGTTAAAGGAACAGAATAAACGGAACAAAAAGTCTTGTATTTACCAACCACCGAGGGCCGCCGCTCACCACTATCAACATGAGCCGCTGGAAGAGCACAGCCTGGATTCGGAGCAATGGGCCGTACTACATGAGGTGAACCTAGCCCAAGCCGAGGGGGACAACCGGGTGCACCACAGACAATGGGTCACCATAGATGGAAAGAGGCTGTGGCACTACGAGACTCTGGGGCCACCCTTACTTTGGTGCAGCCTCACACCGTATCTGCAAAGGCACGCACCAACAGGACTGTTGCAGTAAGAGTGGAAGGAGGCGCCATCCACAAGTTACCCACAGTTAAATTGGGGCACCGGAGTCAAGCAGATGGAAGTGGGCATTATGTCTGGCCTACCTGCGGAAGTATTGTTGGGGAGCGACTTGGGGTGCCTAACTTCGCAGCTGATTCACCCCGATCCCGCTGGAAGCAGCCCCATGACTACAAGGGCACAAGCCCGCCGAGCTGGACCGACACACTCCGAGGAACCACAGGTAGGAACCGAAATCCCGGTAGCATGCCCTAACCCTATCCCCTTCTGGGGCACTCCCCAAGACTTTGGCCAAGCCCAGCAGTCAGATCCCACCTTAGCAGGTTACAGGAAGGCAGTAGGTACCCCTAAGGAAGGTAATGCCCACGAGAACTTCCACTGTGACAAGGGGCTGCTATATAAGGTCACAGGGGGAGTGGGAAAGGGGGCAGCCCAAGTTATAAAAAGACAGTTAGTTGTACCCCGTAAATACAGAGCAGAGCTTCTAAAGCTCAGCCATGATATCCCGCTAGCCGGACATCTGGGTATCAAGAAAACTAAGGACCGCCTTACCCAGACTAATAGAAGAACCAATAGAAGAACAATATAATAGAAGAACCATTCTACAGAGTGGCAGTAGACCTGATAGGGCCCCTCAGCAAGCCCAGCTTCTCCGGTAAGCGCTACATCCTCACGGTGGTGGACTATGACACCAGGTACCCTGAGGCTGTGGCGCTCTCCAACATTGAGGCGGAGATGGTAGCATAGGCTCTCATCAGGATCTTTTCCCGAGTAGAGTTCCCCCGAGAAATACTTTCAGACCAGGGAACACAGTTCAAGGCAACTGTAACTCAACAGTTGTGGCAGAGCTGCAGGATAAAACCATTATTCAGCTCCCCCTACCACCGTCAGACTAACGGTCTCAACGGCACACTTAAGCAGATGCTCACAGCGTTCACAGAGTCCTACGGTCAATGGGAGAAATTTCTACCTCATCTCCTGTTTGCCTACCGGGAATGCCTCAGGTGTCCACCGGGTTATCCCCCTTCAAACTCCTATACGGGAGAAAAGTCCAGGGACCCCTGGACCTCATACGGGAGCACTGGGAGGGCAACACAGGAGAGGAAGGGATCCCAGTTTTGCCTTACGTGCTAGAGTTCCGGGACCGCTTGCAGGCACTGACCGAATCAATGGTATGACTGGGGAGCACGAGATAGGAACCTGGAAGTAGGGCAAAAAGTACCTCAGACCTTCCAAAAAGGACAAGCTCCAGGCAGCTTGGCAGGGGCTATTTAAAGTGGTGGAACGGATTAGCGACACCACCTATATTGTAGGCAAATGTTCAGATGAAAGGATCAGACGAGACTTTCATGTGAACATGTTGAAACCGTACTTCGAGCGCTCAGAGGACGTGGCTGTGCCCCGTCCACTGATGATAGTGAAGGGCTCCCCTTACCGGACCTACTGGCAGCAAACCAAGGTACCTTAGAGCAGGTCTGGTTGGGGGAGAAACTAGACCCCACCCAGCAGGCAGACGCAAAACAACTGCTGCGGGAATACAGTGGGCTGTTCTTGGTCCTACCCAGGTACACCTCCGCCTCAGTGCACCGGGTGGAAACGCAGGGGGAGACCACATTATGGCAAAAAACGTACTGTATCCCGGCAGGAGTACGGACCAGCATGTGGAAAGAAATCCAAGAAATGTTAGAATTAGGGGTTATTGAGGCTTCCCAAAGTCCCTGGGCATCCCCAGTGGTTTTAGTATAGAAGCGAGACGGTACGACTCGCTTCTGTATTGATTACCGGAAACTGAACGACCGGACTATCACTGACGCATACCCCATGCCACGGATCGACGAATTGCTCGATCGCATGGCCAGCGGGCACTTCCTAACTACTCTGGACCTGTGCAAAGGATATTGGCAAATTCCGCTAGACCCAGCCGCCATCCCTAAGTCGGCATTAGTCACCCCATTCGGGCTATACCAATTTCGGGTTATGCCGTTTGGGATGAAGAATGCCCCAGCTACGTTTCAAAGGATGGCGGACCGACTTCTGGAGGGAATGCAGGACTTCGCATGTGCCTATCTAGATGATATTGCCATCTATAGCGGCACATGGGAGGCACACCTGTCGCACTTGGCTACGATATTTGGGAAGTTACAAGAAGCCGGCCTCACCTTGAAACCCGAGAAATACCATGTGGGTATGGCAGAGGTTCAATACCTAGGGCATAGAGTAGGGTCTGGGAAACAGTACCAAGACGCAGGTATTGGCCTTCCTAGGCACAGCAGGCTATTATAGAAAGTTCGTCCTTGAGTATAGCACCCTAGCAAAAATCCTCACCGATCTGAGCAAAAAGTCCCTACCCAAGCAGGTAGCGTGGTCCCCGGAGTGTGCAACGGCGTTCCAGAGGCTTAAAACGGCTTTGAGCGAAGCTCCAGTATTGGCTGCCCCAGACCCTAATAAAACATTTCTCCTTCATACAGATGCCTCCATGTTTGGGCTGGGAGCCGTGCTGAGCCAAGTGGGGGAAGATGGCATGGAGCACCCAGTTGCATATCTCAGCTATGGAACTAAGGGGGAGTATTATGAAGAAAATCGACTTTTGTTCTGTATTTTCTTTTTTGATCTGGCTTTTTCCTACAGTATTGTATGCATATTGAATCTATTGGTTCGGTAGTTTGAAACTACCGAACACCGACCACCCTCCTGGCTCATTAACTTCAAAAGATCCGTCTATTAAGTGCTCCCTGGGCGGCCGCTGTTCGTATAGCCGAACGCCGCGTGGAATAGAAAATGGTGGCCATCTTGTTCGCACAAGGGGAGTCAGCGGGACTTAGTCGTCGAGTGTCTGGAACTAAAATCGGACACTCTACCTCACGAACCACCGCTGAAACTACCGAACGCTTGCTTCCTTTAGTTGCCGAACAGCTAGGAGAGGACCATTCGTTAGTTTTGTTCGTACGGACATGGGGAACAATCACTCCTACGAGCCAGGAGGATCCATTCGGTACTTTGTTTGTTTTTTACCTTTTTCTGAATTGACTGACCGCACACGCTGAATTTGTGGAACTGTTTTGGGCAGGAGCCTCGTGTGTGGTCGGTAAAATGTGACTTCCATACTTTTTAAGAGCCCCTGAACCGATCTGGGTGAAATTTGGATATGTTTGTCTCCCAGATCGGGGCTAGGGGATATGTAATTTGTGGGGATACCTTGTGTGGAAAGGGGTGTTCCAACTTTTGGGGAAATTGTGTGCCCTCTGCCTGGAGATAATTGATTTACTCCTTAACTTATCTCAATATCTCCCAGGCAGAGGGAAGGCGTGTTTTACTGTAAAACTGTATGGTGATTGGTTATTGTCTTTGTTTGCTGTGGGAGGTCCTCTTGCAGGAGGATTTCTCACAAAAGCCAGTGTGTTTTTAATAAACTTCATTCCTGTTACACCCTTCATGAAGTCTAGGCTCATGTTTGGGGGATATTCTATTTGCTGGGGAGAATGGTCTTGGAAGCTGCATTCATCTACACTATTCCTCTACTCCCTGCTGCAGCTATAATCACTTATGCTCAGCTATTGATAAAGGAATAGAAGACCGCAGTGCCATAACCACTGCAGGTCTTAACAGTACACTCCTGCACTTTCTTAACCCATAAAACATATTTTTCCTACCTTCAACTGCTCTTGATATTCCAATTATTTCCTATTTTTATTTTTCACAGTTTAGCAATGATCTGTTTTCTCCTCCTCTTTATTTCCTCACAGTTTAGCAATGATCTGTTTTCTCCTCCTCTTTATTTCCTCAGTATAAAAATTTATCCTTACACCCACTTCACTCATCCCCAATCCACATTTACATATGCCCTTCTCTGCTACACCCCCCCCCCTTCTCTCATCTCATGCCTTACACTCATTTTTCTACTCTCTCACTCCGACCCACAATCAATCTCATCCTAGACCCCATGCATACAAAACCCATTCACACCTCCTGTCACTTTCTCTCCTCCTACTTCTAGCAGCTGGTGATGTCTCTCCCAATCCAGGGCCCTTCACCTTCTCTACACACACTAAGACAACCAGAAACCCCACAAACCTCATCACAATACCCTGCCCTTTACTCTCACTTACCAAAATTCATTGTGCACTCTGGAATGCCCGCTCCATCTGCAGTAATTTAAAATCAACAACCATACACAACTTTTTCATCTCAAACTCACCCACACTGCTTGCACTTACAGAGACCTGGCTTTCCCCCTCTGATAGCGCTACTCCTGCCTCTTTGTTTTGGTGGGCTACAATTCTCTCACACTCCCAGACTCAACTGTAATGGAGGCGGCGTAGGCATCCTTCTCTCCCCTCAATGTACCTTTCAACCAATCATAACTTCCCCAAGTCCTCGAGTCCAACTCTCTGCTAGACCCGCTTCAGTCTGGTTTCCGCGCTAAGCACTCTGTGGAAACGGCACTGACCAAAGTATCCAATGATCTACCCGCTGCAAAATCTAGTGGCCACTACTCTATCCTAATTCTCCTTGACCTGTCTGCGGCTTTTGACACTGTTGATCATCAACAGCTTCTTCTCATCCTCAGTAATATCGGTCTACAAGATATTGCTCTCTCCTGGTGCTCCTCCTACCCCTCCCAGCGCTCTTACAGTGTTTCTTTCTCTGGCTCTGCTTCTTCTCCCCAACTTCTCTCTGTTGGTGTCCCCTAGGTTCAGTCCTTGGTCCCCTACTGTTCTCCATCTATACTGCCTCCCTTGGTAAACTCATTAGCTCCTTTGGCTTCCAATATCATTTCTTTGTTGTTTTTTTTTTATTCTTTATTTATTCCATTACAAGACATCACAAGTGGTATACGTACAGCAACATAGGATTCTGAATAAACAAGCATGTACACTGTGATCATGGCATTTTACAATAGCAAAATGAGTGAACAGGCAAGGTCACACAAATCCCATAACCAGAGACCACTAGTTGTATTTACGTCTCAAATTTTCAAGGTAGGTCACAACTCTATGGATGCTTGGATATCCCGTCTGGTTTTTAATAGTATATAAAACAGTAAACAGATAACATATGATATATGGCGACCGCATACGTGCTGCAGAGAGAAGAAAAGGGAGAAAATGACAGAGCGTAGTACGTAAGCGTACTATTGTTCCCATGTCTCTATCGTTATACACTTGTATTTCCACTATGTACGGTCGGACCATAAAAATAAGGAGCTAAGAGATGAAAGAAAAAGAAAAAATAGAGGAAGTGCCTCGAAAGTCCGAGGTCTCAGAGAAGGGGGTAGAAGGAGAAGGGGAGGGGGGGGAGTCCGAGGAGAGCCGCCCAATAAAGAGGCGTCTTGGGGAATGTGCTTCCCTTTCATCACTGTCCCCCATAGGAGTCTGTAATATCCCTCCCTGCGGGCCAGGTCCAAGTAATACGGTTCACCTCCCTTCTCAGATGTCCCGAGAGGTATGTTTGGATGTCCTAATTCAATCTGCCTGTCTTAATCGCTTACAGTGCTATTTGTCCAGGGGCTCCAGATCTTATAAAATGTCTTCATTGTCCCCCTGACCTGTGCCGTCAGCTTATCCATTAGGAAAGTGTCATTTATTTTTTGTTTTACCATCACTATTGTAGGGGTCTCCCTCTGCAGCCACACCTGCGCTAGGGCTCTTCTAGCTGGCAGATTTATTTTTTGTACAAGGTTTTGTTCCGTTCTTGTCCAACCATCCATGGATCTGGACAACAGAAACACCCATGGGTCTAGTTTCACCTCCCTGTCAAAAACATCTTGCTGCAATGCAGCAATCCATTTCCAATAGGTTTGTGCCTCCAGGCATTCCCACCACATGTGTATATATGTACCCTTGTGTCCGCAGCCTCTCCAACACAGGTCCGTCAGGTTTTTACGCATTCGGTACAGCGTCACTGGGGTGGTGTACCACCGAAATAAGGTCTTATAGGATTGTTCCTGCAAGGAGACGCACACTGAAGATTTTGCAGCAGCCTCCCATATATCCTGCCATTCTATTCCCTCCAGAACCTCATTGAGATCTGCTTCCCACTGATTTGTATATGTGATATCTCCCCATTCTCAGTGTGTGCTCAGGTGAGAATTTAAACATGAAATTAAGCCGCTTGGGAATTGTTCCCTCTTGCACATCCTTTCGAAATACGTTAACTGTGTCAGTGCGGCCGATCTGGGAGTCTCGGGCAAAATCCCTGAGCTGGAGATACCGGAAGTAATCGAAGGGATGTAATGGAAACCTGATAAAGGAGCCGTTTTCAAACAATTCGCACAGTCTCTGCAGTCCCGTGTTCTCAATACCTTTGAAATCTCAGTGACTCATGCCCTGAAGAAATGCTTTGTTTCTTAAGAATGGGGTCATGGGCGACGGGTCGGAGGCCAGTCCGTATTTAAGGGCGGCGGCATCCCAAACTTTAAGGGAGTTGCGTATCGCTGGGCATATAACTTGATCAATTGGTCTATGTTCTTTAGGGGTCCACATAAGGAACTGGGGCATGTCTGGGCCCATCATGGAGGATTCCAGATCCACCCAACTCCTCTCTTCTGGGGGAGAATGCCATAGTGCAATTTGGGCCAATTGAGCTGCTACGTAGTAAAAGTAAAGGTTTGGAAGGCCAAGGCCCCCTCTATCCTTAGCTCTATAAAGTACATTATGGGAGATCCTATGCTTTTTATTCTGCCAGATAAACCTGCCTATAGCCTGTTGAAGCGGACCCAAGTTAGACTTATTCAAGTGGACCGGAAGAGCTTGGAACAAGAATAGTATCCTAGGTAGCACATTCATTTTCACTGAATGTATTCTTCCGATCCACGAGATCGGTTTATCTACCCACTTCTCCATGTCGTTTATTAAATGTATAATTAGCGGGACATAATTTTGCTGGTATAGTTGAGAGGGATCCGCCGTCAACCAAATGCCTAAGTATTTGATATGGTCCTTCGCTATTCGTATGTGATAAGTCCTCCGTATATATGCTGCATCTTCCTCCCTCATACCCATGGCGATTGCGCTTGATTTGTGTAAATTAACTTTATAGCCAGCCACCTTGCCGTATTCCGTCAGAATCCCAGTCAGAGCCGCCATAGAGGCCCTCGGATCTGTTAATGTCAGCAATACGTCATCGGCGAAACCCGAGATAACATATTGCGTGCCCCCCACGGTGATCCAATATCATTTCTATGCAGATGACACGCAAATCTACCTGTCCTCTCCTGATCTCTCCCTGTCTCTCTTGACTAGTGTCTCTGACTGCCTCTCTGCTGTTTCTAACTGGATGGCTGCCCACTTCCTTAAACTAAACTTGACCAAAACTGAAATTCTGGTCTTTCCTCCCTCAAGTGTTGTTATTCCTGTGTCTGTCTCCCTCCAAGTCAACGGTGCTACCATCCGCTCCACCACGCATGCTCGCTGCCTAGGTAATCTCTTTGACTCCGACCTCTCCTTCAAGCCTCATGTTCAATCTATCGCCAAATCCTGTCATTTCCATCTCAAAAATATTGCGCGCATCCGCCCCTACTTAACGCCAGATGCGACTAAGGTGTTGGTCCATTAAACTGTCCTTTCTCCCCTTGACAACTATGTAATCCGCTTCTCAGTGGTCTTACGTGCTCCCAACTTGCGCCATTACAGTCCATAATGAATGCGGCGGCAAGGCTCATCTTCCTGTCCGCCCGCACCTCCCATGCCTCACCCTTCTGTCAGTCCCTACATTGGCTTCCTATAAAATATAAAGCTCAATTTAAAATTCTGGTTCTTGCTTTCAAATCTCTACATAATGCTGCTCCCACCTATCTATCCTCCCTTATACACAAGTATGTCCCGTCTAGGCCCTTACGATCTGCTGAAGACTTACGTCTATCTTCTGTCCGTACTCCCACCTCTGATGCTCACCTTCAAGATTTCTCGAGGGCTGCACCGTTCCTGTGGAACTCGCTTCCCTCCTCCGTTAGATGCTCACCCAGTCTCCACTCCTTCAAAAAATCGTTAAAAACCCACTTCTTCGGGGCGGAGTCTGACCGCCGAACTGACTGGAAGCGGGGGGAAAGAGCTCCCGTCAGGCGAGCAATAAACGAGGTGATTTCAGCGTTTATATCGCCCAGAACCCCTCCAGAGTGCGACACCCACGACGGGGGTGCACCGGAGAACCGGGGGATACCCTTCTTGAACGAATCGGGGCTCCCAGACCGCAACGCTACCTGGGGCCTGCGGGAGTTGGAGCCGGGGAGAGGCGGCCGCTCTCCTCGACGCCGGACACCCCAGAAAGCACTACAGACCTCCTACCCCCCCCCCCCTCTGGACCGGGGGGGACATCCCGGTCCCCACTAGACCGGCGGACCAGAGCCGAAAGCTCATGAGACAACCTACCTAGCCGACAGAAAGCAAGCCAGCAGTGGCAAAGATGGCCGCCCGACGTCCGCCGAAAAACAAGACTGAGGAAGAGCTCAGGTACCCCCTCCCCCTGGCGGCACTGGACAGGCTCTACTCGGCCTTCTGTGAGATGCTGCACCTCAGGGGTATGCCCTATCCTCAAGCGGCCCGAGCGGTAGCCTCGTGGATCCGCCCGGAGACCCGCCGTCGCCACTATGGAGCCCCACTACAGGCCCTCAGAGCGGCGGTCCAGCTCCGATACAAGAAGAAGCGGGAAACTGGCCACGCGGACCCAGATGCTGGCACCCGCATCCACAAACGCAGTGAGGACAATAACGGACCACCCCACAACCCCAGCTACGTACCCAAGCAAAGCTCATCAGACCGCCAAGTTTCCGTGAGACGACCCAGAGCTGGGACCGAGAGGAGGGCTGCAACAAGGGGGACAGCTAAACCTCACAACCAGCCTCAACAACCGGGATCAGAGGCATCGAGACGGCTACCCCCAACTAACAACCCGACGCAAAAGAATAACACATGGGTGCCTCGACGGGCTGGTGAAATTCCACAGGCTGGCGTGGGTTAAACGGGACATTTGCCACTAGCGATGAGTAACTAACCACATTGCTCCTGCTGACTCTATTAGTGACTGTTGGTGACAAAATGTTTTCAGTCTGATTCCACAACTTTTATGTAGTTTATTTTCCTTGCACTTGGTGACAACTACCTGTTTCTCGGAATGCTTATTGTTATGCCTACACTCATTAGGCATGTGTTTAGACTACCTGCTCCCATTTAATCTCACGTAACTAGATGCATTGGCCTAGCGCATTCCGCATTCTTTAACTCATGTGTTCCCATAAGTTGTTAGTTTGCTATTTACCTATGAATCTATATTTGTTAAGCGTTGCTTGCTCTCAGTTGTATTAACCATGTCTCCGCTGGCAGTATAATCGTCTAACTCAGCTAGTTAATATTCTAACAACGTGCAAACACTAATACTATTACCTAATGTGTGTGAACTTTGCAATGTGCTTAGCATGTTTGTTTAATTATGCACCATATAGCATAACATTACAACTTCATACTACACACGCTAGGCATACACATAGCGCAACGCTTAGATAGAAATATTTTATCCTGTACCAATCGACTACTAAACGACATTTTTTTATTTATTTTTTTGTTTTGTTTTGTTTCTCTGCATGTATAATCTTACTTACGTATCATATACAAAAAAAAAAAAGCGCACAACTTCTTGACCTTTTCCGCATATACCTGTGACTACACTTCTTGTGAAATCCATTTGTATTATCTTGTATTTGTACTTAACATTGCGCTTTCAAAAATAAAGAATTAAAAAAAAAAAACCCACTTCTTCATAAAAGCGTATCAAATAAACTGTTAATAGCTCCCAACTGATTCCTCTTCTGCAACTGTCACTAGTCTAATACTATCCTTACCTTTTTGTGTCATTTTACCCCACTCCCTCTAGCATGTAAGCTCATTGAGCAGGGCCCTCAACCCCTCTGTTCCTGTGTGTCCAACTTGTCCAGTTACAACTACATGTCTTTTTGTCCATCCATTGTAAAGCGCTGCGGAATTTGACAGCACTATATTAATATCATAATAATAATAATAATAATACGGTTGGAGTGGGGTTAGCCAGCCCCAGGTCTGGATGCACCAGGACCAGATAAGAGTGCGGATTCCTCCTCTTCAATGAACATAGCGGCTGACATGGCTTAAAGACGCAACCTCAAGGATCACCCTTCTGGAAAATAGCAACCATGACTCCAGGCTGTACTCCATGGAGTAGAAACTAGACGAACTCCGGCGGCAGCAACTCACTACTAATGAGAGAATCAACACAATAGAGGATTAGGGGAGTTTATGCAATTTAAAAGTCAGAAGCATTCTAGAGTCTGTGGGCCTCTCTGACTTATCACACTACGTTAGCTGTCTGTTTGCTGCCCTGTTGCCAGTTAGTGAAGTTATAAGTAATGTTTAATTGCCGAAGCCTGCAACAGCAGTAACATCAGCAACTTCAGACCTCTTCATCTGCTTTCAATCACTCAAAGATAAGGCCCTTCTCCTTGTAGCAGCCCAGGGGAAAACTCTGTTGCACTTTGAAGGCTCCACATTATTATTGTTCCCAGACCTCATGAAAAACTCTCTTACCTGGGGCAATGCCCTGCAACCGCTTTTGCAACAACTCCACACCAGGGACATTCCCTACAGATGCGGGTTTCTGAGACTACTCCTATTCACTCACCTAGGAACTACCTCCAGATCATGGAGCTATCAATGGGTTGGAGACCCACTTATGCAAGCTGAGCCTTATAGAGTGCCCGAAGGCAGATGGAGCATGTTTTTAAAAATTAGGGAATAGCATTTTACTCTCCAAGTTATTGCGCATTCTGTGAGATTAATTTGCTATCGCTACCTGGTCCGTAAAGCCATCTTTTTAAAGCCATGTAGATATACTTTGTTATTGCTGTAATCATAATTCCAAAGCTAATAGTGAATCAATGAATCTAGCACACAAAGCAATCTGGGGCAATGAATGCTGGGGCACAAAGCAATCAAGAAGAGGTTCCCCACGACTTTCTTAAGGAGCTTCAACTTAGGAGCTTTATAATAGTGGCAAATTCTATATAAAGTGGCAGTTTTATAAAGTGTGAAAAAGGGACACTTTGTTAACACATAAAGCACTTTAACAAACTGAATTTGGTATTTTCTGTTAAGACCAATGAAAGTCAAAATAATAACACAGTCAATACCAACAGTCCAGGGTTTTGTCAGTATCTCCATTCAGTATTTAAAAGAAATGTGAAATGGTTAAATTCTGAACTCTTAATGTGCCTCAAAAACTGGGTTGGGATTCGCTGCTTAAAGGAGTGGGATGGCTGGTTTCAGTTTACCAAATCAAGAGACGTGTCACTTTCTCAAAACACAGGGTTGTGACTGTTAAGTTTTTAGCTTACTACAACAATGTTTATTAACCCCTTAAGGACAGAGCTTCAGAAGCTTGACTTACGCTTAATGACACAAGCAATTTTTGCATTTTCTTGCTGTTTGCGTTCAACTGCAATTTGCATCTCTCTCATTTATTGCACCGACACATATTATATACTGTTTTTTAAAGGACAGAAAGGGCTTTAATTTGATATAACATATATATATATAAATGCTTACTTATTATAAAAAAAATACAGAAAAATGCAAAAAAAAGAAAAATATTGGGTTTTTTTTACAGTTTTTGCAATCATAATGTGTGCATAATTAGTGCAGGTTAAGGAAAGTAATTAAAAATAAATTCATTTATTTGTTCTGATTTACAGAATATATAATGTGTCTGGGATTTTAAGTTTTTTTTGGTAGTTACAGGTCACAAAGCACAAGGAGTAAAATAAAATTTTAATGTGGAGCGATTTTAGAATTTGGTATGTTTGTCTTGTAAGCCTAATAGCCATAAAATAAAACAAAATTGCCACACAAAAGTATATATTTATATAAAGTAGACATCACAGGCTATTTACCTAAGGTTGTTTTGACACTTTCTACGTAGCCATTTTACCGCCAACCTCTGCTAAATATTGGAGTAAAATTGTGTTTTTTGGGGGTTTTCGCACACAAACGTATAACAAAGAACTTCTCATGTGTATTTTGTAAAGTTGGTGTGTGCTATTCCTGTACAAAGTTTTATTATGTGTTCAGTTACTTCTGCTGAGTACAACGGTACCCCCATTGTATGTCTTTGGCACTATTTCGTGAAGCTACAGTGCCATATAGGAGACCTGTCCTTTTCAGTATTCACAGTAGAATTTTGAGAGACGGATTTAATGAGCCTATGCTTCCATTTGGGGTATTATAACAGTTTGACTGTTCAAAAACCCCCACAAAGGCCTACCATTTGTAAAAGTAGACACTCCACGGTATCTCATAAGGTGCATATTGTGCCTTAACATGCCCCCATTTTTTTACCATTACATGCCAAAGTATGTGGTAAAAAATAATTTTGTGCATTTTTTACATACGGATTGCATTTTTGCTGGGCATTTTGTATATTTCATATGTGCCACTAAGTTCAAACCCCCCAAATTATGCTCAGCTAAGTCTTCTGAGTAAAAGGACACCCCCATTGTATGTCTATGGCACTATTTCGTGAAGCTACAGTGCCATACAGGAGACCTGTCCTTTTCAGTATTCACAGTAGAATTTTGAGAGACGGATTTAATGAGCCTATGCTTCCATTTGGGGTATTATAACAGTTTGAATGTTCAAAAAAAACCCACAAAGGCCTACCATTTGTAAAAGTAGACACTCCAGGGTATATCATAAGGTGCATATTGTGCCTTAGCATGCCCCCATTTTTTCACCAATATATGCCAAAGTATGTGGTAAAAAATAATTTTGTGCATTTTTTGACATACGGATTGCATTTTTTCTGGGCATTTTGTATATTTCATATGTGCCACTAAGTTCAAAACCTCCAAATTATGCTCAGCTAAGTCTTCTGAGTAAAAAGACATCCCCAATGAATGTCTTTGGCACTATTTTGTGAAGCTACAGTGGCATATTGGAGACCAAGCCATATCAGTTTTTACAGAACTTTGAATTTTGACGCTGGGCCTATGTGCAATTTCCAAGCATCTTCGTAAGTTTTGAATTCAAACTACCCCACAAAGGCCTACCATTTCTTAAAGTAGACACCCCAGGGTATTTCAAAAGGCATATTTTGAACCTTAGCGTGGGATAATTTTTCCGCTAGCTTGTACCAGGTGTAGTGGTAATGAGCGTTTTTTCTGCCTTTTTGACACACAAAGTGAGTTTGCACAGTATATTTTGCAAACCTTATGTGTGCTACGACTGTATAATACTTCATATGTTGCTCAGCTATGTCAGCTGAGTATAAAAATACCCCCGTATGTACCTTTGCCAGGTATATGTGGACATCGGAGGGGCACATTTGGGACACAGCCATTCCATTTTTTTTCAAACTTTAAATTTTTACGCTGTGCCCATGTCCCATTTTAGAGTATTTTACCAGGCTATATAATCCAAATACCCCATAAAGCCATACCATTTCTTAAAGAAGACATCCCAGGGTATTTCAAAAGGCATATTTTGAACCTTAGTGTGGGATCATTTTTCCGCTAGCTTGTACCAGGTGTAGTGGTAATAAGCGTTTTTTCTGCCTTTTTGACACACAAAGTGAGTTTGCACAGTATATTTTGCAAACCTTATGTGTACCACCACTCTATAATACTTTATATGTTGCTCAGCTATGTCGGCTGAGTACAAAAATACCCCCGTATGTACCTTTGCCAGGTATATGTGGACATCGGAGGGGCACATTTGGGACACAGCCATTCCATTTTTTTTCAAACTTTAAATTTTTACGCTGTGCCCATGTCCCATTTTAGAGTATTTTACCAGGCGATATAATCCAAATACCCCATAAAGCCATACCATTTCTTAAAGAAGACATCCCAGGGTATTTCAAAAGGCATATTTTGAACCTTAGTGTGGGATCATTTTTCCGCTAGCTTGTACCAGGTGTAGTGGTAATAAGCGTTTTTTCTGCCTTTTTGACACACAAAGTGAGTTTGCACAGTATATTTTGCAAACCTTATGTGTACCACCACTCTATAATACTTTATATGTTGCTCAGCTATGTCGGCTGAGTACAAAAATACCCCCGTATGTACCTTTGCCAGGTATATGTGGACATCGGAGGGGCACATTTGGGACACAGCCATTCCATTTTTTTTCAAACTTTAAATTTTTACGCTGTGCCCATGTCCCATTTTAGAGTATTTTACCAGGCTATATAATCCAAATACCCCATAAAGCCATACCATTTCTTAAAGAAGACATCCCAGGGTATTTCAAAAGGCATATTTTGAACCTTAGTGTGGGATCATTTTTCCGCTAGCTTGTACCAGGTGTAGTGGTAATAAGCGTTTTTTCTGCCTTTTTGACACACAAAGTGAGTTTGCACAGTATATTTTGCAAACCTTATGTGTACCACCACTCTATAATACTTTATATGTTGCTCAGCTATGTCGGCTGAGTACAAAAATACCCCCGTATGTACCTTTGCCAGGTATATGTGGACATCGGAGGGGCACATTTGGGACACAGCCATTCCATTATTTTTCAAACTTTAAATTTTTACGCTGTGCCCATGTCCCATTTTAGAGTATTTTACCAGGCTATATAATCCAAATACCCCATAAAGCCATACCATTTCTTAAAGAAGACATCCCAGGGTATTTCAAAAGGCATATTTTGAACCTTAGCGTGGGATCATTTTTCCGCTAGCTTGTACCAGGTGTAGTGGTAATGAGCGTTATTAAATTAATTTTTTAACTTTTTCAAACTTTTTTACTTTTTAAAACTATTTTTTCAACTTTTGTTTTGCTTATTCATTTTTTTAAAGTTTCCTAAACTTTCGTAAAACTTTTTTTTACAGATTTAACATTTTTCTAAGCTTTTTCTTTTACCGTTAACCCCTAACTAGCAGTAAGCAGCACTAACAGTAAATTCCCCATTTTCCCATAACTCCCACCCACCCCAGCTAGCAAAATATTTAATTATACAATATTTAAATTAGTTAATTAAATTAATTTAACCCCTGAGGGTTAAAAAATAAATAAAAGTTCATCGTCAGGGGTTAAAAAAAAAATTAGATCACAGTATAATACTGTGATCTGTATTTTGATCACTGTAGGTAGTGATAGACTGGCAGGGAAGGGGTTAATTTTTATTTGGACTGGGTAAAGGGTTTATTTTTTTTTAAATTTTATACTTAAATGTTATTAAAACTTTTTTTTAACTTAATTTTTTAACTTTTTAAAGCTTATTTTAAAACTTTTTTTAACGTTAACCCCTAGTTAGCCTAACACTAAATCCCCCAATTCCCCACTAACTTCCACCCTCCCCAGCTAGCTAAATTTATAATTTTAAAATATTTAAATTAATTAATAAAATAAATTTAACCCCTGAGGGTTAAAAAAAAAAAGAATTAACCCTCAGGGGTTAAAAAAAAAATCAGATCATATTAAAATGTAATCCCTGCCAATTGATCACTGTAGTCAGTGATCAATTGGCAGGGAAGGGGTTAATTTTTTATTAAAATGGTAAAGGGGGGGTAAAGGGGGGTGGGATTTTAAATAAACTTTATTTTTTGAACACCAGGGGGCAGGATCAGCACTGATCCGTCTCCCTGCACTTCACACTGAACCCGGAAGTGCTGGGAGGCGGAAGGTAAGTATACAGAGCACATGTGCCCGCTCTGGCATGCTGTCAGAGCGGGCACATGTACTGGGACAGCCCGATCCGGTGCTCCCGGTCTGCCTCTAATGCAGAGGCAGACCGGAGCACCATTAACCCCACGATCGCCGCGATTGCGGCGATCTGGGGTTAATTTTACCGCGTGACGGACGAGGTCCGTCATCCGTCGTTAAGGGTATCCCCTGGATGACGGACCTCGTCCGTCACCCGTCGTGAAGGGGTTAAGGCTTTTCATTGAGAAGGTTTTAAATAGTATCATCTACTTAGTAAGGATAACTCAAGGCTTAATGGGTCTTTCCATTGAGAAAGTTGTAATGCTATTATTTTTACATTTAATTTGAAAGCAGTTACAAAATGTTTTAAGTAAAAAAAAAATAGCTTTATGAAGAATTGTCAAAAATATTTGCTTAGAAAGTAGAAAGTAGAATTGAGCTGCAAATTATTTATCATTATACTGAAATTTGCTTTATTAATATTCAGATACCATTTTCAATGCACATTAATGCTTACCTACCTTTTTGTGATCTTGACTTGAGTGATCTGGTGGTGAGTAAATTACAGATTTGAGGTCCACAAGTGCATAAAATAAAAATGCTATGCATTTCTAAATTCAAAGCAGATCGTATGGGTAAAGATTCTATATCATTATCCGAGATTACTTGTTTTTTATCGTGTCTTTTTGAACCTCTACATAGACAATGGTCAACAAGCCAAAAGGGTCCACTAAGGAGATGAGGGTCTCCCCAGGAGTCCCAGAGTACCATTGTACAGCAAACATCTAACACATAATACCACAATCTGAACACACTCATACACACCAACACAAACTACACAAACAAACATTAACTTAACCAGAACAGCTCACACAAACACTCATACATATACAACACCAAAAACTGCACATACAAAGCACCACATACACACGTATCTTACAAGAGGCAAACAATCTGCTCAGACAGATCCCTTGTTTGCCTCGTGTCCTGGGGGGCTCAAGAGCTGGCCGGCTGGCCACTTTTGAGCCCCCCAAGGCGGGAGGCGGGCAACGAGGGAGCATGCTCACCTGAGCTCTTCCTGCTCAGCTCCCTCCGCGCCGCTTAATGAAGCCGGGAGTCGGAATATGACGTCAGACTGGCTCCCAGCATCACTAAGCGGCGCACGAGCTGAGCTGGGAGATTAAAGCTCCCTCGCCTTCTACTCAGCCTGTCCGCCCCTTGCCTGCCCGACCAGCAGCCCCACTGGACGGCAGGTAAGCAATCCACTCCAGCTGAGCAGGGAGGCTGGGTGGATTTAAAATAAAATTAAAAAAAGAATAATTTTTGAGTGTTGGTGGAAATGTGTTTGTGTGTGTCTGTGAGTGAATGTGTGTATGTGTCTGTGGGTGTGTGTCTGTAAGTGTGTATGTGTGTGTGTCTGTAAGTATGTGTGTCTAAGTGAATGTGTGTTTGTGTGTATGTGTCGGTCAGTGAGTGCGTACGTCTCTCAGTGAGTGTGAGTCTGTCAGTGTGTGTCCGACTAACAGTGTGTGTCTGTCTATCAGTGTGTCAAATCAGTGTGTGTATGTCATTGTTTGTCAGGGTATATGAGAGTGTGTGTCTGTCAATGAGTGTATGCATCTATCAGTGAGTGTGTGCGTCTGTCAGTGAGTGAGCGTCTGTCAGTCAAAGTGTGGCCTTGACAGGAAGGGGTGGGGGAAGTTTGAATTGGGGGGGTGGGGTGCCCAAGCAAATCCTAAATACACCACTGCATACACCCCACAAAAGAACTTCTACACCCAAATGTAACACAAGCTAATTTATAAAAAAAAAAATAGGGCCAGTATTCATAGAGGCTTCAAAGTATTACAAGGTGTCACAGCACTACTAAAAGACTGCCTACACCTGAGATAGGCTATAATGTTTTTCAAATAGCAGGTGCTCAACACAATTTGTGTCTCTTGACACATTCATTATAAGCATACAATATAAAATATTTTTTGGATTCATTACTATGGCCTTGTGGTCTTCAAAAGTAAAATGTAAAGGTTTTTTATTGAGCAGACGTTTGTATGTTTGCTTCATGGTTTTTTAAGCAAGCCAAAACCATTCTTTGCAGGCTTACTGCTCACTCCCATATGCTTCCTCTAGGTGCCAGCTGTGACCGAGGCACATGGTTTATATTCTCCCACAATGCCCAGCATTCTTGTTGACCATGGAAGAGAACATTGTCATGTTACATGATATTGTTTTATTATGATGTACTGTTTCTTTAATGTTTATCTTAAGTTTGTCTCTTGGGCCACTCCATAGTTTGATGCTGCTTCAGGTACTCCCCTCCCCCTCTCCTGTTCTAGTGTATTCTATGCTGTACATTTAATGTGACTTGTGATATCTCTCCTACCTGTATGGAAGAATCGTTCTTTTACTTGTTGTAACTGCACATTATACAGATCATACGACGAATAAACATCGCCAGATCTTCTTACATGTGAGTTGTGACTGAGTAAACTATCTGGGAAGGTGATTTGGTATGGATAATCTCATCAGGGCAATGAGCGCCATGTGCTCCTGAAAACCACATTCATCGCCTTTGCAGCCGTTCCAGAATAGTAAAAGAACGTATCCAGCAGCTAGTACAGAGATTGCTGTGTCACAGGACAGATCATAGTGAAGTGTAACTGTGTGTATTGTATTGATACCGGAGAAACTGACGGAAGCCAAGCACAGAGAGATGGACACAGGTTTCTTCAGGAAGGAAGAGATTCTTTATTGGATCACCGATCGGGACTCAGAGGGACTAATGTCACCAAAATACAGCAAGTTCTGAGCCCCGGACAATAGTGCAGGCTCCTTATATAGGCACATAACTCCTCCCATATTAAGCTCCACCCGCACATTCTCTTGACCAATCAATACAAATAAGAATTAACTTCCTGCTTGACCGCATGGCCTGTCCAGCACAATGGAGGAGGGGAATACTACATCCTGTATTCTTGCACATGCTCCGTACACTACTGATCGTATCTTGCCTCGTGCAACCAACTGATCGATACGTCAGCATATGCACGTACACATGCCACGTGGTAATCTCGGCCTACTAAATTTATTTTTACCGAGATTCCACCACATTCCCCCCTTTGATGCCTCTTGATATTTCACAATTACTTGAGGCATCACTTAACCTTAGTTTGCATACACAGCAAGTTACCTTGAACCAGACCAGACTTATCTTATGATGTGAATCTTCAACACTCATCTTCCTGCATTGGTTCTCCCTGATCTAGAGCCTTATATTTATAAATTGCCATTATCTGTGCAGCAGCCTTCCTCTCTGCTATATTTTCTATCAGGCTTTGCACAGACCTAACTATTAAGGGTATAAGACACGGCAGGAGTAGACACAACATTAAAATCAGTAGGACTCCACCTACCACTGCCTTAAGCCCTCCAAACCACTCATACCAGCTACCAAACCAACTGCTTGGATTATACCCTTTCCATACCTGAGTAGGCACATGCGCTAGTTTAACCATATGGCTAGTAAGCTCAGCTATTGCTTGCCCTTCGTCATCTATTTGAAGACAGCAATTGCTCAGGTTAAACTTCCCACATACACCTCCCTCTACTGCCAAAAGGTAATCCAAGGCTAATCTATTTTGGTAGACTGCTGTCCTCATCCTGGTATTATGCTTCGCTAGAAGATTGAGCGCTTGTGATGTCTCGTTAGTAATGATCTCAACCACCGCCTGTAATCTTATAATACGGTTGAGCATATAAATAGGGGTTCTATAACCAAAAGTACCGTCCTCTGCCCACGTGGCTGGCCCATAATAATCTATAATACGCTGGGGAGGCCATTCATTATCTTCCCAGGCGCCTATCTCTATGGGTCCCCTTTTCTTCCTATGATTCACATCATACACTTTAACACCTAAAGTCTCACCTGTTTCAATAGGTAACAAGAAGAAGGATAGTTTGAGCATACCCAACACACATGCCCCTTCCCAGTCCTGTGGCAACTCCGAATAGGCTTTCTTACCACAGATCCAGTACAAATTTGCTGGGGCTCTCCAGGTAGATGTGATGGATAGGTCAAACCACACATCCTTTAAATTGGCGTATCTAGCAAACGGGTTAGATGGTTCTGAGACATTTGAAGCCGACCACCAAGTTGTATTCTTCGTATCATCATCATAAGCTTTTTGCCCTAGACAAGTTAATTCTCCTACAGAAGTATTATACATCATTCCTTTCCTTGCTATGCAAACATAACCTATGATGGAGGTCTTTAATCTCCACTCAGATTTACCTCTAACACTCATATGATAATCGGCTTGTGTAGATATTAATTGGTCAACTGCCTCAGAACCGGACATTACCTCCTTTGCTTCCCAAGGCCATTGGTCTCCCATGTTAGTACCTCCACACACATAGCAGTTGGTAACATTAAGACTACCGGCAATACTTTCGGCTAAATCAATAAACAGGTTTTTAGCATTATGGGGGATCTTATTATCTATGCTCATCTCTTCATAAAAGGAATGGTATACTTGATGAGTCTGGGAGGATACCGTATCAGTCTCTATCCCTATAAACAATACTGTCCCAGGATCTAAACCCGTCCCATATATTTGAAACCCAAATAAATTACCATATTTATCTAAGAACTTGTCGGGGTTATTTATAAGTATATGGACTGGATTGCATTCCATAGACTTACAATATGGGCTGGTAGGCAACTTAGTCACGATCATGTCCTTGTCTACTGTCTGTCCCCAAGTTGCCCACCCCACACAAGACCAATATGGGCAAAAGTTATAATCTCTATTTGGGCATCTAGGACTCACATATTTATTTTTACTACTGGGACAAATATATTTATCGTTAGACCCATACGTCCTCTCCCATCTAAGATCCCCACATACATTCCACGGCTTTCTACCACTTGATATCGCCTTACACGCATCAAATAGCAGAACACCCGAAGAATGTACGGATTCTAACACCGTCTTATTAATTAGGGTCCCCTGAGGATCTCCATTCCTGAGAGTCAACCAAATTGTACGAGGTTGATACTCCGGACTGAAGCACTTAGGTTCTCCTACTCCTAAATGGCACACACTATATTCTATATTTAGGTATCTACATCTTGATACATCTCCTTTACATTCGTATTGTGAATGCCAAATTAGGGTTTGGGAAATATGGTTACCTGTTCTTGTAGTCTTAATGCATACCTCACAGCTAGGAGTGTCGGTACCTCTACCTTCCTGAATATAAAAATACACATAAATAAACATTATCAGAAACACATCTTTCGTCGTCATCCTCAGTCTTCGTCCGTGCGAAGGCACCTCAGCTTCCAGGATGTAAGGGCTGCAGGGAATGGAGTTCTGCTCGTCTTCACAGGAGTCCCTTCGAGACTTTTCCTGGCTTATATACTATACGTCGGTGAGCGGACAGGCTTTATTATGGCCCTCTCACTCACTTACCAAATCTCTGAAACAATAAAATTTTGTAATCCACAAAGTTCCTCGTCACTCCGACTGAGTCGTGCGCTTTAACCGGATCTTGCAGGGATTCTCTGGATCTGCTGTAACTTGCCAAGAACCGACTGCTGCTGGTTTAACCCTGGAGTGATGTATCCACGGAGTCACTTCGGCTACTTTTATCGCTGTAGGGGTAGACAAAAGAACAACATAAGGACCTCTCCACTTGGGCCCTAACGGTACATTATTCCACTCTTTAATCCACACTTGGTCTCCTGGGTGGTAACTATGAACTGGGGGATAAATATTCACAGGTAATCTATCTTGTACCCATTTCTGTACCTCCTCCATAGTCTTACCCAACTCTACAACCTGCTGCCGGGTAATTCCTTCTCCCAGCTGACTCAAATCCCCCCTTAAGTTACCAAGTACGGGAGGTGGTCGCCCATACATGATTTCAAAAGGAGAGAGGCCCATCCTTCTGGTAGGCGTACTGCGGATTCGCAATAGAGCTATGGGCAAGAGAACGTTCCACTTAAGTTGGGTTTCCTGACACATTTTAGCCAACTGATTCTTAATAGTTCTATTCATTCTCTCTACCTTACCAGAACTCTGGGGTCTATATGCCGTATGAAGCCTCCACTTTATACCAAGCATATGAGTCAGTTGTTGTAGGCATTGATGAACAAAAGCTGGACCATTGTCCGATCCTATAGAGCAGGGTAGTCCATATCGGGGTATTATTTCTCGTAGCAGGAATCTCACAACTTCTCCTGCTTTCTCTGTACGAGTAGGACATGCTTCTACCCAGCCTGAATAGGTGCACACAATTACCAGCAGGTAACGATGTCCACCCGATTTAGGCATCACTGTATAGTCAATTTGTAAATCGGACATGGGGAGTCCCCCCATAAACTGGACTCCTGGTGGCTTTACTGGTCCTTGCCTTGCATTATTTTTAGAACACGTTACACATCTTCGTACAATGGCCTGAGTCAAGTTGGACAATCTTGGTATGTAGAAATGTTTTCTGAGAGATTCTTCTGTGCTGTCTCTCCCAGAATGTGTCCCGTTGTGATAGTTTTGGACAATTTCTACCGCTAGTGATGCTGGAATGACTATTCTTCCATCTTCTAACTGATACCATTTGTTCTCCAAATACTTTCCAGGTTCAGTCTTTAACCACTCCTCTTCTTGAGCTGTATAAACTGGAGTCCATTGAGACAGTGGAGTTGGTATAAGAGCAGCTATATGCCCCACATACTCCTGTCTTCCCGATTCAGCGGCACGCTTAGCTGCACTATCTGCCATCCGATTTCCTTTGGTTACATCACCATCTCCTCTCAGATGCGCTCGACAATGTATGATACCGACTTCTTTCGGCTCCCACACTGCTTCCAATAGTTGTAGGATTTCAGCTGCGTACTTGATTTCTTTGCCTTCTGAATTCAATAGTCCTCTTTCTTTATACAAAGCTCCGTGGGCATGAGTGGTTAAAAACGCATACTTGGAGTCCGTGTAGATGTTCACTCTTAAACCTTCAGCCAATTGTAACGCTCGTGTCAGTGCTATCAATTCTGCCTTTTGTGCTGATGTTCCTTTCGCCAGTGGCCGAGCTTCTATCACCTTGTCTATTGTTGTTACTGCATATCCTGCATAGCGGATCCCTTCTTTCACATAACTACTGCCGTCAGTGTAATATTGAACATCGGGGTTCTGGATGGGAAAATCACGAAGATCTGGTCTACTTGAAAATACTTCATCCATTACTTCCAAACAATCATGTTGACTTTCAGTAGGTTGTGGCAAAAGGGTAGCTGGATTTAAGGTGTTTACAGTCTCTAAATGCACTCTTGGGTTTTCACACAACATTGCTTGATACTTGGTCATACGGCTATTACTGAACCAATGATTTCCTTTGTAATCCAACAACGTCTGTACTGCATGTGGGACTCGTACATAAAGTTCTTGACCCAGAGTGAGTTTATCGGCTTCAGCTACTAGTAGGGCGGCTGCAGCTACGGCTCTTAGACAAGGTGGAAGTCCGCTGGCCACTGCATCCAGTTGCTTAGACATATAGGCAACAGGTCTTTGCCATGATCCCAAGTACTGTGTCAATACTCCCACAGCCATTCTTCTTTGCTCATGTACATACAGGTAGAATGGTCATGTGTGATCAGGTAGACCTAATGCTGGGGCACTCATCAAAGCCTTCTTCACATCTTCAAATGCCGTTTGCTGTTCTTGAGTCCATAAGAAGGGGTCGTGCTCTGTACCTTTGATAGCTGCATACAGAGGTTTTGCCAGTATCGCGTAGCTGGGAATCCATATCCTACAGAAGCCTGCTGCCCCCAAGAATTCTCGCACTTGTCTTCTATTCTTGGGTATCGGTATTTGGCACACAGCTTCTTTTCTCTCTGGCCCCATAATTCTTTGACCTTCAGAAATATGGAATCCCAGATATTTGACAGTTGGCAAACACAACTGAGCCTTCTTTCTAGACACCTTGTATCCTGCCTTCCAGAGAATGTGTAGTAGATCGTGTGTTGCTTGCTGACATATTTCCTTTGTAACTGCTGCTATCAACAAGTCATCTACATATTGTAACAATACACACTCTCCTGGGATGGACTCGAAATCCAATAAATCTTGACTTAGAGCTGAACCAAATAGGGTAGGTGAATTTTTAAACCCTTGGGGCAGTCTTGTCCAGGTCATTTGGCGTTTTGAGCCCGTTACAGCGTTTTCCCATTGGAAAGCAAAGATACATTGACTTTCTGCGGCAATTCGGAGGCAAAAGAAGGCATCTTTGAGGTCTAAGACTGTAAAGTAAGTAGCCCCGCCCGGAATTAAAGCAAGCAGGTTATATGGATTGGGCACAACTGGATGTATACTAACAACCGCATCATTGACTGCTCTCAAGTCCTGCACAGGTCGATACTCATCTGTACCGGGCTTTTGAACAGGCAGCAATGGGGTGTTCCAGGGGGAAGTACAGAATTTTAGGATACCATACCGTATGAACTTATCCAGATAAGATTGGATGTTCTTCTTAGCCTTCTGCGGGATGTGATATTGTCTTAGGCTCACTGGATAAACCCCAAGTTTTAGTTCGATTTTAATAGGTGGAATATTGCGGGCCAGTCCTGGTGGGTTGTTCTCTGCCCAAACTCCTGGTATGTTAAATAAGGACTCATCACTCCTAGGGTTTTGGCTAGTCAACGCTGTATAAAGTCGCCACTCTTCTTCCTTTGGTACGGATAATGTCATAATACCTGAAGGTCCATTAAACTTTAAGGATGTTGTTCCATTTGGTAGGAACGTAATCTGCGCTTGTAACTTAGATAGCATATCACGTCCCAGCAATTGGACTGGACATTCAGGCATATAAAGGAATTGATGTTTTACTACGTGGCCTCCCAATGTACAGAGTCGACTTTTAAGAACCGGTTTTTCAGCACTTCTTCCAGTTGCTCCTATTACAGTAATAGTTCTTCCAGATGGAGGAGCAACTAGGTCAGTCACCACCGAATGTTCAGCACCAGTGTCGATCATGAACGCACTCCTTTTTCCCCCTATTGATACATCGACCATAGGCTCCGCTCGACCAAGGGGGATGGAGCCTGGTCGGTATCAATAGTCCTCCATGACCGTGTCAGCCAATCCTACAAAGTCCCTACCTTCTCTATCGCGGGACCTTTGCGCTGCTGGAAAATACCTATCTTCCCTAACACTTCCTCTGTTCCCATTGCTCCCTCTATTACCATTACTCCCTCCGGGGCCTCCTCTACCTCTCGCTCTGCCTCTAAAGTTTCCATAACCTGTCCTAGGTCTGTCTCTCTCATACTGTTCTCTTCGCGGACACTCATTTCTCCAATGCCCTTCTTCCCTACAGTATGCGCACTGATTTCTACTCAGAGGTTCATCATTCCACTTACTATCGCCTCTATCTGGGCCCCGTCTATCTACGCCTGCGATCGCTAACGCTAGCATATCAGCCTTTTTACGCATCTTGCGCTCTTCCTCTTTCTTACTTTCTGTTTCCCTATTCATATACACTTTATTCGCTACTTCCATTAGTTGGGTGATAGACATACCTGCAAACCCTTCTAACTTCTGTAGCTTGCGCTTAATATCTCCGTAAGCTTGGCTGACAAAGGCGGAGTTCACCATTCGGGAATTATCTGCGTCTTTCGGATTAAAGGGGGTATACAAGCGGTATGCCTCCAATAATCGGTCATAAAAGACACTGGGCGCTTCATCACTTTTCTGAATCACCTCAACTGTCTTCGACATGTTAATAGCTTTCTTTCCTCCGGCTTTCATGCCAGCAATTATAGCGTCTCTATAGGCTCTGAGTTGAACCATATCTGCGCCATTTACATTCCAGTCGGGATCGGTATTAGGGTAATGTGTTGCGGCCCATGCTGCTGGATTGGCTTGATTCAAAGCACGGGCTCTATCCTCTAGCGCTTTAATGGCCGCTTGATTAATCCTTGTCCTTTCCTCATTATTGAACAAAGTCATTAATAACTGCTGGCAATCAGCCCATGTCGGATTATGTGTCTGAACTATCGAGGTGAACAGATCGGTCATAGCTTGTGGTTTCTCAGTGTACGAGGAATTGTGGGTCTTCCAATTCAAGAGATCGGTAGTCGTGAACGGGACATATACGAAGACTGGATCAGCATGTGCCATTTGACCTGCGGCATCGATATAGGCTGACCCGGGATTCAGACGAAGAGGCATCTGATAATGTTTTAATTGTTGGGTACCGGTCAGTTGTCGGGTTAGTATGGGGCTACGTGGAGGGGCGTCAGTTAGAGGTTCCGGTCGGGGGGTAATAAAGCATGAGGATGTGGGAGCTTGGTTTTGGGAAAAGTTAGTAAATAAAACACTTCGAGCCGAGCTAGAAGAAGCTTGACCGGAAGTCTGAAGTGGCGCCAAATCAGGATATTCAGATCTAATGGGGGTTGGTTCTGGTTCCGGAAGGGGAGATTTAGTACGAGAGGGGGTGGATTCTGTACTGGAGGAGGAAGCGGAAGTGGATGGGGCAATGGGGGAAGGGGTGCAGGACTTCCTGCATTCGCGTCACTTCCTCTTAAAGGAAAGTAAGGGGGCGGCAAAGGGATCTCGGACTCAGGGGGCGTGTCCAAAATGGGCCTAACACCAGTCCTAGTGGACAAACAAGTCCTAGCCACCAAGAGGCGACATTGCTCCTCGTGGCATGTCTGAATCCATTTTGGCGAGTCATTTACGGCCTGTCTCCAACAATCAATATAAGGAAACTGCCCGTAAAGTTCAGGCCTACCTGACACAGCCACGTGTACACGCTGTATCAGGGTTGGATCCAAACTACCACGTGGCGGCCATGCCGCAACCAAAGTAGGCCACTCCCTAGTACACAAAGTGACCAAACGTACAGGAGACATTTTAACCCCAAAATCCCATGTTTTGAATCCCTTTTTAAAATTCTTCACCATACAACCTAAGGGATCCGGAATCGTTGACTCCGACGCGCCCATACTTATCAATGGAACGTCGTTGACAACGAATACTATGCACGCGTACTATTCAACAGTCACACCCGTTTCCTCTGGCAACAGCACCACGTGGTACGGTTACCAAGTGAAACGTACACAATAACACAATAAACACTCAGGGAATTCCCGTACACACACAGCTGTTACACCAGTCACTAAATAATCAATATTATGCCCTTTGGCGAAACTATACAGTCACCCACGCTATAATTCTCTATATATGAATTACCCGTCTATAACACACCCCAGTAACATCGTCTTTTACAAATAGCGGTTACAGTACGGTTAGCATAGGTCAAAGCACAATTTAAGGTCACAATACAATTATTAGTGGTTATGGTGTTAAACATGCAATGGACGACAGTGATTAGTACTTATATACAGTGTCAGTAAATATACAGGGTTATGGTACCGTGCACTATGATACAGCAACACACTATTAACACTCTCGCTAGACGGCTGAGCTCGCGCTATCTAACAAGATATACACTTTACTAAACAATCTTTAACACATTTACAATTCCCAACTAAACTATTGGCCAGTACCTTGAATGGACTACCTAAAACTATCTACATCCGTTTTGGTTAGCCACACTGCCCAAGCACCACATATAGCGAGCTAGAGGACCGAATTTACACAGACGCCTCTTAGTCGATTACTATCAAAAATCTAGTGGGTTCCAAATTTACACGCCTTCCCACTTAGCCAAGATAGGTTGAGAGCTAGCGAACCGAATTTACACAGACGCCGCTTAGTCTCCCGGTCCCTCCGACCTAGCGAACAAAATATACACCCTAGAACGCTAGTCTAGACAAGACACCGGTGTCCGGCTAGGGCTATTTACACCAGAACCCCGCCTGACTAACCAAATCAAACGGTCTGACTAAAGAGCGTTCGATTGAGCGGTGCGCCTTCGCTCCTTCCCTCCGACAGAGGGGGCAGATTCCATACACAAATAACCCCTTATGGGCCTACCGCACAATCGGTATACCCCTAGTGGGTCTGCCGTCTAAAACAGCAGTTGTCTTACCTCCTCGTTCCTGAACCTGAGTTCACACTCATCGACGGGGACACCCCAGCACTTCTTACGTAGAGGCCGATGATCTCCTGGACAACAGACCAGTGGCGCCGAGACGAAGGGAGGTCCACGCAGAAGTTCAGGGGTGCAGCCGTAGAGAACGTGGGCAAAGATAGACTGTCTCACGCCTCTGCCTCTCAGCTACCGTTGAACGACGAGCTTCCCGGCCAATGCACCAAATGATACCGGAGAAACTGACGGAAGCCAAGCACAGAGAGATGGACACAGGTTTCTTCAGGAAGGAAGAGATTCTTTATTGGATCACCGATCGGGACTCAGAGGGACTAATGTCACCAAAATACAGCAAGTTCTGAGCCCCGGACAATAGTGCAGGCTCCTTATATAGGCACATAACTCCTCCCATATTAAGCTCCACCCGCACATTCTCTTGACCAATCAATACAAATAAGAATTAACTTCCTGCTTGACCGCATGGCCTGTCCAGCACAATGGAGGAGGGGAATACTACATCCTGTATTCTTGCACATGCTCCGTACACTACTGATCGTATCTTGCCTCGTGCAACCAACTGATCGATACGTCAGCATATGCACGTACACATGCCACGTGGTAATCTCGGCCTACTAAATTTATTTTTACCGTGATTCCACCACAGTATGAGAGGTCTGCATACAACCCCAGCACAGCTTGTTACAGCCCCACACAGTATACAGACACTCTTCACTGCTACAGCCAAGCCTGTGTACTTCAGGCCATCATGAGTGGAAAAGGCTCAGTATGTGATGAAACACCACAGCATGCACCACATGGAGAAAGCCAGGATGAGGACCCAGAGCCCAGTGCATTGGCTAAACGCTCTGTGAAACACACTTGGAAGGTTTAAAAGAACTATGAATCGATGAGAACTGAACTAGCAACCAGTTTGAAGCAGATTTGGGATAAAATCCTCACCCACATTGATGTGATTTCATATCCCAGCCATAAGGTACTGCAACTAGAGGGCGCCATAAAGCATCTCTCTGCTTCATATGAACTGTAATAGACTACAAGCAATAAATATAAAACTATTCTGCAAAACATTAACACTGAGGAATCATTAGAGCAACTTAACAATGTCCAGCTTCTTAACATGGAAAGAGAAAGCTTTATCCTGCTAGCTAAAGCAAAGACAGAAGCAAAATTAATGCAGCCATAGGACACTGTATCTCACAGATCCGTATCCACCTGACATTCTAAAAGTTCCTCTAGATCCCGAAATTCAAGGCACTCAACGCTTAGTGAACAGCTTATAAACGCACAAGCAGAATCAGAGGCTAGCAAAGTACAGGCCGCATATGCAAAAAAGAGAGCAGACATGGAGGCTGAGGCTGCAGCAATGCAAGCCAAAGCGGCAGCAATGGAAGCTCAGACAGCACGTCAAAGGGCAGCAATTAAAGCTTTAAAGGAACAGAGCAACTACGAGGCAGCTGCAGCAAAACTAAAGATTTTGGAACAAGCTATCGGTGCAGATGAAAATGCTAGTGAAAGGGTCAGCATCAAGGCAGATATGGAAGATCCTTTCGAAAGCACTAAGAACTATGTTCTAAACCACAGCAGCGAGCACTCAATTGCCTCCATTCTTCACGACAACGCAAGGACTTCACCACACCACCAGGCAAAAACTGTTCCAGCAACTTCCTACATGCAAAAACACCCCAGTGCAGCGCCCGACTGTCAAGCTGATTCTGCATATGTCACAGAATGGCACACCAATCTGCAAGCAAGTCACCAACCTCCTGCTAATAGTATCGTTCCAGACTTTAACCCAACAACTCAGCTGAACGCCCTTCCTGCACCATATCTTCCAACGTCTCTTTACAACAATACCATTAACAAGTCAGGTCTAGTAAGCTTCGATGACCATCCTGAAAATTACAGAAGCTGGAAAGCTGCCTTCAAAACTACCATAGGTGATCTTGGTATTTCTGCTGCTGAGGAGCTGGATCTGCTGATCAGGTGGCTTGGCCCACAATCTACAGAACGTGTCAAGAGCCTCAGGTCAGTCTACATCGACAATCCAACAGCAGGTCTCACCACTGCATGGGAATGTCTAGAACAGAGTTATGATAGTCCTGAAGCCATAGAGAATGCATTGCTTAAACGATTGGAAAATTTCCCAATGATATCCGGTAAGGACAATAAAGAGTTCCAGAGACTCAGTGACCTTCTTCTCGAAGTCCAGCTTGCCGAAACCGACCCTAAACTACCGGGACTCAGTTACCTGGACACTGCTCGAGGAGTTAACCCTATCATTTACAAGCTTCCGTATAGCCTACGTGAAAAGTGGATCCAAATTGGGTCAAAATACAAAAGAGAAAACAAGGTTTCATTTCCCCCTTTCTCCTACTTCTGCGAATTTGTCAGGAACATTGCTGACACCAAGAACGATCCTAGTTTTGCATTTGGTGAGTTCAGTACTCCCTCACTGAAAGGTGACAACCTACAAATCAGCTACAGGAACCGTAGAGGTCCCGTGTCTGTTAAGAAGACAGACATTATTCACGCTCCCACCTCAGCTCCCGCCTCAAACAAGAGCAGCAAGATCGAAAACCCAAACCGATTATGTCCTATCCACAAGAAGCCACATCCCCTCAAAAAAATGTATCGGCTTTAGGAGGAAGCCCCTTCAAGAACGAAAGGAACTCCTAAAGACCTTTGGGGTATGTTATAGATGCTGTGCTTCCACTGATCACTTCGCCGTGTAAAATCCCTATCAAGTGCATAGAGTGCGGTTCCGAGGACCATGTTCAAGCTCTCCATCCACTTGAGTCCAATCCTTCACAACCTGCAAACCTTTCTCCCAGGCCAAATCACGGCGGGAAGAGTACAGATCAGGTTCCTGATTCCACCATGATATTTTCCTCATGCACTGAAGTCTGTGGGGAAGACCACTGTGACAAGTCTTGTGCTAAAATATGCCTAGTGAATGTCCACCACAAGGATCACCCAGAAAGGACTTTAAAGGTGTATGCTATCTTAGATGATCAAAGCAATCGATCACTTGCCCGATCTGAACTGTTTGATCTATTTTGCAAAAGAGGAGAGGTTCATCCTTACACCTTAGGTACTTGTAGCGGCACTACAGAGGCCTTTGGAAGAAGGGCCCATGGACTTATTGTGTCCTCTCTAGGAGATAACTTACAATTACCCTTACCTACACTTATAGAGTGCAACCAGATACCAGCCAACAAAGAAGAAATACCTACACCAGAAGTGGCCTTTTACCACCCTCACCTAAGGTCAATAGCAAGTGAAATCCCACCACTTGACAAAGATGCTAAAATCCTTCTTCTGCTGGGAAGATATATTCTAAGGGTCCACAAGGTGCACAAGGTGCACAGGCAGGTCAGCAGACCCCCAGATGATTCATTTGCCCAGTACCTGGACTTAGGCTGGGTCATCATAGGTAATGTCTGTAAAAGCGAAACGAAAGGGCCTACTAACATTTCTTCATTCAAGACAAATGTATTGCCAAATGGTCGTAATACTCACTTCGAGCCATGCCCACATCATCACTGGGTAAAAGAGAAGGTAACTAGCTTCAAGTTGCAACACAAACCTTTCCCACACATACGATGACAGTTTTGGCTCTACAGTTTTCAATGCAAGCAGCTCAGACAACATGTTAGGTCCTTCAGTAGAAGGCAAAGAATTCCTTAAAGTAATGGACAACGAGTTCTTTCGGTAAGATTCCAATAGTTGGGTAGCACCCTTACCCTTTCGCCTCCCAAGAGAGGCATGCGCATTAGGTCCCCTCGGCCGGTGGGCGAGATCAGTCTCGCCCACCGGCCGACGCAATGAAGAGGAGGAGCGTCGCGGAGGCGGAGACAGCGACGAGGGACATCGCCGCTGCCTCAGGTAAGTCACTGAAGGGGTTTTCACCCCTTCAGTAACCGGGGATTAGGGGGTGGGAGGGAGAGGGACCCTCCAGTGCCAGGAAAACGGATCGTTTTCCTGGCACTGGAGTTTCCCTTTAACAACATGCTCCTCACAGGGCCCAACTTGAACAACAGCCTGATTGGAGTCCTAATTCGCTTTAGACAACCACCTGTAGCAGTGATGGCTGACATTCAACAAATGTTCCACTGCTTCATCGTCAAGGAAGACAACAGAAACTACCTCAGGTTCCTATGGCACAGAGACAACAACATCAACAAAGAGGTAATTGATTACCGAATGAGGGTGCACGTCTTTGGGAACAGCCCTTCCCCAGCTGTAGCAATCTATGGACTAAGAAAGACAGCCCAGCTTGGAGAAGCTGAGTATGGATCCGACTCTCGTCAATTTGTGGAAAGAAACTTTTACGTAGACGACGGGCGCCGCTCATATCCTTTCCTACTGCTAAAGAAGCAATTGGTCTTCTCACCAGATTAAAGGAGATGCTATCAGTAGCAAACTTGAGACTCCACAAGATTATATCCAACAGCCAAGAGCTAATGAATGCATTTCACTCTGAGGACTATGCTGCCAGTGTGAAGGACCTTGATCTTGGGTCAGACATGCCTCCTATGCAGAAAAGTCTAGGTCTGCTGTGCAACATCAAAGAAGATACATTCACTTTTCAAGTGTCAACCTGTGACAAACCTTTTACCGAGAGAGGAGTCCTGTCCATAGTGAATAGCATCTACGACCCACTGGGATTTATAGCCCCAGTCACCACCCAAGGTAAGATGCTTTTAAGACAGCTTACTACTGACAACATAGATTGGGACACTCCGTTACCTATTGAGAAACAACAAAGATGGGAGAAATGGAAAGGTTCTCTGAAGCCACCAGAACAGCTCCAAATTCCACGTTGCTATGCCCCAGTCTCCATTTCAGCCACTAACCAGAGGGAAATCCATATTTTCTCAGACGCATCAGTTGAAGCTATAGCTGCAGTGGCCTATTTGAAGACCTCAGGGGTTAACGGAGTCCAGTGGCGTACATACAACCCATGGGGCCCCGGTGCGAAATCTGATCCGGGGCCCCCCTTCCCCCCGCGCGAGCGCTTACTCTGCGCAGGCTGGGGCCGCAACACATGGCGGCGGGCACCTGGTCGCAGGGCTGCGACCCGTGCGACCGCGGTATGTATGCCAGTGCATGCATAAACAAATACACTTAAAGGACCACTACAGACACCCAGATCACATCAGCTCAATGAAGTGGTCTGGGTGCCAGGTCTCTCTAGTTTTAACCCTGCAGCTGAAAACATAGCAGTTTCAGAGAAACTGCTATAGTTCACTGAGGGTTAATCCAGCGTCTAGTGGCTGTCTTATTGAAAATCACAGTGAGAAGACGCTGACCGTCCATAGGAAAGCATTGAGTAATGCTTTCCTATGGGCGGTTTGAATGTGCGCGTGGCTCTTGCCACGCATGTGCATTCGGAGCTGAGAGGCGGATGGGGACGGAGAGATCCCCAGCGTTAAGGGAGTCCGGCGCTGGAGAAAGGTAAGTGCTTAAGACACACACACACTCTCATGAACAGACGCACACATTTACTGACAGACACACACTCAGTGACAGACGCACACAAACATACTCAGTAACAGACACACACACTAACACACACACTCTAACACTAACACACACACACTCTAACACTAACACACACACTCTAACACTAACACACACACTCACTAACACTAGCACACTCACTAACACACTCACTAACAAACACACTCACTAACACACACACACTCACTAACACACACACTCACTAACACTAACACACTCACTAACACACACACTAACACTAACACACACACTCTAACACTAACACACACACTCACTAACACTAACACACACACTCACTAACACTAACACACTCACTAACACACTCACACGTTTTTTGTTTGTTTTTTAAATTTAATCCCCCCAGCCTCCTTACCTGTGGGAGAGCTGGGGGGATTCCCTGGGGTCCAGTGGTGTTGCTGGCCAGGCTGTCACCCGGCTGGCTGGCGGGCGCCCGAGGGAGCACTGTCCCCTGGGTGCTCCCTCTTCAGCTCCCTCGCGCGCCGCGTACTGATGCCGGAGCCGGAAGATGACGTCATCTTCCGGCTCCGGTTTCAGTGCGGTGCGCGAGGGAGCTGCAGAGGGAGCACCCAGGGGACAGTGCTCCCTCGGGCGCCCGCCAGCCAGCCAGGTGACAGCAGGGCCAGCCTCTGGGAGCCCGGAGGTAGCAGAAGAGGCTGGCCCTGTGAGTACATACCTGGGTCGCAGGGCGGCCGGGCCCCCTGGTGGGCCGGGCCCGGTCGCAGCCGCGACCCCTGCGACCCTGGTATGTACACCACTGACGGAGTCATACATTGCAATTTTGTTCTAGGCAAGGCAAAGCTTACACCAAAACCTGCGCATACCATACCCAGACTTGAACTTTGTGCAGCCGTGCTAGCAGTGAAAGATAGAGAAGTCTGTCGCAACGGGTGGCCTATGTAACAAGCGTAATGCCCAGCGATGATGGAAATTTCTCACGACCAACCACAGAATTGGTACTTCTTCTCTCAAGCGAGTGACTTATGCAAGAGTACTAGACTGTTCGGTACTATGGCGGGGAGAACGCCACTATATCTGTTAACTATGCCACTGTTTAAGCTCCACGGCTATAAACTGTAGACTTCAGGATTCTAGCCATCTGTTATTGGACTTTATGTTTTATTGTTCATTTACTGCATACCTTCTTTGTTTTGCAGGTATCTCGTATTTATGGTTTACACACCAGTATTATTTTCCAATGTTTTCTTCACTTACAGGTTCAAGTTGGACTTTTAGACATTTGGACTTATCTTTATAATATATAATAGGCTTTGAAATCTAAAGATTTCAGGCGGGGAGTGTCATGTTACATGATATTGTTTTATTATAATGTACTGTTTCTTTAATGTTCATCTTAAGTTTGTCTCTTGGGCCACTCCATATTTTGATGCTGCTTCAGGTACTCCCCTCCCCCTCTCCTGTTCTAGTGTATTCTATGCTGTACATTTAATGTGACTTGTGATATCTCTCCTACCTGTATGGAAAAATCGTTCTTTTACCTGTTGTAACTGCACATTATACAGATCATACGACGAATAAACATCGCCAGATCTTCTTACATGTGAGTTGTGACTGAGTAAACTATCTGGGCGCTAATCAGCAGACATGTAAGTGCTCCTGAAATGCTTCCATTTATATAAACTAAAATAATATAAAATAAAAAAGAATCTTGAAAATACTATTAAATTGCATGCAAAATTGAGAAAAAAAACAAGCTGAGCAGCGATAATATAGGCTTCTACAGAAACCAGTTTTCTCTTCACACATGTGCAGACATTCTCTTCCTGACAGCCGCTAGTGGCGCATCTGCGACGCTGGATACGAAATTCGCATCCAGCATGCAGAACGTCCATAGGAAAGCATTGAGAAATGCTTTCCGATGGACTGTTTGAATGTGCGTGCGGCACTTGCCGCGCATGCGCATTCCACTCCACTCAGGAGCTGACATCGGCGGGGGAGCAGAGGTCACCAGCGCAGAGGGAGCCCGGCGCTGGATTAAGGTAAGTTGCTGAAGGGGTTTTAACCCCTTTTGCCCAAGGGTGGGGGCACCCTTAGGGCACTATAATGTCAGGAAAACTGCTTTGTTTTCCTGACACTATTGTGATCCTTTAACTTAATTTAGAAGATGCTATCTTCTGCTCTGTAAATTTAATTTTAATCACATACAGGAGACTCCTGCAAGGTCTAGCAAACTATTCACAATGCAGGAGATAAGACATTTTAAATAAAACAGAATACTTGCAGGGAGGTGTGACTAGGGCTGCATAAACAATGCAATTTAACTCCTAAATGGCAGAGGATTGAGCAGTGAGACAACAGAGGCATGATTTATACACCAAGACTGCTTCATTAAGCTAAAGTTGTATTGATGACTATAGTGTCCCTTTAAGTTCAGTTTATCTGGAAGACTATAATTTCTCCATATTATTCAATTACACTTATTGATACCGGAGAAACTAACGGAAGCCAAGCACAGAGAGATGGACACAGGTTTCTTCAGGAAGGAAGAGATTCTTTATTGGATCACCGATCGGGACTCAGAGGGACTAGCGTCACCAAAATACAGCAAAGTCTGAGTACTGAATACATAGAGTACATTCCTTATATAGCACTGTAGCTCCTCCCACAATTAACTACACCCACACATACCCTTAACCTATTTAATAAATAGAGTCTAAACTCATCCATCCGGTCTAACCACGTGGCTCATCTGATACAAAGGAGAGGGACGCGTAATTCCAGTTCTTACATTCCTGCACCTGGTCAGTACAGTGATGACAGTATCTTAGCTACGTGTAATTAACCAACTGATACTACAAACACATATACATACATATGCCTTGTGGCAATCTTAGCCTGCTAAACTTGTATTTTACTGGAATTACATCACATTCCCCCCTTTGATGCCTCTGATATTTCACAATTACTTGAGGCATCACTTAACCTTGGTTTGCTTACACCGCAAGTTACCTTGAACCAGACCAGACTTATCTTATGATGTGAATCTTCAACATTCATCTTCTTGCATTGGTTCTCCCTGATCTAGAGCCTTATACTTATATATCGCCATTATCTGTGCAGCAGCCTTCCTCTCTGCTATACTTCCTATCAGGCTTTGCACAGACCTAACTACTAAGGGTATAAGACACGGTAGGAGTAGACACAACAGTAAAATCAGTAGGACTCCACCTACCACTGCCTTAAGCCCTCCAAACCACTCATACCAGCTACCAAACCAACTACTTGGATTGTACCCTTTCCATACCTGAGTAGGCACATGCGCTAGTTTAACCATATGGCTAGTAAGCTCAGCTATTGCTTGCCCTTCGTCATCTATTTGAAGACAGCAATTACTTAGGTTAAACTTCCCACATACACCTCCCTCTACTGCCAAAAGGTAATCCAAGGCTAATCTATTTTGGTAGACTGCTGTCCTCATCCTGGTGTTATGCTTCGCTAGAAGATTGAGTGCTTGTGATGTCTCATTTGTGATAATCTCAACCACCGCCTGTAATCTTATAATACGGTTGAGCATATAAATTGGGGTTCTATAACCAAAGGTACCATCTTCTGCCCACGTGGCTGGCCCATAATAATCTATGATACGCTGGGGAGGCCATTCATTATCTTCCCAGGTGCCTATCTCTAAGGGTCCCCTTTTCTTCCTATGATTCACATCATACACTTTAACACCTAAAGTCTCACCTGTTTCAATCGGTAACAAGAAGAAGGATGGTTTGAGCATACCCAACACACATGCCCCTTCCCAGTCCTGTGGCAACTCCGAATAGGCTTTCTTACCACAGATCCAGTACAAATTTGCTGGGGCTCTCCAGGTAGATGTGATGGATAAATCAAACCACACATCCTTTAAACTGGCATATCTAGCAAACGGGTTAGATGGTTCTGAGACATTTGAAGCCGACCACCAAGTTGTATTTTTTGTATCATCATCATAAGCTTTTTGCCCTAGACAAGTTAATTCTCCTACAGAAGTATTATACATTATTCCTTTCCTTGCTATGCAAACATAACCTATGATGGAGGTCTTTAATCTCCACTCAGATTTACCTCTAACACTCAAATGATAATCGGCTTGTGTAGATATTAGTTGGTCAACTGCCTCAGAACCGGACATTACCTCCTTTGCTTCCCAAGGCCATTGGTCTCCCATGTTAGTACCTCCACACACATAGCAGTTGGTAACATTAAGACTACCGGCAATACTTTCAGCTAAATCGATGAACAGGTTTTTAGCATTATGGGGGATCTTATTATCTATACTCATCTCTTCGTAAAAGGAATGGTATACTTGATGAGTCTGGGAGGATACCGTATCAGTCTCTATTCCTATAAACAATAATGTCCCAGGATCTAAACCCGTCCCGTATATTTGAAACCCAAATAAATTTCCATACTTATCTAAGAACTTGTCGGGGTTATTAATGAGTATATGGACTGGGTTGCATTCCATAGACTTACAATAAGGGCTAGTCGGCAACTTAGTCACTATCATGTCTTTATCTACTGTCTGTCCCCAAGTCGCCCACCCCACACAAGACCAATATGGACAAAAGTTATAGTCTTTATTTGGGCATCTAGGACTCACATATTTATTTTTACTACTGGGACAAATATATTTATCATTAGACCCATACGTCCTCTCCCATCTAAGATCCCCACATACATTCCACGGTTTTCTACCACTTGATATCGCCTTACATGCATCAAATAGCAGAACACCCGAAGAATGTACGGATTCTAACACCGTCTTATTAATTAGGGTCCCCTGAGGATCTCCATTCCTGAGAGTCAACCAAATTGTACGAGGTTGATACTCTGGACTGAAGCACTTAGGTTCTCCTACTCCTAAATGGCACACACTATAATCTATATTTAGGTATCTACATCTTGATACCTCTCCTTTACATTCGTATTGTGAATGCCAAATTAGGGTTTGGGAAATATGGTTACCTGTTCTCGTAGTCTTAATGCATACCTCACAGCTAGGAGTGTCGGTACCTCTACCTTCCTGAATATAAAAACACATATAAATAAACACTATCAAAAGCACATCTTTCGCCGTCATCCTCAGTCTTCGTCCGTGCGATGGAACCTCAGCTTCCAGGATGTGAGGGCTGCAGGGAATGGAGTTCTGCTCGTCTTCACAGGTGTCCCTTCGGGACTTTCCTGGCTTATACACTATGTGATGGTAAGCGGACAGGCTTTATTATGGCCTTCTCACTCACACCTGTAACAATAAAATTTGTAATCCACAATAATTCCTCGTTACTCCGACTGAGTAGTGCGTTTTAACCGGATCTTGCAGGGATTCTCTGGATCTGCTGTAACTTGCCAAGAATCGACTGCTGCTGGTTTAACCCTGGAGTGATGTATCCACGGAGTCACTTCTGCTACTTTTATTGCTGTAGGGGTAGACAAAAGAACAACATAAGGACCTCTCCACTTGGGCCCTAACGGTACAGTATTCCACTCTTTAATCCACACTTGATCTCCTGGATGATAACTATGAACAGGGGGATAAATATTCACAGGTAATCTATCTTGTACCCATTTCTGTACCTCCTCCATAGTCTTACCCAACTCTACAACCTGCTGCCGGGTAATTCCTTCTCCCAACTGACTCAAGTCCCCCCTTAAGTTACCAAGTACGGGAGGTGGTCGCCCATACATGATTTCAAAAGGAGAGAGGCCCATCCTTCTGGTAGGGGTACTGCGGATTCGCAATAAAGCTATGGGTAAGAGAACGTTCCACTTAAGTTGGGTTTCCTGACACATTTTAGCCAACTGGTTCTTTATAGTTCTATTCATTCTCTCTACCTTACCAGAACTCTGGGGTCTATATGCAGTATGAAGCCTCCACTTTATACCAAGCATATGAGTCAGTTGTTGTAGGCACTGGTGAACAAAAGCTGGACCATTGTCCGATCCTATAGAACAGGGTAGTCCATATCGGGGTATTATTTCTCGTAGCAGGAATCTCACAACTTCTCCTGCTTTCTCTGTACGAGTAGGACATGCTTCTACCCAGCCTGAATAGGTGCACACAATTACCAGCAGGTAACGATGTCCACCCGATTTAGGCATTACTGTAAAGTCTATTTGTAGATCGGACATGGGGAGTCCCCCCATAAACTGGACTCCTGGTGGCTTTACTGGTCCTTGTCTTGCATTATTCTTAGCACACGTTACACATCTGCGTACAATGGCCTGAGTCAAGTTGGACAATCTTGGTATGTAGAAATGTTTTCTAAGAGATTCTTCAGTACTGTCTCTCCCAGAATGTGTCCCGTTGTGATAATTTTGGACAATTTCTACCGCTAGCGATGCTGGTATAACTATTCTTCCATCTTCTAGCTGATACCACTTGTTCTCCAGATACTTTCCCGGTTCAGTCTTTAACCACTCCTCTTCTTGAGCTGTATAAACTGGAGTCCATTGGGACAGTGGAGTTGGTATAAGAGCAGCTATATGCCCTACATACTCCTGTCTTCCTGATTCAGCAGCACGCTTAGCTGCACTATCTGCCATCCGATTTCCCTTGGTTACATCACCATCTCCTCTCAGATGCGCTCGACAATGTATGATACCGACTTCTTTCGGCTCCCACACTGCTTCCAATAGTTGTAGGATTTCAGCTGCGTACTTGATTTCTTTGCCTTCTGAATTCAGTAGTCCTCTTTCTTTATACAAAGCTCCGTGGGCATGAGTGGTTAAAAACGCATACTTAGAGTCCGTATAGATATTTACTCTTAAACCTTCAGCCAATTGTAACGCTCGTGTTAGTGCTATTAATTCTGCCTTTTGTGCTGATGTTCCTTTCGCCAGTGGCCGAGCTTCTATCACCTTGTCTATTGTTGTCACTGCATATCCTGCATAGCGGATCCCTTCTTTCACATAACTACTGCCGTCGGTGTAATATTGAACATCGGGGTTCTGGATGGGAAAATCACGAAGATCTGGTCTACTTGAGAATACTTCATCCATTACTTCCAAACAATCATGTTGACTTTCAGTAGGTTGTGGCAAAAGGGTAGCTGGATTTAAGGTGTTTACAGTCTCTAAATGCACTCTTGGGTTTTCACACAACATTGCTTGATACTTGGTCATACGGCTATTACTAAACCAATGATTTCCTTTGTAATCCAACAACGTCTGTACTGCATGTGGGACTCGTACATAAAGTTCTTGACCCAGAGTGAGTTTATCGGCTTCAGCTACTAGCAGGGCGGCTGCAGCTACGGCTCTTAGACAAGGTGGAAGTCCGCTGGCCACTGCATCCAGTTGCTTAGACATGTAGGCAACAGGTCTTTGCCATGATCCCAAGTACTGTGTCAATACTCCCACAGCCATTCTTCTTTGCTCGTGTACATATAAGTAGAATGGTCGTGTGTGATCAGGTAGACCTAATGCTGGGGCACTCATCAAAGCCTTCTTCACATCTTCAAATGCCGTTTGCTGTTCTTGGGTCCATAAGAAGGGGTCGTGCTCTGTACCTTTGATGGCTGCGTACAGAGGTTTTGCTAGTATCGCATAGCTGGGAATCCATATCCTACAGAAGCCTGCTGCCCCCAAGAATTCTCGCACTTGTCTTCTATTCTTGGGTATTGGTATTTGGCAGACAGCTTCTTTTCTCTCTGGCCCCATAATCCTTTGACCTTCAGAGATATGGAATCCCAGATACTTGACAGTTGGCAAACACAACTGAGCCTTCTTCCTGGACACCTTGTATCCTGCCTTCCAGAGAATATGTAGTAGATCGTGCGTTGCTTGCTGACATTTTTCTTTTGTAACTGCTGCTATCAACAAGTCATCTACATATTGTAACAATACACATTCTCCTGGGATAGACTCGAAATCCAGTAGATCTTGACTTAGAGCTGAACCAAATAGGGTAGGTGAATTTTTAAACCCTTGGGGCAGTCTTGTCCAAGTCATTTGGCGTTTTGAGCCCGTTACAGCATTCTCCCATTGGAAAGCGAAAATACATTGGCTTTCTGCGGCAATTCGGAGGCAAAAGAAGGCATCTTTGAGATCTAAGACTGTGAAGTAAGTAGCCCCGCCCGGAATTAAAGCAAGCAGGTTATATGGATTGGGTACAACTGGATGTATGCTAACAACCGCATCATTGACTGCTCTTAAGTCCTGTACAGGTCGATACTCATCTGTACCGGGCTTTTGAACAGGCAGCAATGGGGTGTTCCAGGGGGAAGTACAGAATTTTAGGATACCATACCGTATGAACTTATCCAGATAGGATTGGATGTTCTTCTTAGCCTTCTGCGGAATGTGATATTGTCTTAGGCTCACTGGATAAACCCCATGTTTCAGTTCAACTTTTATAGGTGGAATATTGCGGGCCAGTCCTGGTGGGTTGTTCTCTGCCCAAACTCCTGGTATGTTAAACAATGTCTCATCACTCCTAGGGTTTTGGCTAGTCAACACTGTATAAAGTCGCCACTCTTCTTCCTTTGGTACGGATAAAGTCATAATACCTGAAGGTCCATTAAAGTTTAAAGATGTTGTTCCATCTGGTAGGAACGTAATCTGCGCTTGTAATTTGGATAGCATATCACGTCCCAGCAATTGGACTGGACATTCAGGCATATAAAGGAATTGGTGTTTTACTACGTGGCCTCCCAATGTACAGAGTCGACTTTTAAGAACCGGTTTTTCAGCACTTCTTCCAGTTGCTCCTATCACAGTAATAGTCCTTCCGGATGGAGGAGCAACTAGATTAGTCACCACTGAATGTTCAGCACCAGTGTCGATCATGAACGCACTCCTTTTCCCCCCTATTGATACATCGACCATAGGCTCCGCTCGACCAAGGGGGATGGAGCCCGGTCGGTATCAATAGTCCTCCATGACAGTGTCAGCCAATCCTACAAAGTCCCTACCTTCTCTATCGCGGGACCTTTGCGCTGCTGGAATATACCTGTCTTCCCTAACACTTCCTCTGTTCCCATTACTCCCTCTATAACCATTACTCCCTCCGGGACCTCCTCTACCTCTCGCTCTACCTCTAAAGTTTCCGTAGCCTGCCCTGGGTTGGTCTCTCTCGTACTGCTCTCTTTGCGGACATTCGTTCCTCCAATGCCCTTCTTCCTTGCAATACGCACACTGATCCCTACTCAAAGGCTCCCTACTCCATCTATTATTGCCTCTATCTGGGCCCCGTTTATCTACGCCTGCGATCGCTACCGCTAGCATATCAGCCTTTTTACGCATCTTGCGCTCCTCCTCTTTCTTGCTTTCTGTTTCCCTATTCATATAGACCTTATTAGCTACCTCCATTAGTTGGGAGATTGACATACCTGCAAACCCTTCTAACTTTTGTAGCTTGCGCTTAATATCTCCGTATGCTTGGCTGACAAAGGCGGAGTTAACCATTCGGGAATTGTCTGCGTCTTCCGGATTAAAGGGGGTATACAAGCGGTATGCCTCCAATAATCGGTCATAAAAGACACTGGGCGCTTCATCGCTTTTCTGAATCACCTCAACTGTCTTTGACATATTAATAGCCTTCTTTCCTCCGGCTTTCATGCCAGCAATTATAGCGTCTCTATAGGCTCTGAGTTGAACCATATCAGCACCATTTACGTTCCAATCGGGATCAGTGTTGGGATAGTGTGTTGCGGCCCATGCTGCTGGATTAGCTTGGTTCAAAGCACGGGCTCTATCCTCTAATGCTTTAATGGCTGCTTGATTTATTCTTGTCCTTTCCTCATTGTTAAATAAAGTCATTAGTAACTGCTGGCAATCAGCCCATGTCGGATTATGCGTCTGTACTATTGAGGTGAACAGATCAGTCATGGCTTGTGGTTTCTCAGTATACGAGGAATTATGGGTCTTCCAGTTTAAAAGGTCGGTAGTGGTAAATGGGACATATACGAAGACTGGGTCAGCGTGTGCCATTTGACCTGCGGCATCGATATAAGCTGACCCGGGATTTAAGCGAAGAGGCATCTGATAGTGCTTTAATTGTTGGGCACCAGTCAACTGTCGGGTTTGGATGGGGCTACGTAGGGAAGCGTCAGTCATGGGTTCCAGTCGGGGAGAAATAGGGTATGGGGATGTGGGAGTTTGGTTTTGGGAAAAGGTAGTGAATAGAACACTTCGGGCCGAGCTAGATGAAGCTTGACCGGAAGTCTGAAGTGGCGCCAAATCAGGATATTCGTTTCTAATGGGGGTGGGTTCTGGTTCCGGAAGGGGAGATTTAGTACGAGGGGGGGTGGATCCTGTACTGGAGGAGGAAGCGGAAGTGGATGAGGGTAATGAGGGAAGGGTTACAGGACTTCCTGTATTTGCGTCACTTCCTCTTACCGGAAAGTAAGGGGGCGGCAAAGGGATCTCGGACTCAGGGGGCGTGTCCAAAATGGGCCTAACACCAGTCCTAGTGGACGAGCAAGTCCTAGCTACCATGAGGCGACACTGCTCCTCGTGGCATGTCTGGAGCCATTTTGGCGAGTCATTTACGGCCTGTCTCCAACAATCAATATAAGGAAACTGGCCGTAAAGTTCAGGCCTACCTGATACAGCCACGTGTAAGCGCTGTACCAGAGTTGGATCCAAACTGCCACGTGGCGGCCATGCCGCAACCAAAGTAGGCCACTCCCTAGTGCACAAAGTGACCAAACGTACAGGAGACATCTTTACCCCAAAATCACAAATTTTAAATCCCTTTTTAAAATTCTTAACCATACATCCTAAGGGATCCGGAATCGTTGACTGCGACGCACCCATATTTAACAGTGGAACGTCGTCGACAACGATTACTATACACGCGTACTATTCAACAGTCACACCCGTTTCCTCTGGCAACAGCACCACGTGGTACGGTTACCAAGTGAAACGTACACAATAACAATAAACACTCAGGGAATTCCCGTACACACACAGCTGTTACACCAGTCACTATATAATCAATATTATGCCCTTTGGCGTAACTATACAGTCACCCACGCTATAATTCTCTATATACGAATTACCCGTCTATAACACACCCCAGTAACATCGTCTTTTACAAATAGCGGTTACAGCACGGTTAGCATAGGTCAAAGCACAAGTTAAGGTCACAATACAATTATTAGTGGTTATGGTGTTAAAACATGCAATGGACGACAATGATTAGTACTTATTATACAATGTCAGTAAATATACAGGGTTATGGTACCGTGCACTATAATACAGCAACACACTATTAACACTCTCGCTAGACGGCTGAGCTCGCGCTATCTAACAAGATATACACTTTACTAAAACAATCGTTAACACATTTACAATTCCCAACTAAACTATTGGCCAGTACCTTGAATGGACTACCTAAAACTATATACACCCGTTTTGGTTAGCCACACTGCCCAATCACCACATATACATAGCGAGCTAGAGATCCGAATTTACACAGGCGCCTCTTAGTCGCACTATACAACGAGCTAGAGATCCGAATTTACACAGGCGCCTCTTAGTCGTACTATCAAAAGTCTAGTGGGTTCCAAATTTACACGCCTTCCCACTTAGCCCAGATAGGATGAGAACTAGCGAACCGAATTTACACAGGCGCCGCTTAGTCTCCCGGTCCCTCCGACCTAGCGAACGTAATATACACCCTAGAACGCTAGTCTAGACAAGACACCGGTGTCCGGCTAGGGCTATTTACACCAGGACCCCGCCTGACTAACCAAATCAAACGGTCTGACTAAAGAGCGTTCGATCGAGCGGTGCGCCTTCGCTCCTTCCCTCCGACAGAGGGGGCAGATACACAGATTCAAAAACCCCTTTGGGCCTACCGCACAATCGGTATACCCCTAGCGGGTCCTGCCGTCTAAAACAGCAGTTATCTTACCTCCTCGTTCCTGAACCTGAGTTCACACTCATCGACGGGGACACCCCAGCACTTCTCACGTAGAGGCCGATGATCTCCTGGACAACAGACCAGTGGCGCCGAGACGAAGGGAGGTCCACGCAGAAGTTCAGGGGTGCAGCCGTAGAGAACGTGGGCAAAGATAGACCGTCTCACGCCTCTGCCTCTCAGCTACCGTTAAACGATGAGCTTCCCGGCCAATGCACCAAATGATACCGGAGAAACTAACGGAAGCCAAGCACAGAGAGATGGACACAGGTTTCTTCAGGAAGGAAGAGATTCTTTATTGGATCACCGATCGGGACTCAGAGGGACTAGCGTCACCAAAATACAGCAAAGTCTGAGTACTGAATACATAGAGTACATTCCTTATATAGCACTGTAGCTCCTCCCACAATTAACTACACCCACACATACCCTTAACCTATTTAATAAATAGAGTCTAAACTCATCCATCCGGTCTAACCACGTGGCTCATCTGATACAAAGGAGAGGGACGCGTAATTCCAGTTCTTACATTCCTGCACCTGGTCAGTACAGTGATGACAGTATCTTAGCTACGTGTAATTAACCAACTGATACTACAAACACATATACATACATATGCCTTGTGGCAATCTTAGCCTGCTAAACTTGTATTTTACTGGAATTACATCACATTATGACTTCAGAATAAGCATAATGAGTTACAACACAAAGTTATTTACAATATTGGTAAAAGTCACAAAAATAATTTATTCATACAATTTGGGGAATATGACTTTATGAAGCCTAGATGATATTATTTATGTTTTTCTTGTTAACTCTCGCCTCATATTCCTATTCCTTTTCACATTTTTTGAGACAGCCTCTTAATCTAAAGGGGTATCTACTAAAATTTGACATTCCCTTTAAGTCCTGACTATTCCCACTTTAGTGAATATTAAATAACCCCGTTTGTGTTTTCAGGTCCTTTGTTTTCCTCATGCCTATTGTACCCAGGATACAAAGTGGGTGTGTAATAAACAAGGTGTATGTTCCCTGGATGCACCCAGGGTGATGGCTGGGTAGTGCCCCCTGTAGGTGCATGTTTGTGTCTGGGCGGCCCCTCCCTCTGCAGGCGGTGCAGCCTGGGCTGTGTGTGCGAGGCGCGGCCGGAGGAGGGAGAGAGGGTGGCAGACAGACAGCCCCGGCACCGCCTCCCCCTCCCCGGATCCCGGACACGGCGGCGGCTGGAGTCAGAGGAGTGCCAGCACTGAGCACAGGAGGCCCCCGACCGCACACACCATCCCAGCGGCTGCCCCTCCGCCATCACCGCCGCAGCAGCCATGTGCTCCACGCCGGGCCCCTCCTGCCCTCCACTGCACGGCAACCAACTCTCTGTCCACCCCGGGCTCCGCTCCCTGTCCGCCGCTGCCCCCGCAGGTGGTGCCAAGCTCACCCACCCTGGCAAAGCCATCATGGCAGGTAAGTGACCATACACTACACCGGGTCCATCCCTCCATCCCTGCACTGAGTGACGTGTACCAGGAACTACCTAAATTCCAGCAATCAGCTGGCAGGGAAGACAACATGGGCAGGGGGCACAGCTGGTAGGGGGAATAACCTGGGAAGAGGCACAGCTGGCATGGGTAATAACATGGGCAGGGGGCACAACTGACGAGTAATAATATGGGCAGGACCACAGCTGGCATAGGGAATAACATGGGCAGGGGCACAGCTGGCATAGGGAATAACATGGGCAGGGGCACAGCTGGCATGGGGAACAATATGGGCAGGGGGCACAGGAAGGATGGGTGATAACATGGACAGGGGCACAGCTGGCATGGTATATATATATATATATATATATATATATATATATATATATATATATATAGACACACACTGTATGTTAGCAGAATGTTTTCCTCTTCCCTCCAGTGTAATGTCACAGTTTAACTTGATCCATTGACAACCTTTCTTACATTCTAAACACACATCTTGGTTGCGCCTCTCCTCTTGATATAGACCCTTATTTTTGTTTGTGTGTCTCGGCTCTGCCTGACTGCCTAGGGGGTTTATTAGATTCCAATGATTCGAGAAAGTGTCAGAGAGCTGATTGGGTGGTGTGGGGTGTGTGTTTGTGGCACTTTTACTCAGCACTCATTGTGAGGGGAAGTTGGCCCCTGTTGTGTCCACTTGGCAAGTTGTTGACAGTTTGGAGGACACTTACTGTATATAACATCACGTGGCTTCACACTGTCTGACTGTACTGTTCATCTATTCTATTAATTATTAGTTGTATGGGCTGTTCTGTATTCTTCTGGGTTTTATGTTTTAATTTGGGTAATGCTACATTGTGCCTGTTTAAACCGTTTTTTGTATGGGAACGATGTTATTTTTGGCGGAAGGCGGCAGGGGGCATATATGTAAGCATGGCTTTAAATTTATTTTAGAAACTTGTTTTTTCTCTAGGGCTCTTGTTCTGCTACTGGAGTAAATCAACCTTTTACCTCTTGCTCATATAAACCTACAAGTGTTCAGCTTGTTGTTTCACCTCTCACCCACTCCTACTTCATTTTGCTGATCTGACTCTCTGCTCACCTTTGTACCCTATACTATGGAATCAGCTAAACAGAAAATACTATCAAGGTTAAAAGGCATGTGGCAATTCATGGAATAGTAGGACACATCTGATACCATTACATTAATGTGTTTGCAGTGCACTGCACACACCAGGATAATAGAGCTTTTGTTATATTATTCAATCTAATTAATAGAAAAATGAAATATTCTTATTTCAAGTAAATCTTTGCAAGTTTACTATGCAAATCTGATATTTGAACATTTTGTGTAAAATTCTTTCTTGCATACACAATGTTTATAATAACTATATGCAATCTATTTTTCATTATAACCGTTTGTTTAAAAATACATTAAAATTAACAATTTTATTACGTTTTTAATACAAAACACAAAACATCATTAAGAGCTTAAGATACTTAGGCATTTACATGTTCTTCAGAAATGCCTAAATCTGTTGACTTAATATTCTAAATGAACAAATATATGTGTAGTGTTAAAACTTAGCATGTAAATATCTTTGGAAAATGATAAACATAATGGACCACTCATCTGTGGCCTGGGTGCAGTGTTCTTATTTTAACCATTTAAGGTAAAACATTACCATCTGTTACGGACGGTGACATCACCACTGGTGGTCTGGGGGGCAGGTAAGGAAGAGATTACTTACCCAAACCTGTGCTTTGCGTGTGCCAACCATCTTAGTTGCGCTGCTCCTCTTGACAGGCGACATCATGTGCGAGAGTACAGCAGTGAGATCTACGGTGGATCCCGCAAGACTACAGGATCCTTCATGGACACATCCAATTCCCTGCAGCCATCACTGATGACCGCTACAGGACTTGACTCATAAGCCCTACTTTGTCTCTGTATGTCTCTTGACTTGGTTGGAATTTTCAAGAAAATCCCAACACAGTCATAATGAGTATTTCATTAAGATTCTATAATTATCAAATACTTATTTTTAATATGGGGTGACAGTGTTGGTGTAAGCTCTATCTAACCTATAAATAAGGACAGGTACACTAAAATGTTGAGAATACAGGTTTGTATTCCTAACACTTTAGTGTTCCTTTTAAACACCTACTTCCTCAGTGCACTTTACTTATAGTAGCAATAATGCAGTTATTTAATGACGCAATTAGACCAAGGCTCAACAAATCTCAGGCGTCAGGTCGCCATGTAAGCCTTTTAGGTAAGGTGACTGCCGCGGGAGTATTAAAGCCGGCCGGCCGCTCGCCCACGGTACCATGGGAGTCGGTCGACCTCCTACGGGAGCATGGCAACAGGAAGCCTGCGTGAGCATTGTAGATGGCGAGCGAAGGGAGCAGTAATTTTCCTGCAGTTCCTCTCAGGGGAGCAGAGAGGAACTACAGGAAGTTTAGAAAGCAGCCCCACTGGACCCCAGGTGAAGTGTCCGGTCCAGTTCACCCAAAGGAGGATGGGTGGACTCAAACTAAAAAAAAAAATGTAAATTGTGCGTGTGTGTGTGTGTGTGTGTGTGTCTCTGCCATTGAGTCTGTCTGTTTAGGTACCTACCCCCCTCCGATTACATGAGAGGTGGTTTTTACTCACATTTTTTCCCCACACTGTGCTAGTTTCACCGCGGCTGGTCCAGTCTCCATGGCTGAGATCATCATTCTTTATGATCTACACTAAGTCAATGCTTTTCCATAGGATTGTGCCAATCAGCATCTCCTCATAGAGATGCATTGAATCAATGCATCTCTATGGGGAACATTTAGCGCCTCCATGCAGAGCGTGGAGACGCTGAACCTGGGGGTTCACTTTGTGTAGTACTGACCCAGGACTCTCTCTAGTGGCCGTCTGAGTGACGGTCACTAGAGGTGTTACTACGCAGCAATGTAAACACTGCCTTTTTTTAATGAAAAGGCAGTGTTTACATTGCAAAGCCTGCAGGGAAAGGCTATAGACACATTAAGCTGTAGTGGTTCTGGTGACTATAGTGTCTCTTTAAGAATTGCATTTTTCGCGTTGGAAAATTGAACTTCGTTAGTTTAAAAAAACAAAACCTGGCTACTAAATTTTTTAGCTGGCTGCTAGATTTCAAACAGATTTTGTCAAGCCCTAAATTAGATAATATTAAATCAGACTAGGTTGATAGTAGAATTGCAATAATTAAGGGTCAATGATTGGTTTAAAAAGAATACAATTTTCTTTTGATTGCAGTAACAGTCCATGCACCATAAACAGTATAGTCTGCTGTAGTTTTGGTACCTGAAGTTCCTTGGCACTAGTGTTATTTAACCCCTTAAGGACCAAACATCTGGAATGAAAGGGAATCATGACATGTCACACATGTCATGTGTCCTTAAGGGGTTAAACATTTTTTTTTTTTTTTTTAGAGAAGTTTAGCAACTTACACGGAACATCCCAAGTGCTCTTGGTCACATACCCTGCTTCTGGGATTCTCGTGTCGGAGAATTCATTTACCTCTATTGAGCTAAGGAAAGCAATGCAGGGATGCACTTATTAGCTGAGAGTGTCATCTGAGTAGCACGGTCCTGTATCAGCTGTGCATAGCTTGTTAGAGCAATCTGACTTCTTCTGCAGGAGAATAATGGATGTGGCATTGCTGCCATGGGGTCCCAGGTAAGTTTGAAAAATGCTTTGCCAATTAAAGGGAATCTCCAGTGCCAGGAAATTGATCCGTTTTCCTGGCACTGCAGGATTCCTCTCCCTCCCACCCCCCAATCCCCAGTTGCTGAAGGGGTGAAAACCCCTTCAGTGACTTACCTGAGGCAGCGACATGTCCCACGTCGCTGCCTGCTCCTCCCCCGCCGCTCCACCTTCTGCCTACGTCGGCCGGTGGGTGGGACTGATCCCGCCCACCGGCCGAGGAGACCTAATGCGCATGCGCGGCAATGCCGCGCATGCACATTAGCGCACCCCATAGGAAAGCATTGAAAGCAATTTTCAATGCTTTCCTATGGGGAATTGAGCAACGCTGGAGGTCCTCACACAGCGTGAGGACGTCCAGCGACGCTCTAGCACAGAAAACCTGTGCTATAGAGCAGGAAGTTCCCTCTAGTAGCTGTCTAATAGACAGCCACTAGGGGAGGACTTAACCCTGCAAGGTAATTATTGCAGTTTAAAAAAAACTGCATTAATTACACTTGCAGGGTTAAGGGTAGTGGGATTTGGCACCCAGACCACTCCAATGGGCAGAAGTGGTCTGGGTGCCACTGCCTACAGTGTCCCTTTAACACAGGGCCTGCACCAAGGCTCTCCTGTCACTATAAACAATACTGTAGTCTGTGTTCCTTTATACTGACATTACACTTTTGCTTTACTTTTGATTTAATAGCAAAAGAATAAAAATGCACCTGCAGTATGTGTGAGATGTCATGCCCATTTGAAGATATATAATTGAATCCTCTTTCCAGGAGATTCCTTGCATCCACGCATCAGCATAATTTGCAAAACAGAAAATGTAGAGAAAACTGTCCAGGTGGGATGCAAGTGTTGATAAAGGCAATGTATAAAACCATCAAAATAAATAACATATTCTACAGATCAGGGGCATCAACTTGTAGCTCTCCTGTGGTTGAAATGAAAACAACACGTGTTTTTAGCCAGCTGCAGACACTTTTAGAATGATATGGTAGCATTGTGAGGTTTGCAGTTCCTAAACAGCTTTCTGCCTATTAAGATCTTGATTTAATTTTCACACTGTATTTGGCTATTGATACAGATTTTAGACTTCAAACTTGTGCCGCTAATATCAACATTTCTTAAGGCATAGCATTCACGTCTGACATTTTCTCTAGCCCTGTCAGAAGTACACCCAAAGGTTGAGACAATGTAATGCACAGCATCATTTTGGCATGTGATCACGTCATGTTTTTCAGTGCTGTAACAAATATGCTATGTTATTTTTATTTATTGGTCTACAGTCACTGCATATAAGCATTATATACTTTCATATAAATCACTATGTATAATGTATTTATTTTATAAGATATATCAATACTTTTTAATTGTCATGGTGTAATGTGATCCAAGCTGGCATTTGGCAATCTTATTGGTATTGAGGTACTGACCTCTGACTCTGTTATCTTCCTGTCACCACCTGTACAAAAACGTTAAAGGAACACTTCAGTCCGGACAGTCCCCATAATAACCTCCTCTCAATACATACATATCTCTAAAGTATTTGCCGCGATGGGTGTCCAATGATAGGCTGAGAGCGTCATACAACGGCCATAGAATGGGCACTGCAAAGGGGCAGAGCAGACAGGCACCAGGACAACAAATCCTTAATAGAGATGTAGTTGTTAATGGGGGCTGGACTGTTTAAGTATTAAGGAAAATTGTTGATTTTGGGAAGATATATGTATTCATAGTTCTGTGTATTCACATTTTGATTTAAACTCTTGGTAAGAAGTGAAGCTGCCAGAAAATTGTAACTAAAGTTGAATAGCATTTTTAGTAAATTAAAATAAACCAAGTAGGGTAAGACTATGCAAAGAGCAGTTGACTCAAATAATATTTGAAACAAGTCAGTATATCTATAAGCTCCATAGATCATACTAATAATGCATATTTATTTAGTTTTAAGGTACATAGAAATACTTAACTCACATTTAGTGATCAAGCAGTGGAGATTTTGCAAACTCTGCAACTCGAGAAACTTGATCCATTGAACAAAGTGGTTAAAAATGTTACAGGCGTTTGACATTGGACCTGTGTATGCTTTGAAAATTACTTAACATAGTTAAAGCTGTTTTATTTTTTTCCACAAAATAGCTAACATTGATAGATAAAACTTTAAGTACCTTATCTGTCTGTATTGTTTGTAGTTTATTGTACTGAAGATTCTGACGATCTTATGAAGCGTAATTGCTTTCTTCACTAAGTGCCTTTCATTCTTGTTTGCTGTCCATCTCTCCCAGCCCCCGCTCTCTATTCCTTCCTTGTTTGCCTTTAGCCTTCAGTCATGCTTTTCTCCTTATTTCTCAGAGACAAAGTTCTGTATTTGATTTATTTTGTATCGTACATGTTTGAGCCTCTGGACCTCAGAGCACTTAAGAAGGGTACAAAGTACAAAACTGGCCATGCCTGATCTGTATTAGAACTGGGAGACTAACCTATTTTAACACCGATCTTTCTCATGCCAAAGATTCTTTATACTTTCCCCCCCAGTGTGTCTAAATGTATCCCTGAGTTTTTACAAAGAAGGTCCTTGGCTGCATTTGTTCTGGTTTGTCTCTTCACATATTTGCATGTCAACCTTGCATGGTTAATTAGTTTTGCTTAATAAACAATTGATAATAGTTGCGTCACAAGCCTTGAATCTCAGCTGACCCTTTATTGATATAGCCACACATCAGCAAGTTGTCATAGGATAGTATAATCATATAGTACCATGATGTGCAAGCCACATTTTTAGGAAATACACAACACTTTGTTTGTAGATACATACTTAGTGGTTTAATTTATGATGGATGTAAATTACAAAATACAAAATTATCTTGAAAATATGTCTGCCTGGAACAGATGCTTATGCATTTGTCCGTATATTCTGGCAGAGTCATTCCACAATGAATTAGTGTATGCATGTTTGGAGGCGGAAGTAGCAGTTTATACCACTATGCCAACAACATAGTTGTAAAGGTCACAATTTAATTTCTTTACTACTACACATGCAGTGTTGTATTTTTGAAAGTAATCAAATCATGCTATCCATGATAGCTACACTTTGAAGGGACACTCTAACACCATACATCAGAGCAGGGGTTCCTAATTAATTTTTCCACTGGAACCCTTTTAGATTGTGTATCAACATCGTGGAACCCCCCTCACTCTCCCCCGTTACAAAAAAAGCGCCTTTTTATTTTTTTTATAAATGTGCCGGTGTGTATCTGTGTTTGTGTGTATCTGTGTAATGTGTGTGTGTGTCTGACACACAGATACACACACTGGCACATAGTGGCACACAGATATATATATACACACACACACACACACACTGACACACAGTGTATATCTGTGTGTGTGTGTGTGTGTGTATGTGCCGATGTGTATGTGTATCAAGGTGTGTGCATCTGTGTTTGTACATGCCAGTGTGTGTATCTGTGTGTCAGTGTGTATGAATCTGACACACAGATGCACACACCTTGACACACAGTGTGTATCTGTGTGTGTATCTGTGTGTGTGAATATGATTCACACACAGACACACAGGCACATAGTAGCACACATATACACACACACCTTGACAGTGTGTATTTGTGTGTGTGTGTATCTGTGTTTGTATGTACTGGTGTATGTATCTGATGCACAGAGGTCCCTCCTCTCAAAACAGTTCTAGTAACCCTTCAAATGAGCACCTGAGTGCCTAGGCCAGAAAGCTTAAAATGGGCCATGGTTGGATCTTCCAGAAGGACAATGACCTAGAATGTACATCAAAGGGAACACAAAAATGGTTTACTAACCACAAAACTGAAGGTCCTGCCATGGTCATCTTTGTCCCCTGACTTGAACCCCTTAGAAAAATCTGTGGGATGAGTCCACCAGCTTCTACTTTGAAATTTGAAGGATCTGGAAGTATACTGTATAGAGGAATGGTCCGAGATCCCTTGCCATGTACTCTCCAACTTCATCAGACATTATAGGAGAAGACTAAGAGCTGTAGCAAAGTAAATATTGACTATTTATTATTATTTTTAAATTTTACTCCACCCAGCCACCTTTGGAAGTGCTGGCATGGAGTCTCTATGTTACAGTGGGGCTGCTGGGCTGGACGTGCGGTTCCTCTGGTCCAGTGGGGCTGCTGAGCGGTTGGCGTTCAGCTCAGTGCGGGTGGCTAGGGAGCAGTGATCTTCCGGCTCAGCTCCCCCGAGGGAGCTGAGCCGGGGAGAGTGCTCTCTCGCCGCCCGCAGCCATTTTGTTTTGCAGAATTTTGGCAGAACCCAATTTGTGTTCTCGCGGAACACCAATTGGGAAACTGCATTAGAAGCTAAATGTATACTCTGGAGTTTCTCAGAAATGGTAATGCTTGCATTTGTCAGGGAAATGATTTATGCACCGTGACCACTACATTAACACATTGTGACCCTTGTAAACTTTGTGCTTTTTCTACAATTGCCTCAAATAATGGATCTTTAGATTTGGTAGGTGGCTATACAGTAATTGTTCACATGACAGGACACTCAGTCTGCTCCAGGTATGTGAAAAATGCAGCCTCTCAGTGCCTGTGTGTCCTACTGGAGTCTTATCTTGTTACTCTGGAGCACAGCACTGTGGACAGCAGTAAACAATTATATATTTAATAGGCACCTCCTATGAGAAAAGCACAACATTTGCAAAGTAAATTTGGTTGAAATGAAAGCTTGATTCTTTATTGTTCATTATCAAAAGGAGCAATAACTTGAGATGGTAAGTGATTCCCTCGCTGTCTGCTTTTAATTTTGAAGTAATAACAAAACAAATTTTAATTTCGACCAAATCTAATTTGAAAACATGGAAAGTGTGTGTGTGTGTGTGTGTGTGTGTATATATATATATATACACACATATACAAGTCTCAAACCATGACTTTTGATTTGATTTTTTTTTTTTACCAAGTAAATCCAAGAGATTATTTGTATTTTGTCTATTTTTGCCCCCAATTTTTTTTTTTTTTTATTCTTTTATTTTGGTGTGCACAGAAGGAACAGTAAGCCCTGGTGCGCCACAACAGCGACATCAGAGTATAATTATAAACATTCTTGTTACAGGTTGTGTTTATCAATAGTCAGGCACATTTTTTAGTTAGGAAAGAGTAAAACAAGATTACTACAGTAACATATTTCAATTAGCTTCAACATTGAGTTATTCAGCGTACTGTTGGTGTAAGCACGTTTAGTGCAGTTATGTAGCATCAGGAAAGGTACAATAAACATACAATCTAGCGTGTGTAATCTAAGCATAAAATGATCAGCAATGCTAGCGAATTCTAAATTAGCTGGATTATACCTTCCCTGCGTGTCCCATGTATTTGGTACTCCAGATTAGCAGGACAAAGTGTTGTGATGGGACCTGCATGGCTGCCTGGAGGCACGTTATGAGGCGCGGGCAACAGTGGGGTAAGGGGATCAAGCGACTCACCAGTCAGGCAGGCTTGTCGGTATGGAATTGGTCTGTGGCATTAGAGTTCAGTGTGGGTCGTCGGTCACGGCTTAGGAGGCTGTAAATGGGTCTAGGCTAAGTCCGTTTGGATTGCGGCTCTGAACAGTGACCTACGTGTTGTCCCATGGAGTGAGTACCCCCTCAGCCAATGCCCAGCGTTGGGAAGAGCGTTGGGAAGGTAAGAAAGTCCTGCTGGGGTGTGGCAAGGTCCAGTTGCGTTAGGTCTGCTGCTGGGCCCGTTAGTTTGTGGTTGTGGGTACCTGTGGTTTCGTTGTGGGTAGTTTGTGCTCCAGTCTTGGATTCTGGGACTCCCCCTGATGTTAGCAGATTCTGGTGCCTTGATGGGAGTTTGTCTCTGGAAGGTTGCCTGGCAGGTTTTGAGTTGGTGCTTGCTTGTCCCTGCGAGTTATCAGCTCTGCTAGTTTGTCGCTTGCGGGCATGCGGATGAAGTCTCCGTCTTCGGCGCCATCTTGTGGTTGCCTCCGAGCAGGAGATGCTGGGGCCAGCAGGAGCGGTTCTGTCTCTGGGTGGGTTAGCTTGTATGTTGGTTTGCCTCTCTCTGTGTGCCAGGTTTGCCCAAAAGGCATCAAATATTGCGTCCAGCCTCTCCAGGACATCGGTCCCCGCTCTGTCGCCCTTGCAGTCGCATGTGGCATCCGCCATTGTGTGGGCTTGTGCGGCTGGGATCTGCTTGTTAGGCCCCGCCATCCACGTTTGCCGTAGCCATTTCGTCTGGAGGAATTGGACCGGGATCACCCCCGCCGGTCCTGTGGGGGGGGGAGTGGGCGATCAGTGGCACAGCACCCCTGGTTTGGAGGCGAGGGGAGCGGCCGCCTCCCCCCAGCCCCGTCCACCTTGGGCCGCCATGGGCTTCTTCAGGCTCGTGTTTGTGGGACATGCTTGAGTCCGGTATTAGGCGTTTCGCCAGGGTGCCCCCGGCATGGGTAGCATACCCCGGTATCTTTTTAGTCGTCAGATTAGTAAGCATATCCCCAAAATTCGCATTGGCATTGGGAGCTCCTCTGCCATGCGACCGTTCAGTTTGCAGGTCAGGCCCCGCCCCCATCTTTTTGCCCCAAATTTGCACTTCCTTGTTGAACTTTCATTTGTTTTAATTTTTTTTTAAATACATTTTGCAACCTGTCAGCTCTGAGTGGCATTGTAGTGCTATGTTGGGAATTTGTCCTGTACTAATAAGCACATTGCTTCTGGTATTGCATAAAACATTTGCACACACATCATTAGTCAGTAAAGTGGCGCAGTCATTTTTGCAGATTTTGCTTTTAAATTAATATTTTTTTTGTCCCTCTAGACCTCATTGAAACTCAGACTACTTTTTTTCACAGGAAGCATGATTTAAGATATTTAGCGGAGGCTAAGCTAAGCCCCATTCCAGTTGCTAAGCTAGTTTATTTACAATCCATCAGTCAAAAGAATCCTACAGAAGGAAAAACTGCAGACGCCACGGAAAGAGGAAAAAAATATGGAGGCACCCAGGTATTATGATGTGGTGCAAGGAAGAAAAGATAATAAATATAAAGTCAACTGGCAATGCCAGGGGAGTATAATCATTAAAGGGACGCTATAGACACCCAGACGACTTCATCTCTTAATCCTGCAATCTAAAACAGTGCAGTTTCAAAGAAACTGCAATGTTTATACTGTGGGGTTAAGACTGCCTCCAGTGGCTTTCTACCAGAGAGCCAGTAAAGGAGCTACCTAAAGAAGCTCAGTAAAACTATGCTGGACGTCCTTACGCTGTTCATGAGGACATTCAGTGTCTTCAAATCCCCCTTAGGAAAGCATTGAATCAATACTTTCCTATGGGGAAGGCCTAATCTGCGCACACCACCAGACTGTGCCGCATTAAAACCAATGGGAGAAGCACTGTATATGTGAGCATGCCACTTCACATGTTTCTGCAGGGCTTTCTCTGGGAAGTCACTCTTGCAGCCTCCATGCTGCTTATTCAGTCATGTTGCAAAGTTATGAGGCAGAAAAAAACGTAAAATAGGAAAAAGCACACAAAAACATAAGTTGATACCGTTGCTGATGTGTTTGTTTATTTAGCATTATGCTTGCTATTGAATTGAATGACCAAGATACCCCATGTAGAATTTAACAAGTACAACAAATCACTTTTGTCAGTTTATTCTTCCCTCTTTGCCAGGAGTGACCTGGTGCCACACACCCCTGCTAAATAGAAGCTTCCAGCTCTCTATCGGTAGAGGAGGAAGGAAGCACAGTGGCTGTTACATTTCTCATATAATTCATGTGTCCAGGACACTGTACTAAAATTAGTGAACATGCAAGAGGTGTTAAACATTTTACAGTATGTACTGTCATACATTGCCCTCCACTAATATTGTCATTCTTGGGCAATATGAGTAAGGAAGGCTTTGAAAAATTGTCTTTATAGTTAACATTTTGTTAAAAAAAAATAAAAAAATATTCTGCTCTCATGGATATCAATTGCAAACGCAACACAGGTTTATTAAAAACTTTTTTTTTTTTAATGTGTTAAATATATGTATGGAACAATTATTGGCACCCCCTGTGAATTAATTTAAGAAAAATATATTTAAAGTATATTGCCATTTGATATTTAAAAAAAAAAATGAAAATAAAATTGTACACCTGGGTGACTAGGAACAGGAGATTGTTCAACTATGGCTTCCTGTTTCACAGGGGTATAACTCTATATGCTAAATTCCCCTCTTCACTCATCACAGTGGACCAAGGAATATAGCTGTGATGTGCGGCAAAAGGTTATTGAGCTTCACAAAATGGCAAAAGACTTGCAAATGCCCGTTTCCACCAGCAGGGCAATAATTATGAAGTTTCAGTCAACTGACCAGAACATTTTCAAGGATCACAGCTGGTGTATTGCAGAAGTTAGTTGCGTCTTGGTGTTAAAAGTCTCCAAAACTACAAATCGACGTCAGCTACAACACCACAAGTTATTTGGAAGAGTTTCAAGAAAAAGCCGCTACTCTCACCCAAAAAAACCTCAAGCATCTACAATTTGCCATACATTACTGTAACTAGAAATGGGGTCATATTCTATGGTTCGATGAAACCAAAATAGAACTTTTTGGAATAAACACCAGAAGTAGGTGTGGCACACATAGAGAAGTAGCCATACTGAAAAGTACAGTATGCCCACAGTTAAATATGGTGGTGGCTATTTAATGTTTTTGAGCTGTTTTCCTACCAGAGGACCTTGTTAGGATACATAACGTCGTGATCAAAGGGTTACTACAAACACCATGACCACTTCATTGATTTTTGCTTGAAACACTACACATACAGATTTCTTTCTAATTGAATGCTGGGGCTATTTGCACCCTAAAAATCCCTCCCTCCCTGGAGTCCATGTACTCTGAGCCAGTGAAATGGTCCAGTGATTGGACTGTGCACAGTCTCAGTGACGTCAGAGAGGGGTGCTGAAGTGCAGTGTCTGAGCTTTGTCAGGTGCTGGATTCAAGGTAAGTAAAACCTCTTCTTTTTTTTTTTTTTTTTAATTCTTTATTTTAGTGTGCAACAAAGAAGTAACATACAGGCTGGTAGCGCCACAACAGCATCTACAAGCTTAATGTGGTCAAACATTTGTATACAGTGTCATGGCATGAGAGACAATTGCACTTTTTTAAGTTAAAGAAACAGGCTTCATTAGAGATAATAGTATAACACTTGAATAATAAACATAGTGATGCAAGCTCTAGTAAGTGACGTTAAGTGAAATAAAATGGGTAAGTGATGCTTAACAGTTAGCTGCGTAGCTCAAACAGTGTCTCATTGACATAGAGCGTTCTATATCTGCCTTAAGCAGCTACACGAGTATCCTTAAGCTGCTCTAGTCTACAATGCATGTAGTGCGGGTACAGAGCGCTAGATAGTTAAACATGCTAGCGTAATTAGGTTAGGTAGTAGCTTAAGTTAAGCAGTGTGCCTATTTGTAGTGAATTCAGAAGTAGCCACCTTGTTCTTTGAATCTGCAAATACTATTTGAACACTATATGCATAATTATTGGCATTTGTAGGTAAGACAGAATAACATGAAAGGACAGAAGATTATTTATATAGGTTAATTGAAAACATTGCTTCTCTGTCTTATAATGCTAACCCGGCTAGGGCGAGTAGTCATTCTAACAAGTGGGTATACTAAGTATGCATTAGATTCCGCTGTTTATTTTGATATATAGTGATGTCGATAACGTAAACATAAACAAAGAATCTTGTGATATTTTTAACCACTTTGTTTTACAAGGGGTTTGAGTGGGCAGTGCAGAGTGACAGTCCTGCCATCCGAAGTGGGTCTCTCAGGGGTGGGCTGCACCTTTGGGCAGGACACAGACCCGAGAAACTCTGCATGTTGTTGCTCAGATTATCAGACAGGATTGTGTCCATATGTCAGTCCCAAAGGCTCACAGGAGAGCCTGAACTCGTCGGGTGTCCGCTAGGATATACCAGGGCTGCAGTGCCATCAGTGCCCGTGCCATGAGACAGTCCGGAGCTTCTTGCCCATTCATCCAATGCCTTGTCTATGTGGTGGTCGGTGTTCGCTTGGCAGTGGGTGTGTATCATGTCGGAATGTACCTGTCAGCCAGACGTGAAATATCTCTGTGTCCGGTCGCGTCGTGGTGCTTCTGGACGCAGGTCCGCCATCTTGTGGGCCTTTGTTTGTCCGGGACCCGGTTGTGAGGCAGGTGTCTCGGGTAGGTAGGCTCTGGTAGCTGGTTACAGGTGTTGCTGGGGCCAGGGGTTCACTCAGTCCCCTTGTTGGTAGCTAGGGGGTTTCTCTGGGTGCCGCGTATCTGCTAGTCAGTGCGGCGGCCATTTTGGATTGGGGCCTTTGGAGTTTGCCCTGCAGGCTTTGTTGAGGACTGCATTGTATCCTCCAGTTGAGACCGGGATGACCCCCCCGGTCCAGAGGGGGGGGGGGGGTCGGGACCAGATCCGCCAGTGTTCCGTTTGGCTGTCGGGTTCCGTTGGGCAGGATAGTGGAGTGGCGGCCGTCCACTCCACTCACCGCCAGGCAGGCCCCCAACTGGTGCATCGGGGACCTCTCCTCCGAGGGACTAGAACCCCAATGGCAAGCCTCTCCTCGGCTCCGGTAGCCCGCGTGCATTGAGGTACGTGGATGCTGAGCATCGATTTCCTTCCATAACCGGCGATTAACGGGTCTATTAATGTAATGTTGTGCGGGAGCTGGTCTCTCATGCGACCGCTCGGCTTGGCGGCCCGGCCCCGCCCCCCGTAAAACCTCTTCTTTATCTTTTACTGCAAATTGAGAAAGGGACCTTCCTTATAGTACCCAGTATGGCATGTAACACCGGAAAGGTTCCTCCTCTCAAAACAGTTATAGTAACCCTTCAAATGAGCACCTGAGTGCCTAGGCCAGAAAGCTTAAAATTGGCCATGGTTGGATCTTCCAGAAAGTCAATGACCCAGAATGTACATAAAAAGGAACACAAAAATGATTTAATAACCACAAAACTGAAGGTCCTGCCATGGTCATCTTTGTCCCCTGACTTGAACCCCTTAGAAAACCTGTGGGATGAGTCCACCAGCTTCTACTTTGAAATTTGAAGGATCTGGAGAGATACTGTATAGAGGAATGGTCTGAGATCCCTTGCCATGTACTCTCAAACTTCATCAGGCATTATAGGAGAAGACCAAGAGCTGTAGCAAAGTAAATATTGACTAAAAAGTGCCAATAATTGTCACACACATTTAACACAAAATATATATATTTTTTGAGGGGGAGTCTTAAACCTGGGTTATGCTTGCAATTGTTTGATATCCTTGAGTGTAGTTTTAACAAAGGATAAAAATGTTAAACAGTTAAGACAATTTTTAACCTTTTTTGGGGGGAGGGGGAACACAGGGAGAGTGTATAACTGAAATGCCACTAAAGAACCGTCCTTGTAGGTTCATATTCTAGAATATGTATCACTTTCGCACAGCGTGCACCGTGATATGGCAGTATTTCAACCCTTTCGTAACAGATGATATACCAGCAACATCAAACCCTTTGTCATGAAGTATAAAAATTTGCATTTTGCTGCAACACCTACAATACAGTAAAGTGCTTCAATTTTTGGGAGTGGTGTCTGAAATAGAACAAGTTCCTTGTAGCGCACTGCTCAATTCCTGGACTATGCACCCTGCCCTTCACTGCTGATAACTATTACTAACTAAACAGGTCTGCCTGGATCGTCTACACTGAGATCATTGAACAATGATGCAGATTTGCTCTCTGAGTTTTGCATCTAGAAAGAATGCAGCCTGTTCTGCTATTGCAGCATATACTGAGCTGTCTGCTAAGGAGAGGGGTGTTGTCCAGCCTGGCCAATCAGCTATCGCCTTCAGAAACAATGCTGACTCATGCTCAATACACTGTATCAAGTAAAGTGGCTAGATGTGCACTTTGTGACACTGGTTATTCCACTGCTACATATTAAGAGTATTTAGAAATGAATGAGTCACCAGCTGTGTGATAGTGCACTTCAATCTAAGCAATACATGAGGTTTGGGTTCTAAACTGCATAGAATCCTGTGTATATGTTTCATAAGTGGTTTGCCTTTCCCCAGGTAAACCACAGTTTATGACAGATTGTTTTGGGACATGTAGCACACAGCAGGTACATAGCTGAACTATGGGCCAGCGTTAAGGGTCACTGCACTAAAAATAAAGCTGTTTAGTAGATATACCCCAATGAAAACATGCATACATATAATTCTGTATATTGTTTATCAGGGTATATCTAAAAGCCTGCAAAACCTGCTGTTCTCTTGCCTGTAGCCTTTGCAAGCCCTCCATTTCATCCCCAGCCAAGACTTTATGTGACTGCCCAATACAGCTCAATTAGACATCTTTGCAAGACAGGTGTTCTGAGCAATTGCTGCCTCTTAAGTTAACCAAGCCTGGAAGTAACAGAACCTGTTGTCTGATTGAAAGCCAGGGGGTGTAACCAGGTTAATTTATAAAAGTGCCAATTTCTATTGAAATATGCGCTTTGTATGTAATGGGGGGAAAAAAAGAGGACACACATAAAGCACTTTAGAAAACTGAATTGTTTTAGGGGTCTGGAGTGTCACTGTACATTGTTCCTGCTTCAATAAAAATATTTGGATTAGGTATAGCAGGGCTTGAAAAACAACAATGTTCAGATTGAAGCCTAAGGAAAAACGTGGTTTGTTTGTATGGTTGGACTTGCTCTACAAGGAGTAACTGTGTTAGAAAACGCCAAACCACAGTAGCTGTAACAACAAAAAAGTCAATAGTAGGATTCTCCTTGTAATTACCTACAATTGTGGTCTTTCACCCAGAGGCCTCACATTTCTGTCATCTCATCCCAAATCTTTTGATAAGTAGGCTATTCACCCCAAGTTACTAAAAATATACCCTTTCTCCCTATCTTCTGGCAATCTACTCTATGAAGCAGCCCATTTACTCTTAAGAACCTTAGAAACACACAGTGTTTTCATCTGCCTTAATATTCATATTTACCTTAATTTGCCCATTCACCTTTACATTTTACTTGTTTACCCTGATAATCTGCCCAATAACAGCCTTGGGATTTGCCTAGTCACTTTAAAAATTCCACCTGTTAACTCTAATAATTGCAAATTCCTCACAAGAATTTTCCAGTTAACGGCAAGACTCTGAAAATACACGCATTTCTCATAAGACCCTTACATTCCAACCATGAACTGCAGTGATATGCATTTATTAAACCCATTCTACAGAATATATGAGTGATCTAGAATACTCTTTATCTGTTTCCCCACAGGTGGGATCGCTGGAGGTATAGAAATCTGCATCACATTCCCCACTGAATATGTTAAGACACAGCTACAGCTTGATGAGAAGGCAAATCCACCAAGGTACCGGGGCATAGGTAAGTCATTTTATGATGGAAGCAGTGGATTATAGGGGGAGCACACAGTTTAAGTTGCATTATTATATGTAGAGGAGTGTATCAAAAAAAATTTTTAACAGTGAAATTGATTTGTATATGTGATGCTCTCTCAAACGGCTCTGCATATTTTCTCTCTTTCTTCCTTTGTTAAAGCTGACTGTGTGAAGCAAACTGTAGATGGACATGGTGTCAAAGGGCTGTACCGGGGGCTCAGTTCACTGC